>NC_136264.1:104942286-105169786 GCF_964187855.1 Myxine glutinosa
GCTATGTGCTTGATTATACATACCTGTCAGCAATGGGTGTGGCTGAAACAAGAGTCCACTGATTAGAAAGGGTGTCCGCATACCTTTGGCCATGTAGTGTGTATGTATATGTATATATATATATATATATATATATATATATATATATATGAAGCCAGACTACTGCGAGGGATGGGGGTAATCAAAATAATGAAAATTATGACATTTAAAAATGCTAAAAAAGTATATGGCCACTTTGGAGAGTCAGTATTACAATGTTCGCCCACAAATTATTGAGAACATATTCAAAATCATCTTATCAACTATCATTTGGTTATATCGGCCATGTAATAAAAATTAACTGAAAATCAGCAAACATTATCCATTTCATGTTTTACGTCAAAATGCCCTAATGTTTTAGCCTCGAGGACTCTTTTAATTGAGTCCCATTGAGGATTATGAATGTATATGTCGTACGTAGTTGAAAATGTATCAAGCACAAGGGATTAAAATGCCAACATGAAGAATTATGAATATTTCACTGCAACTCTCACGAACTACATCAGAATATTTTTGGGTTTAAAAGAGTTCAGTCTCACATGGATAAATATTGTTGAGTGATCCTTTTGTATAGAACATCGTTTACCATGTTAGCTATTAAATAATGATGAATCCTTGTTCTTCCAAGCAGAAAAACGATATCAGTATTTCTCAAAAAGTGTCATTCTTCATGTCTTTTAGTGGCATTGTGCAAGATGCAAGCTCCAATCCTAAACTTTCTTCTGTTAAACCTCAAACACCATGCATTCGTCTGTCACTATTAACTTTTAAAAATATTTTCTATGAAACCGATGGTGGGAGGATAGTCACAAAACTTCACATAATTATTCCTTCTATTGTGGTCATCGGTCAGTTTGTTCAACTCAATCCTCCAACTCACATTTTAAAGATTTTACAGTGAGTCAGAAAGTATAAAGTTGCATTTTTCAGCATTGATCTAACATGGAGCATAATTATTGATTCACTTCCGTTTTGGACCACTCAGGATTGATAAAAAAATATATATATTGGCCATGGTGGAGTAAACTAATGGGTCATTAGGTATACTGTACTTTAAAATTTCAAAAATCCTTCAATCAGTTCAGCAAGATTTAAAAACTAACTAAAATTTTTGTTAACACTCACATGATGGAGATGCAATGGACTTGTAAATTTAACATGTGAGCTGCATATATTCGTTCACACATCCTTACCTCGGCACCACATGCAAATTCGAATAACACTCGGTAGAAGTCGTACCTCTGCCAGGCGGAACAGTTTACATTTTGTATCCCACTGATAGGCCGTATCTGGCTAGATCTGGACCTAAACCAAAATCGAATCTGCTTGTTCTTGTCACCTGCCCAACTCATCCACCAAGTGTCATCCAAATCCGTCCACAACTTTTTGAAATATCGTGCTATTTATCGTTTTTGTCCCCATCTCTCAATGGTGATTAAAAAAGAAAATCATAAGAAAGAATCACTTAAAGATTCAGAGAATAACAATTTTTTTTTTTTAAACATCAATGTATCTGGATCCGGATTGGGATCTTCACCGAAATCTAATCAATTTTTCTTTATTACACACCCATCCAATCCACCAAATTTCGTCCGAATCCATCCACAACTTTTTGAGATATCATGCTTCACAGACAAATAGACAAACATTGTTGAAAACATAACCTCCGTCCACCCTCAATGGGGAGGTAACAAATGACATTTTGTGCACTAAATACACTTTCCAATTATGTGTTGAATTTTTAGGATCATACGTTTCGAAATTATAAACACAAGGACGAATCGATGCGATTGTCGTGAAGATTCGAATCCGGATCCGGATCAGAGAGTTTATTTTTTATTTTTTAAGTGACCTTTGATTTAATCTACTAGTGAGGTACCCGTGCTACGCATGGGTGGGAGGCCAGAAGCAAACAGACAATGCAGAAACGGTGAATGCTAAAGCATGAAATCAATAAATTCCACATTACTGTAGCACCTTCAGTCACACGTCAGACATGGACAGCAATTTCGTGAAGGACTTCCATGAAAAACGTACCCGTTCGCAAACAAACGGGTACGTTTGTTCCATACCCAGTCAATGGCGAATCTGCATATGGCGATCCGCGAATTCACATTTAGAAAGTAGAAACCGTCACGGCATTCCGTCATTCACTTGAACTTGATATCTCTGTTTTCATTCCAAACAGCATAACTCCAATCACAAATTAAATAACATTAATATATAAAATAAACTTTTAACAACATTCGTGACATAAACAAATATTTAAATCCTGATGTGAAGTTCCATACGGTTGGGTGAACACAATTACGAATTCAAAATCGTAATTGTATTCACTCATTTCCAATCATCAATTGATACTTTAACAAAACGATTAACACAATTAACGTTTAACGATTTAGCATTACGATTGAATAACTGTTGTATTGGGATATTATCAAACCCGCGCATTGCCGTCATCTGTCCACTTCCGGATTCTCTGCAGGTTCGTAATTCTCATCAAAATCTAAACAGTATTTGTAGAATTTAAATAAAAGCCACATCACTGTTCATATCGGTAAATATTATTCCATCGTGTTTGTAAAAACTGGAAAACTTGGAAAAATCGGAAAAACAATATAGTCTATTTTACTCCAGGGGTTCCCAGGATTACCCACTCAAAATATTGTTGCGATCGGTTGAGCCGTTTTTGCGGAACCTTTGAATCGACAGGCAGATGGACGGACATTTGGTGAATTATAGTAAGATTTTCGAAAAGGGCAAACCATCTTTTTGATTCGACACATTCACTGTAGAAGACTTCTTGTCAGTAAATCTTCAACCAAAAGAGGGCCTGTACATTAAGCTCACCAAAATAGCCATGAAGAAATGATCAATGATAGAATGACGATAATTTTTCTTACCATCTGGCCTTAAGTCACCCACTTCTTTCCCCCGAAGTCATGTTATTAGGCCACGCGAACCCGTGCTTTTGCCTCAGTTTAACCTTTTACGCTTCGTTCACTTGCCATTTGTTCCTTTCTGTGGCTAGGACTTCCCTGTTCAGATATTCTACACATGACTGGCACACCAAAAAATTATGCCACGATTCTGCCTACGATTCGATACGCACTCACGTTTTATTATTATTACTCTTTCTTTTTTTTACATGAAAGGATGCACAAGGGGGAAATGAAACACAGAATGCAATGAGATTGCCGATTTGCTGTAAGATTTGCACGTTAGAAGACAATCGAGACAAATACCCTCTGAAAGGTTTGCAATATTACATTGTACCCATCAGTTGGCTATGGAAGCTTGATTGGCAATTTTTTTTTTCCAAAGAACACGCATGGGCTCTAGCATGTCTAAATATAAATGGTCATCTATTTAATTATGCGTTCTTGCTGCCTGGAGATCACGTGTGTGACATGTATTTGGTAATTGTGACGGTGATTAGAAAAAACACGTTTGCTACCTGGTTGTTGTTGTTGTTGTTGTTGTATAGCCCCGGACGGTTCTCTTGAACAATCCCGTGGCACAGAAACAGCTGATCGATCTCGCAGGGGCGCCACTAAGTTGGTGTACCCCTGCTTTCACGAAGTCAGGGCCAAGACAGAGTGAGAGTGAGAGAGTGAGAGAGTGAGAGAGTGAGAGAGTGAGAGAGTGAGAGAGTGAGAGAGAGAGAGAGAGAGAGAGAGAGAGCGAGAGAGAGAGAGAGAGAGAGAGAGAGAGAGAGAGAGAAAGGGCTGGACTCTGACTGTGACTGCACTGCCCTGACAAATCCAGGCAGCAGGGAATAATGGGGAAGATTTGCCCCCCTGACTTGCATTTGGGGGTACGTGAAGTGAAGAGGTGCTTGCAACGTGAAGAGGCGTCCCTGATAGTTGTTGCTACCTGGTTGTGGTTAATGGTATTTTATTTGTAATGAAGTACTTACTGTGTTGGTAGGTGTTGTGGTGTGCTGACCTTTGTGAGAAGATGTCTCTGTAAGGGCTGCCCTGCTGTAACGCAAGGCTGTAACCCTTGTCGTATGCCACATTGCGCACACTCAAAGCGCACTCGTCATCACTCAGTGCCTCATGCTCCAGTACCGCCGTATCCCACAGGAAGATGTAACCACCCCGTTTAACCTGTTGAACAAATGAACAATGATTATCACAACACGAATGACAATAAGGACTGTGCCATATTCGCATCCCATCACTCCTGCTACCCCTCCCTACTGTGCGTAGTGCACATCATACAGCTAACTCCAAACAGGAATTTATCCAGGATACCTGTACACAATGGCCCCATTTTTAATAATGAAAATACCTTGAGATAATATATTTTTCACACCTGAAACGCAAAACAGCAAATTGTACAATCTTCATGTGAAAGACAATGCTTCAATGCGCACTCACCTACTTCATGGCACTCTGTCGGATTTACAGTTTATTATGAATCAAACCAAGATGAGATAACTCATGGTGAGTGATTGAGTGAGTTCTTATGTCATCCTAAGTAACTAATGATTCATGATGCTTTGGTCTATATATACAGTATCAAATGAGACCGTTGCACATGCATGTCATTTGAACTGCCAAAGAGGGGTTAAGCTCACATCAAATACGATGTTTGATTCGATGGTTTTTTTTTAACAAGTATATTTCGATGGGTATATTAATATAACTTATATTCATATAAAGAAATTAGATCACACAAAAATGTGAATCAATTGATCTCGTGTAATAACAAACTGCATACGTAAAAACAAAAAGGGAGGTCTGTCTACTGTATCACCATGGCTGGCAAAAGAAGCCTGAAGAGTGCTTGCCAAGCAATGTTTAGCACTCAAGCAAGCATTCAAAAAATACTGTTGAGATGCCTGGAGTATCCCACAATATCCAATTTAGACAATTGAACACTCTTTTGGAGTTGGAACTGCTGCTGAGGTTTTGGAGCTGAGGCTGAGGTTTGGCTGAGGTTCTGCAGTTAAAATTTTGAAATTCAATTCAGGTGAACAGATTCTCGATCTTTACGGAAATTAGATAAAGGCATGAACACTGATGTTTATAAGCATTGCGATGTATACAGGTATGCAGCGATTCATAGGTATGAAGATCCATCAATATAACCATTCTGTGGTTTTGTGCATAGAAGGTACGCTAGAGGGGGCGTGGCGAAGAGGAGGAGAGTTCCGGGAAAAGAATGGAGCATGGAGAAGATTGGAACGGGACGTGCGTCCGATGTTGGATTGAATAAAACTGTTGGAGATTACTGAATTCTAAATTCTTGGAGTACTTTACGACACAACACATTCGTGGATATGAAGCTTTATTGTACAGAAATGGACCTGTTCTGAGGCAAGGCATACTTGAGTTGACCGGACAAAATGGCAGAATTAAGTCCCAAAGCTGTGCAACCTGAACGCAGGCTGACCAAAGGTACACGCCTGTTAGCGTAAATGGTCTTCAAAAACACCCAATCAGCCAGTTTTCATTCATGCAATCCATTGGAGGTCGATACGTATGCATGCAAAGTTTGGGGCCGCTAGGTTTCTTGGTTTTGGAGTTATGAAGGAGACGGACACACACACACACACACACACACACACACACACACACACACACACACACACACACACGCACACACACCTTTTTATTATTATGGATATATAGTGAGCACAAAAATATACATATTATAAGAAAAAAGGCTGGCAGGCTAGTCTAGAGGTATGCACACTTGTCGCTTCACTGTCAAGGCTATGTTTGAATCCCGGTCCAGCTATGAACTGTCATCCTGGTGTTTTGCAAGCAAGGTGAGGTGTGTGTGTGTGTGTGTGTGATTGAATTGTGAGGAACATAAATGAAAAAAACGAGATGTGTGTGTAATTATACATGCCTTGGACTATTTTTATATATCTTGAATTACTGTGAGTATCTTGTTTGTATAACTTTTTGAACACTGCACATACCCTTTGAGGCTTTAATAAGTTAAGCCTCAGCTGGAGAATAAAATTTTGCTGTCAGGTTCGACAGAGGGCGCCGATCGCTATATATGTATGGAGGGGGGGGGGGCGGTGGGGGGTGCATGCCCCGCAGATCATATATAATTAAAACCTTGATTAAGGGCTCTTCAAACATTGAAGCATTTCTTATGACTGCCCCAACCTGGTGTTGGCTTAACGGTTAGGGTGGAGGGCTTGGGATCCCGGTCAGCCGTTTAATTAACACCAGGTGGGGTTGACTTAGCCTGTCATTCTCCCGAGGTCGGCAGAATGAGCACAAACTCGTTGAGGTGTTGTGTAAAGGACGTATTCATGCATCCTGTGAATCTTTGAAGGATGTTTGTGGTATGAGTAAGATTGTATTTTGGTGGCTTGATTGCATTTTCTGGAAAATCCAGTTTTCCTCCTAATATAATAATAGTACATCGATCTTTATTCTACCATGGTGCATATTTACTTCTCAGCATAATCACCACTGCAACCAACACATTTCTGTCAATGTTCAAGTAGTTTTTTATTGCCATCACTATACGATAGAACTGTGAGTTCAACTGACAGAACTGGCAATTGTTTTTCTTCTGTATCCATCGTGTCCACCCCATGGATCCTCCCCTGCCCCCACCCCTCCCATTCTTCCCAACACCAATTGTTTGTCCAAGTCACCCTCTATCTTGACCTTCAACTCTGCTGTTGGTGTTTGCCTCCTCTGCTTACTGTTCCTTTTGTCCTGTTTTGCATCCTGTTTTTGTCTGCTATGTCCTGATCCAGTTAGTGTACAAGCTCTTACACGAGCTTCAACTGTGTGAACAAAACAGCAAAATAGATGTTTGTCTGTCTGTTGGTGTGTCTGTGTTGCAATTTTTCTCAGAGATGGCTGATCGGATCTTCGTCAAACTTCCAGAGGTTCATCAATGACTGCCCAGAAGTGTTTACGCAAAATAAATTTCTGTGGTTGAAAAAAACTTAAATTTTTTGGATTTTTAAAATCGCTGTATACTGCTTAAGCCTTTGTTAGGAGGGATGTAAATAAAGTCGCTATACAACCTCCGTCGTGTGACCCTTAGTCTTCCTGTGAAGTTTGGTTGAGATTGGATAAGTAACGACCGAAGGTATCATGGTCAGACAGACAGACAGACACCAAGTTGCATATTTTAGTATGACTTTAACAGTGATGTAATGGAGTGAAAACAAATACGGAAGGTTACGCTTCATAAAATGTGATTGAAAAAAATACTCTCAACTATCAAGGCTGATCTACACAGAGTGTGCCTGTTTAAAATGTCAAATGCTGTATTTTAGATACCTTATTCCTATACAAATTAGAAAGTTATGTATAACCTTTTCCGTAAGTCATTTATTGTTTGAGAAAACATAAAGTTTTGTGTTTTCCATCATTTCTAACAAATATTTATATATTCAAACAAAATATTTATATAACAAATATTCAAACCATTAAACCAACACTCTCTGAAGCCACTAGATGGCAGAATTGTCTGTAATAAATGACCTTTAAATTCTCGCATTATTTCCCCATTAGCTCAATATCTTCAAAGGTTTGAGCGTATTTATAGGTTTATTCGGCAAAAATAATGTTTCCAATTCAAGGTTAGAGAATATGTTTTTTGCTTGATGTCCTGAACAAAACTGTTTCTTTGCATTTGGAAACCTGATGCAGATGTAGATGGATGTGAGTTAAGTCAACAATATTCAAAATTTTTAGAACCATACTACAACTTACTTATCGGTCCCAATTATTCCCACTGTCTGGCCAGGTCTGACACTCGACTGAAGGTGGCAGAAATTTGTAACTTGTTCAAGGTTCTGGCGATAACTCACCTACTCGTTGGGGAAAGACACCATGGGATATTTAGCGTCCATAAACCAATATTACCAGAAAGACACCCAGTTGAATGTATATTTTTGGGCAAACTACATAAAGTTGGCCTCCAAAGTCACTCGCCCAACTGGGAATTCTCCATTTTGCTCAGTCTTCCCTTGACAAATTGCAACCTGTGGCTGCTGGATTGCATCATCACTTGGAGCGCAGCTGTACCGTGGATTCAGTGACCAGTTCCCAAATAGGCTGGTACTCATTTTGCCGACCTCGGAAGGATGAGAGGCTGAGTCAACCCACCTGGTGTTATTTAACAGTGCAATAGGGGCTCAAATTCAAGAGCCTGACATCTTAAAGCAGCCAAACCTTAACCATTAAACCAACACCAGGCTTAAGATTGATGGAGGTATCTGTCTTTGTTTTATTCAAATATCCTTGCTCGTTTTGAAGTGAAAAAAGTACAAGGCATTACTTTTCAGCAGGCGCTCATACTATTGCACCTGTAAAGCTGAAACTAGATCTGATGTAGTGTATAGTGAGTAGGTAGAGTGTGGGTATGGGTGGAGTGGTTTTGAAAATTGGCCGAGGGCGGCAGAGAAGGTAAATCCGGCACTGCCAATGGTACCAAGCTTCTGCCCTACCTTGACCATGATACTCCTCCACTCCCCTCTGTCCTTATCCAACTCTCTCCACTCTCCAACCATCCCCACTTTATTGATATGACTCCTCACACAATCCACCCATCTCAAGCATGATTTACCACTTTTGCTCCTCCCTTGCTGCATCAAGTGTCCAGGCGACTTCAGCCAGCTTTATACCAATCTCTCCTTCAAGCTCATTTGCACACCAATCACCTCCTTTAGTTCATCCATTCTCCTTCTATCCACCCTCTTCACTCTTGCAATCCTCCTGACCCAGTTGTTCTCGCAAACCTGCAGCCTCTGTTGTTTATGTCAGTGCCTCCGTTTCGAGACCGCAAATGTAGGCCGCATTACACACAAACCAAAGCTTTCCCTTTCAATTATCTTGATGTCTTTCTGTCTGATAATTTTATTCCATCAAGACAAATTCAAAATTTGTGTGAAAAGTTGACTTCGCAGAAGTTGCGTACTCGCCATCTTATTCATAATGACATTTTCCATTTTTTTCCGAAGGAAGATATTTTTCCATCTCAATTCCACAGCAAATAAAATACACAATTACACCAATGCACACTACAAATCGACAACTACCACGACAACAATAATCTTCACACAATTGTTACTATTGGCACCAATAACATAAATGTCAAAATATGTTATGATGGCAATCCGTAAAAGGATTGTGGTGTTATATTGTGGTGTCATTCCTACCTTGTCATTCCTTGTCATTTATTATTTCCTTCCTAGCTTTTTGGTTATTTTTTGGGGATTCGACCCGACATGTTTTTTCATTTTTATGAATAATTTTTTTTTCTGATTTTTCTTATCATATAGATTTAGTGTCGTATCAATTTAGTGTCGCTAGTGTTACGGATTCGTCACTTCCGTTGTTGTGGTTTTCATCCACTGTAAACATTTTTGATTCCATGTACTATTATTGTTGTCGTTTAAGGGAGATAGAGATTACTATTTTCAAAAGGTAAAAAAGTTAACGTTTTAAATGAAACAGGAACCGGACGACGACGAAGAGGAAGAGGAGGAAGAGAAGGCGGAGCGAGTGAGTCGGACAAGAAGCCGAGCTGCTTCAAGGCCCTGAGCGAACGTTGACGAACGAGGGTCACGTGTGAATTTTGGGTTTCCCTGGAAAGGGATTCCTGCGACAGAGTTGTTATCGCTGTGACAGATCAACCTGCGTGTCAGGTTTTGCGGTTTATTCCGAGGAGAATCATCGTAGTGCTATTACGCCTCGAGAACGGGCCATCGGCCATTTTGCCTCGCGCGCTTTGCGCATCGCTCAAGGTTCTTCACTTCGCTTCAACCATTTTCACCGCATCCAGAAGTTAATTTGGTGTGTATGTGTAACGTGGCTTTTGAGTGGGAAATCTGCAGTTCGCCGGTTGAGAGCCGTCAAACGTCCATACCTGAAGGTGTGATTTCCCCCGTCGCTTCTTGAGGACACCTTCGCCCATCTTTGGCAGTGTAACTGTCAACCCAACGGGATTCTGGTCTCGATACGACATCGTACGGACGATCACTGGAGTTCTCAGGTATATGTTCTCAGTCCTTTTGCTTTACCAGGGTGACTGTTTTTGGATAGTAGCTGTTGAGGTGACAAGTGGATTTTTGTTTTATCCTAATCACACAACCACATTACTCAAATATCGTCGTCTCGACCCTCATTGTTGGTACAGGCACCCTCGCAACCACATATCGAGGTGCAACGGACTCCAGCTTTACAGCATTTGCAGCGCCCACTACATGACTTTTTGCAGCCACAGCGGTGGAGGATGGCGCAGGCTTTACTGGCATCTGCAAGATGGGTCCAGTAAGGTTCCCAAGTCTTGGTCGTGGAGTCCCAGTACCAGCCCCACGTACTGAACTCTGGGATATTTTGCTGGAAGGCGGTTGCCTGATTCCAGGAGAAGCTGGCCTGCAGCAGTGCCCTTTTGACATGCTGAATCAGTGCAGCTTGGGTGGGAGGCAGGTTCTTGAGGGACTTGGTACCGTTTGAGAAAAGCCGATGTCTGGCTTCATCTACTCGGCTGGAGCCTCAGCTCTTGCTGTACATGATGACGACCATACGCTCCAGTCTTTGGACATGGACATCTGAGTTGATCTGTTCAGGCTCCAAGGTGAGGGCGACTCGGGTTTCTGTGAGATCCGGTGTTGCCTCCCAAGCTGCCCATGCACTCCTTTTCCCATGGCCCAGAAAGGCTGATGTAGTGTTGCATCCTGTTAGCGAGTGGAAGAGAGGTAAAGCCAGTGACTTTTGGGGACCAAGAGCATTGCGGATCTCGTGAACAGGAATGTCCTGGTAGTTCTTTCCGCATGTGAAGCCGATCCAGAGCTCTGTGAGGCCTAATGTGTCGAAGAAGCGGATTGCAAGTAATACAACATCGCTGTCGACCGTACGGACAAATGCCTTTTTATGGCCATTGGCCCCAGCATGTGCCAAGTGCAGAATCATTCTCGTGTCTGCTTCAGGATGGTTACAAGGCTGAAGCGCAGATATGTCATATTCAGGTCTGTTAGAGAGTACAACATCCTTCTTGGTAGAAAGGAGAAGTTTACCTTGCATGTCATGCTTGGTGAGCTCATCACTGATAAGTCCAAATAGTTCTTTTTTGTTCTCTTCATTCTTCAGGAAATCGCTGTTCCAGTTACGCTTTGGAATAGGAGTTCTGCCATCTCCTATTTTAGTTATTGACCCCGTTCCTCGGCATTGGTGAGTTTGTGCTTTGAGGTTCTCCTCTGGATACATATCGAACACGATGTCCAAGCGCTCGACAGATTCACGGCTCATGTACGACCTCACAAACCCAGCAATATTGGTGTTTATATAGTCCTGGAATGTTTTTGCAGTAATTCGCTGGACCATTTGGACCATCACTGCTCAATTGAGCACAACTACAGTGGCATCCCTGACTGCTGCTACGCATGTTTTTGCCGCATTCACACATTCAAGAACGTCCGCCTTTTTGCCACTACGTAAAAGCCCTTGGTTGGAAATGCTGGGTGGCTCCCTCTGATTTTCAAACATGAAGAATTCTGCCATGTCTGCATCGGGCCGGGATTGAAGGGAAAGGAATAGTTGGGTGACGAGAGTCATGTTTTGCTTGTGAACGCCATTCTTGTTTTTGTGTTTGGCTTTTGGGTCAGGTCGATTGGCAAACGTCAAGGTATTTGTCCGTGGGATCGTATCTGAAACGGGCTTGGTGACCTTGTCAAGTCGCTGCTCCACGTAAGCTGAATGTAGGGCCATACCAACTTCGTGAACACCTGCGAGCGATCCAGCCACTTCTGTTTCCATAACGTCTTGTGTGTGTCGAGTGCTATGAGGTCGTGATTCGCTGATAGAAAGGGATTTCCATGGGTTTCCATAACCTCGGTGAAGGATTTGACATCTTTCCTGAACTTGACCTGCAAGCTATGTGCCTCTTCATGATGAGATGTTAACGATGATGAGCTGCTGTTATACACAGCTTCAAACTATTGCACCAACCTGGTGCAGTCAGGCCCTGCAAGCACGAAGAGTGTGAGGGCTTCAGGGCTTTCATAGAGTCTAGCTGCTCCACCACAGGACTGCAGGATTTTGTTCGATTGCTCATGGGATTGATCTTTTGCAATCAAGCTGAATTTACATTCTGACCGCTGCACAACGAAATTCCCCTTCACGAACTCTTCATAAACGGCAGGATTTTTTTCAGGCAGCTCAACCATGTCTCGCACGTGGATGGGTAACCAGCAGGCATAGTTTGTGTGATCCATCACGGGAAACCAAGCACACAGCTAATCACAAACTTGAACGTCAAATACCTCCAAATGCATTGAATTGAAGTGACATTCGTATTAAATATATATGAAAATAATACACATGACTTACGTGAGACATGAAATAGTAGTTGTAGACAGAAGTAAAACGAGAGGGTCTACCCTTATTGTCAGGATGTCTCTCCTATCAATTGAAATGATACGAATGCATTATTAAGCATAAAGGGAGAGCAATGCCGTCTTCATTGTGTCTTTAATGACTATTATGAAAATATGACTTCTCAAAAAAGTGGTTCTGATGACTTACTGTGAGGCAGGAAATAGTTGTATACGTTGTCATTGTCCATCTTCATGACTTGTACACAAGCACTACTGTAAACAGCTGGATTTAACGGGTTTCTAATGCTCAAAAAGCATAAAATAGACACCAAGTTTGCCAAAAGAGTCACAAGTTAAGGTAAAACTCATTTTCGGGTAGTCGGCTAGTCGCCATCTGGGAAATATGCAAATTAGGGGTCCAGACACACCCAATCGTAAAGATAAGCATTCCAACGTGTTTCTAATGGTCAAAAAACATAAAATAGACACCACGTTTGTATTTGTAGCTCATCTGGATCAAAAGTTATAGCCGAAACCTTGATCGGGCGGTGGCCATATTGGATTTGGCCGCCATGGTGATCCCGGGGGTCGCCGGCTCGGGCGCTCTCGTTAAATCATTAGAGCATGCCCTGAGCTACATCTGGGCCAAATTTGGTGCTTTTAGACTGATTTGCACGAAAATATCCCTCAGGCCCTCGACTATGAGGAAGCATTGAATATATTGTTCAAGATTTTAAGACATCATTGATCATTGGATGAATTGGTATACACGGGATTGGTCTCTGCAATGTAGGGTGGAATCGACATTGTAGTACCCCAGGGGTCGACGTTGTGCGAATATCTCCTCTGGCACGCTTCTGTCTACACTCCCTTCTGTGGTCTCGTAAACTTCAGGATGACTTACTCTTTAGCCATCAATGGTTTTGAACTTTCCCTGACTTGTTCTAGGTATGTTTTTAAGGTTAAATCAGCCTGTTTCACTTTATGAATGTCCCAAATTTGCTGCCCAATAACTATAATTTTGTAGGTAGATGTTGTTTTCATTGTGTAGTTGCCATCCTATGGAGTATATCTGGAAAGCTATTACTCGTGTTTTTAGGTATGTATATGGATATTGTCGCGCGATTGCCCTCAGATAATACCGTGCGATCGCGGATGGCCAACCAAACTTTAATGGAGGCGTTTATTCAATGACTGATTTGACTATGCAAGCACGGGAGGAAGAAGGAAAAGGAAGAAGTGGCGGGCTCTTACCTGACGTGTTCCGAGCAGTCTTCAACCCTGCAAATTAAGGAATCAAACCAAAACGGGGTTTTGAATAGAAAGGGAAAATAATACAATGGTTTATTCAAAATAAATATCGGGACAGGGAAACACGACGATACAAACTAAATCCTAAATCGGGATCCCGCACACCTCACTTCACATACAAGACAAGAGAAGAGAAATCAGTAAATAAAAGAAACGTTGTTTGTGCGTTTGTTGATGCGAGCTTATCTGCGTCTGTTAGTGTGAGGGATCGTCTGGCTCGAGCGCGTCGTCCAACGCAGCTCCAGTTGGCGTGAATTGCCTGGCCCTCGGCGCGCCCGCTCGTCAGTGCTCCAATGCAAACCTCGCTTGTCGTTCGTCGTTCGCACACCAATGCAAGGAAGAGAATCGGCGGCGTTCCTTCTCTCCACCATCTTACGAACTGCTCGTTCCTCCACCAGGTCCGAAGCAAGAGAAGGCCCAACGCGAAGGGACAGTCAGGAGAAAGAGGCCAAGGGAAGAGAAGCGAGGGAAGAGAGGGCGAAGAGCGCCCAATGCCGGCGAGCGAGTCGTTTTTGTCACTCGCGGTGTGACGTCAGCCCTTTTTCTCTCCCAACCAGTGCCTTGTTTCTTGGTGCTCCTTCGCGCCTTCTGACGTCACCGGCGCTTGTCCTTCAATCAGCGACCTGCTTCTAAGTAGTGGTTTTGCGCCTTCCGCACAGATTGGCCGAGGTGTCAACGGTCAGTGGCCAGTGTGCCGCTCATTTACCTTTCTTACCCTCCAATCACGGGGAAGCTTTTTGTCCCTTCCCCGACCAATCACACGTTCTCCTGGGCGTGGCTCCCAGCCTGCCTGGCACGATGTTTGTCACCCATGGTGGCATACTGTGTGGCTGCTGCCTGTTGGCTCTTCCAAAGTCATTGTGACGGTGGGGGAATTATTTAATGTGTGGTGCGCTAATGGGCCTATCTAATGTCTATGGGATGTATTGCCATAAGGGACACTGGGATGCTCACAGAGGGAACGACACACAAGGGAATTTTACCCATAATCCCTGTACTAATTAGCATGCCCCGCCCCCTCGTAACAGGGACAAAGATACAAGCTTAATCCGACATTCGGGTTACAGAACTTATTACATCTAGATTCGCTATCACGACAGCTGGACAGTGGACACCTACCAATGCAGATCTACCTGGATCGAGATATTCCTCTACCCCTAATTTTCATAACAATATGTTGGCTGGCAGGATAGCTTGGAGGCCTCTGCACTGTCTAGTCTGAGTTCAATCAATAAAAATGAGAAATTTTTGATAATGGCCAGTTTCCACCCGAATCAGAAATCCCTCAGAAGAAACTACTTTTAGAAACATTCAATACCACTCCAACAATGAATATACTGAAAAACAAAAAGTTCTGTAAACTATGGCATGATGCTTAAAGAAAGGGACTAAAGAATGATGTGCCTTTCACTGTTGCTTCATGCATTTTTGGCCTGCAAGTCGATACTTATGTTAAATGGGCACGAAAGGCTGCACGTTTGATTATACTGGTTAAGTTAGACTGATGCATAACTGGTGAGAGAAATTTTATTTACACTCCATGATGCAAGAAACCCTTCTTGCAAAGAGACAAGAGCATTTTTGCAGCTCGAGCACATTCATTTGGAGGATTTAACGGACACTACAAGCTTTAGCAACTTGCGAATCCAATTCTAAACTTCTTAAGCAAGTCCAATTAGTCTCATGGAAAATGTAAAGAAACGACTTCTCCTTTCTTGGTGAGGAACATTTTTTGTTTGGTGAATTCATATTTCTAACCTCAAAATCTGTATTCCCAGAGCAACTCCACAATGTTGGGAAATGTTATTTTCGACCCAGACTGCATGCATATTGGTTGTAAGCACATCCAACCTACTGTATGTTTCATAAGAGCTTTAGGCATTCCTTCAGCTGGACTGACCATCACAGCATCGTTGGAGGCATCATCATTGTGCAGACTCAGGTTACAAGGTTTACTGGACGAGGAATTAAACTGAATCACTGTACTTCTCTTCATAATGTTGCTCTTAGCCACAGCATTATGTTAGTTACAATGACTATTGAACAAGCTTTAAGACAATCAGTATCAGAGATTATTGCCTAATATGCTCGACCAAGCATTGGAAAGTATTTCTATCATGGCAAATCAGAATATTGTAAATGGAAATATTCAGCCAGATGGTCAGAAGCATGTTTTATGACTTTGCCATTAATTTTCCATGTGGACAATTACCAAAAAGTTTCAAATCCTTATGGTCATTATTCATATCTTCATTAGTATCATTTATATTTCATTGCTTACATTAGTCATTTCGAAGCTTACTTTTCAGTCAAGGTTTTTAAACATTTTCACATTGAAGATGAGGTAGTTTTGGTTGGTTGCTGCTTTTATAGAACATATAAGCTTCTCCCCTGAAAAGTAGAGGAATTGTTTTTTCCCAAAGGCTCATGGGAGAGGTGACTGACTGGCACACGCACGCACGCACGCACGCACACACACACACACACACACACACACACACACACACACACACACACACACACACACACACACACACACACACACACACACTCTATCCCTAACACACCTAATAAAAAAAAATCCAAATATAAATCGTCACACAATTTGATGTGAGCGAATGGAAGATGTCACACAATAAACCAAAACAATAACAAATACAGCCCAACGATTGCAAAAAGAAGAAAGAAAAATATAAAACGAAATATCAACAGATAAACACTGACAACTGGGAAAATGATCAAAGAGGAGGAAGGTATAAAAAAAAGAGTTGGACAGATTTGGAGTATACAAAGAAGGCTCTTTGGAATCACTAAGAAGAGGTCGGCTGAACTGCGATGGAGAACAAATCGTTCTAAATGCCCAAGATCAAGGACACGACACCAATGGCTTTAAGAAAATGACAGGACTGAGTCAATCGGACAAGTGTAGGTTCTGCAAGGTAGAACCAGAAAGTATGAGCCACCTCTTATAAGGATGTAAAAAAAAAAAAACTCATGTCAGAGCAGCTGTACACCCAAAGGCACAACAAATTATGTCAAGTACTGAATTCTCGCATTCCAATATATGACAGGTGCATGTATCGCCATCTGCTAAAGTCTCAATATCCCAGTTCCAGAAAACTCATGGAAACATGAACCAAAAGCAATCCCTGAAAACAAGGAAGTAATGCTCACATATGACATAATGATCCCATCAAGCATGAACATAGAAAAAAAAACATTGTGAGCAGATATAGTACTGAGGTACAAAAAAGAAAAGAAGGAATTGCTAATTGAGGTGTCAGTCCCCAGCGATTTTGGCCTAAACAACGCAGAAATTAAGAAAATGACCAAAGAGATACTGGAAGCTGAGAGCACCAAAATTGTACTTGTGATTATGGAAGCAACGGGAATGATAAAAAATAACCTTAGAGATTTAAGAAAAACCAAACGTCAACCAAACTGCAACTGGAAGCTGTCTGAGGTTCGGTGACGATCCTGAAAAGAGCCCTCGGAACAAAACTTTGAGAATAAGAAAACTAAACTGGTCCATGAATCTTCACCCCTTACTGAAACGGAGGTGGATACTTCGAGACCTGGGAGGACTCCATTCCGCATTCTAAAAACCGTATTTGGAGATAACAACGAATGACATACATAGTAACCAGATATCATGAAAAAGGGACAATGAGGCAGGTGTGAAGGGGCCACCATAGGCCCTTGTAGGGTGAGTGGACAGCACCCATTGTGGGGATCAGGGGTGAAATGCCTTGAAGCTATGAGGTTTAAAGTATATTAATAAGCTATGTGGTTTTAGGAATTTAAACATGCCCAAGATGGTTTCCAGAGCATGTTAAGGTCACACCGTGCATGGACCCCAGATGTGTCATGGTAAGTAGCAACACGACTGAAATGAAAAAATACTGAGAATATTGGACAAAATGGCATACCGGGAAGGTATGAAATGAGAAGCAGGACACTGGTACAAAATGTGATGATCCTGCATGATGCAGGATGGGTGGTTACAGTGAACACAGGACTCAACATGAGACAAACATGGCCGTTGACCTTGGGGGATTGGAAGTTACTTGCCAGAAGGCATTGGGTGCGAATGGTGCTAAATAGTGGTAATTTGCCTTTCTTGCTGTGGTAGGGGAACTTTGAGGGAGAATCTCTCTCCCAAAAATACCGTGGGGTTTGACTGATCTGGTGATCTATGCTTTAAATGTTGAGCCTCAAGCGAGGATGCAGCACCTCAAATTATAAATCTTTGGTATGACTTCGCCAGTGTCAGAATCGAACTGCCAACTTCCTGACCTCCCAGACTCCGAGTGCAATCTTTAACCACAATGCCACCGAGTGTGGTGAACCTGGAATTGTTGGACAATCTGGATATTTTCACTGTATGAAGGTGAGAAAATAATGGAACTTGGGTTCTCCAATTCAGTCCAGGTGAACTGGCACCTATTCTTTCAGAACTTGTACATGTTCTTTTTGCACAATGCTTTCATTCTGCATTGAAGATTATAAGCATGAAAAGTTGTGCCAAGAAAGTCCTTCAGCTCTCGAACATTCATTTTATATTCCATTACTCAGTCATGGAATGAGTGTTTCAAAAAGATTTGAAGTCTAAAAATATGTCTGAAAATCTGAAGTCTGATTCTCTGGAAAACCCTCCTTATACTTTCACTGATGACAACTCATGTTGTCAAAGCATCTCTAATCCTTCAGACAGCAGGAAGCAGACACTTCCCTCTTTGCAGACTTGATAGCAGGAGCTGGTACAACACTTGGAAAATGTCTTTGAACCCTAAAAACTTCCACACTCTCTTTCTCAGAAAGGACCATTTAGTGAACACTCCCATCAACTTCCCCTTAACAAACCCCTTAATGAGGTTTAGTCCCTCAAACTTTTGTTACTTACTATCAGCCACAATCTCTGTTAGGCAAACAACATATCCAAGATGTTCTCCTTGGGAACTCCACCTCCTCCTCATGTCATTCCCGATCTATACTCATTATGTTTTCTATTCTCATTAACCTTCCTATGCCAAGTCAATCGTTTTGGTGGTTTGGGAGAAGATGTTTTTTTTAGGGTTTTAGGTTCAATCCAATATGGCTGCCAAACCATGTGACCTGTAATGTCATAAATTTTATATTTAAATACAAATGGGTCATAGATCATGTGCATGCAATTTCATATTTTTAGGATAAGGAATTCGATAAAAACATTTATGGCTGGTATACCACTTCACCGATGACATCATTATCATGTTCCCCATTGGGAATACTTGACAATGTACCGAGTTTCAAATATTTCCATTCAGCTGTTTCCGAGAAATAAAATTTTAATCATTTGCGTTAAATCCAAGATGGCTGCCATAGCACGTGACTTATGACGTCACAATTATCATAAAAACATTCTGCATGGGTGTCACTGCTGCCCTGAAAGTTTCAGCTCAATCGGACATATGGTTGCTGAGAAAAACGAGGTTTAGACGGACGGACGGACGGACAGCTTGAAAAACACAATGCCTACGGCCACTTTCGGGGGGGGGGGGGGGGGTGCATAAAAATAGAAAAGTCATCGTTCTCAAACTCTCATTTCTTACGAGCAAAGCCTGTTGTTGGCTTAACGGTTAAGGGTACCTGGCTTAAGATGTCATGGTCTTGAGTTCAAACCCCCTGTCGTGCCATGAAATAGCACCAGATGGGTTGACTCAGACTGTCATCCTTACAAGATCGGCAAAATGAGCACCAGCGTACTGTTAACAGGGGCAGTGCATCAGCAGCACAGCCACGCTTACAGAAATGATGCAACCAGCAGCCATAGGCTGCATACGAAACAACAACAATACTTGCAACTATCGGGGATGCGTCTTCGCGGTGGATGTACCTCCCAATACAAGTCGAGGGCTAAATCTTCCTGATTCTTCCCTGCTGCCCAGATTTGGCAGGGTAGTGCGGTCACGGTCAGTGCAAATCGGTCCCCATGGCCCGGCCCTTCTCCTCTTGTCTCTCTCTCTAACTTTGTCATCACCCTGATTGTGAGAAGGTGGGGGCAGTGCCGTGTATATTGAGTCTGGCCAACTGAAATACTGGCGCCATGTTGCATACCTAACTTCGCGCGCTGGCACTGCGAGATGTATGTCAGCTGTGGCAATCCTGTAGTTCTGTGACGAGGGAATCGATGTTATTACTGTTTGGTCGCAGATTTAATGAGGAACAACTAATTCAAGTTAAAGTGACGTGTTGTTTGTTATTGGAATAATAAAATCTGCAAGCGGCGTCATTTATTCACACGAATTGTTTACCTGTCGCTGTACACGATTTATTGTCAGCTGCATACAGCATACGGATAAATTTTATTTATCTTGGCATGAAATTGTAATTTGATAAAATGGAGCTTGTATACTAGTTTTCATCTATTATCTGGAAACGTAACATACAATATTCCCATAATGCTACGAAAGTACAATGTCTATTATTTTATTCATTAGCTTGGGTTCACAAATGTTGTTATAACTTGACTCGCATCAACCTACACCCACAACGTTGTGCAGAGTCCTATCTATTGAAACAATCCAAATTAACTGCTTTTTTTGGCAATATAATATTTGGAAACAGTATTATTTTCCCCCCAAAAATGTTACGTTTTCAAAGAACACTTTACTCAGGAAACTGACACAAACAGTGACAAATATTGCGTCATAAACAAGTATTTCCTGATATATACGCATATATAAACAGTGCATGTTACAGGGTATATGTATAATAAGGGATTATGTATAATACCTGATTTTCAGTTATTATACATAATCCATTATATATATATATACCCTACACACTGCATATGTACACGAAAAATGTTACAGGGAATATGTATAATATATATATATATATGGTTGACTAAATAAATGTTAAGCTCACCAGAGACCTAATACACATGTCTCATGTCACGTTTGATTTGAAACCAATATATATTAAGCGATTTCACTTACCGAACATAAATATGAGTAAGGTGATGGATTCCATCCAACTCGGCGTATTTTAACCGCCCAAATATCACTTCGTTCCTTGGCTCGAGGAAATCTGTGCATTATACGACCTTGTCCTGGTCTAACAGAACATCCCCAAGCGGCACAACACACCATATTGGTTGATTTTATTGAAATATTACTCAAATGAAATATGCAACGATACGAAGCAATGGCACGGAATGGGTGCAGCGGGAAAGCTGCTCGGCTGAGGTGGTATGCAAAATGGCGCCTGTAAACCACGTGACGCGGGCTCGACCAATCACGGCGGTCGTTGAGCAGATCAAAGGCTGGCCAGACTCTGTTAATATACGGCACTGGGTGGGGGTACACCATCCTGAATTGTGGGGCATCTCCGGGTCGCTCCAGGGAGATTGATCGGCTGTCTCCGTTCTGCGGGCTTGGTCGAGAGAACTGTCTGGGACTACACAACAACAACAATTACATTACTTACTACCCATTTGAATTTGGACCTCATCAATAAATTAGGGGCATACCTTATCCTGCAGAACAGGAATTGGAAGTCAGGCGTATTGACTTTAAAGTTAGAAGAGTCGTTCTGAACATTCCATACACATTTGAAAAGGTCTCGCACATGGCCCTGCATATAAAACCTTTCTTTATTTGTATCCACCAACATTTTCCTAACCGATATATTTATTGCAACTTGACAGAGTGTCATTTCTTCCACTCGACTCATTACATCTACATCCCATTAAAAATATACTGGCAGGGTCAATGCGATATCTTGTGAAAGATATCATAGGATCTTTTATGTCTGAATAATTGTAGATGAAACCCATTCAAATGCAAGTGTCCTTTGTGATGTGCCCTTTGGGAAGTGCACTTTAATACAAATGTAATTGCATTAGCTCTCATTCGTCGGACTTGTCTTCATTTTTCATCACATTGAATAGGGAGCTGCAGACACAAGACTTGATGCTCTTCGAGTGCAAACATATGAGCAGCCTCTGTTTCCTTTTGCTTGTTTCCTGGTCTTGCATTGTCTATTCCCTAATGGACTAACTGTCCTCCAGCCCGAATTGGATGTGCAACCTTCTCAACTAAACAACTATTTGGTTGTCTTTCTGAATGTATGCTATCTGCTGATTGACACTATTTTTCATCCACCCTTTCTCCCACCTGTAATGGCAACCTTGTAGTTTGGCGTAATGCTGCCCTTGCCTCTATTATTTTATGGGAAATATTCTCGACATGTCTAACCTTGTGTGGAATGTTTTTTTGTTTTTTTTTCTCCTTTATCGAGCACCATCTGAATCCAAATTCCCTCTCAATTCGTTCCCCATCTCCCAGCCTTAGGTTCATGCCACGGGGCCCTCTTTACTTGATCGGCTCCTTCAGTGAGTCTGTAAAAGCAGATGGTGATTAATATTTCTACATAAGGCCAAGCTTTTTCTTGGCACTCGGATTTTTCTATCCTGCCATACAACAAATTTAAAAAGAGTGCAATATTGTCTTGCCATATGGCATGTGTCTCCCTTTCATGGAGTAGAGCATCTGCATCTCACTTTTTATTTTTGGTGTTGCTTAAAAAGTCACGGACACAAAATTATGTTTGGTGTAATTAACAGATATGGGTTCACTTAACACTTAACAGTTGTTTAAAAAAAAAAATCTTAGAAGGAAGATATTAATGTTTGCGGGTGTCCTTTTAAGCTCGATTGGCCCCGCCCCCCCCCCCCCAAAATGGCGATTTGATTACCCACGTGACCCGCTACGTCATTCCAAGGATTGCTTTGCTGCAGGTAGTTTTTATTATGTTTTTTATTATCAGAGGATTCTTGATCAGAAAAATCTTAGTCAAATTCACTTTCTGACGAGTCTGAAGCGAGTAGTGCTGCCATTATCCATTGCGTGCAGAGACACCCTTGCCTTTGATTACGTCACGCAGATGACGCCATGACCATCACAATTTTTATTGTAGGTACCCGACGGGTTTGCTTTTTTGAATGTAACACCTAAAAAAATTATCAGAATTAAAAACCATGTTCAGTTCTTTGTTTATAACTTAAAAATCAATATAATCACATCCAATTTTTTTTTTCTGTGTCTGTGAAGCTTTAAGTTTCAAACGCTTTGAATACAAGTGACGATTTTCAATTAAGGCTTCAGCACAGGGCCTAATACTTTTACAACCCATTCATGCTGTATAACATGAATTGTATATTATACTAAGCAAAATTTATGGTTACAATGAGGCCAACAAGGTAGTTCAGGGGTAACACACTCAGCTTCGAGCTGTTTCATTTGGGTTCGATTCTCAACTTGACTATAAACCATCACCCTGGTGATTCACAGGCAATGCATTACATCAATAAGTGTGTCATGTGAAGAAATGGGACGTTTTTCTGAGGATCTGTCTGTCAGATGCTGATGGACATTAATTACCCTATATCATTCACAAAGAGGAGCTGATTGTTGTCAGCACCTTAGCCAAATCATAAATTCAAAATTCTACCACTGGGAATGCAACATTAAACCACTGGTCATGTGACTGATTGAGCAGCATAGAACTTACCATCAGACAAAAGCTGCAGAGACACAGAAACATAGTTAAAAACACAGATTACCTACCTCAATTAAAGCTATACATGATAAGCATGTACTCTCCTGGTCTTCAACACATCCTGATTAGTGCTGTATACAACAGCAAGTGTCAAAAACAAGTGCGTAACCCTTGTGGCAGGAGGATGTGTATGTGCACGTCATAGAGCAGTGAAGGATAAATACAGCCTGGTTATGTGGCCTATCCATCCCTCTCTGCTTGTACCTTAGATCAGTGGTTCTTAACCTTTTGCTCAACTGGGACCGGCAAAGGTCAGCAATAAATGACCGCAGACCACCAATTGGTAACCACATAATTAATTGTCTTTACCGTCTATACTTCACCAGGTCATACATCTAACATCTCTGATAACCTTTTACAGTAATATATACTGTATGTTTTTATAATTGCCTAGTTTAGAAAATTCCCTAGTTTAGCTGCCTCTGATGTCACCTACCTTCAAGTACACATGAAGTGCCTGATGATATGACTTGAAAACTCGTCGTTGTACTCATTGCCGTTGAAAAGAAAAGAAAATCCTGCCGCTTGCACTGCCACGCCATGTGCCATCATGGCGCCCAAGAACGGATCAGACCTTAGGCTTGGGGGGAGGCTTGGAGCGGATTCCATATTATAAACCACAAACACATATGATTAGCTTTTTAAAAAGTCGTTCATGCTGTTTATAACATTAAACAAATAAATTTGGAGGAATCCCGACATCTGTGACGACTGTGAGGTAAGTTTTACTTACAGAACTGAGCGAAGATCTACTGTAATCTCTATATACCACAAGGGTTGGGTAAATAACATGACCCTTCCTGCCACGAAAAACGTGGCATTTTTTTGAACCCCACTAATTAAGGTTATATTTTGAAAACCACCAATGAAACCCAATTTTTCAGCTGTTTAACAAGACACTGAAAGGGAGGAAGACTGGGGTGTGCTCATTTACCAAGCAGCTAGCTAGCGCTTGCCAAGCCAGCAGTTCCTTAATGGTTTTGAATGAAGTGCTTGCTTGAATGCTCAAACTAAAATGGCGATCTCTCCACAAGAAACTTGGTAAATGAACACACCCAATGGTGTTGAGACAAGACCATAGATCGACTGTATTCTATATACCGCAAAGAGGAATGACCCTTCCTGCCGCTCCCGTAGTGAGCAGGTGTACTTGTAAATTAAAACGTCAGGCGGTGGAGTCAGCCATCATACGCCATCATATGCCATCATACCCCGTAATGACATCAGAGATGTAATGACGTAGCGTGATGGCCGGACACCTAACTGCCACTACTTTAATAAATAGAAGATGATATATTTTAACCTCCAGTAACTTCGCAGTCATGACAAAGCGATTAGTGTTACGATTAGATTTATTATAATATTAACGTTACATTATCATTATTCTGAAAAAGATATTACAAAAAAAAAAACCGAGGCTAATTCCTTACTTCCACATTATTTGTACCGTATACTGCTTATCATTGATTCATAAACCATACACCGCTTCAATTTTGAAACTTTGCAATAACGACAAAGGGATTGCAGTGTTACGATTATATTTACTATATTATTAGTATTAACGCTATTATTATTATTATTATTATTATGAAAACAATACTACTGTATTAAGAAACCTGGGCTAATTTGTCCGAAGCAGCCTGAAGATGAGGCATGAAGGCACGAAGCCTAAGGCCTATACGTACTGTGTCGTTGGAAGATCCGTGATGTCTATGCTTTTGATATTTGATGATCATTTTAACAACCAGTTTGTTTGTGTTTCACACTGAATGAAAAACTTAAAGGTAGAGCATGGCGTTTGTGATATATGACACGTTCGACGATATGTTCGGCCTGAACGACATTGGAATCAAAATGCCAGAATGTGGAGTCAGCCATTGTATGCTGTAATGACATCAGAAGTAATCACATCACCCTGTCATGTGACCAGATCCTCAGCTCTGATTGGTATACATTTGAGGGGACATGCATACATACGGACGGACAATCACTGTTCTAGACTGCTTTGCCCTATGGGCTACACCATAAAAATGTACATGGAAAATATAACGAGAAAGGCTCCTGGTATATTCACAAACATTTACAGTATAAAGGGGAACTGTTTCCGAATGCTACATAATTTCTGGTGCTGTACTTAGGAACATTCATGAACAATCCATCATTGGAGTTCCTGAATGAATTCAGACATTATGATTTAATTACTACACTAAACAAGTTGTTTTTTTTCCAGGGGTAAATTACAAAAGGATTGTTGAGTAAGTGATGTCACTTTAAGATGACAAAGCTACAGGTTCCATCTCAATCACGTCAAAAAGAATAATGGAGAGACAAATAAAATATACTAACTTTACCCCCGCATAACATATACGGCCTAGTGTTTTTGAACACATTGATTCATATATTTCACTGTAAACACAATTAACAATCTCGTTCTTCTCAGCTACAACACTTAATGAGTCCAATGATTGAACTCTTGCAGGTGGCGTAGATGCGGGCTGTGTATATATACAGAGGGTATGACTCCATGGATCAATGTATTTAGAGTGACAGTGCAAATACTTTTTCCGTGTATCACCATTGTTTGCAAACAACAAACCAAACAGCTTGTAGAGCACTCACCAAGTGACTTAAGCACTCAAGCAAGCACTCCAATGAATCAGTTGATAAAGAACGATTAGCTTGGCAAGCGACAGCTTGCACAAACATACCTAAGGCTTTTATTTATACAGATTTTACAATTATACAAAGGTTATCCCCCTCCCACACACCCCACCCTACATATAGCCAATGTGGTCAGCATATGCTCAGTGTGTACCTGGGTGCATCTAAAATCCCAAAGCTTCTAGGTCCCATAAGTGGGGCCCGAATCCCACACTTTGAAAGCTTTGCGCTTGCAGCATCTAGGCGAGTATGCACCACTGAGCTGCAATTTTATTGAACAAACAGGAATAAATTCCTGTGTGGGGCTGGTGTGAAACAATTCTGACTCAACCCGGGACTCAGACTCTAGGACCACATCACTTACGCAGTGACAGCCCACTGTGCTTTGGCATATCCTCAGAAAATTCTCACACGAACAATGCAAGCTTTATAACGGCCGATGTCTTACGTGTCTACTAGGCAGACCTCAAATGTGTGTAAGTGTATGTTTAAGTGGATGTGTAAGTGCATTAGAGATGCACACATCTAGCAATTTAGCAAAGGAATAAATTCCTGCATGGGGCTAGTGTGAAAAAAATGCTGACTCAACCCAGGACTCGAACCCAAGAAAGCTGAGTGCATCTAAAATCTCAAAGCTTCCAGGTCCCTTAAATGAGCCTCGAGCTTTGTGCTTGCAACATCTAGGCAAGTATACACCCCTGAGCTGTATATATAATTGGAGTGCACCTGCAGCACATGCTCTCAGGTCAAGCAGCCGCCATGTTGGAATACCCTTCCCTCGCTGGGACACAAGGAGGTACATGCATAGCTGAGAGTGCGATACGCGCTAGACTTTATCGGGTTCCATTGACATTGATTCACATTTATTTGTTGTCCTCTTTTGTCTGTTTTTCTTCGGAGCCTTCCAATAGAGTGACGAAGGTGACTGATAAAACAGTGATTTCAGTAAGCCAGTATCAGGTTGAGTTGGTTTGCGAGAATAATTGAGTTTCAGTGCCTCAATAAAATTAAATGAAAGGTGGGTGGAGGGAGGTGGTTGGGTTGAACCCCAAATTGATAATCGTCCAGAAACCAGAAACAATTACCACTTTGATTGTCTTTTTTTTAAGCAATAAGAAGCAAAGAGGAAAAAGCAATAAGAAAGAAAATGTATCAATAAAAAAAACAATACACACATACACATACACACCTGCGTGGACCGGTGGTTAAGAATCTCTACCTTAGACCACATCCACACTCCTTCCCATTCATTCTCAGTCCCATGCGTGTGGACATACATTTGTGTTTGAAATCCAAGCTCCAATGATTTATTCTTCCGTTTTCACAACTGTGGAAGCAACACATATAATTATAATTATATATGTGTTGTCCCATTTATCTTCCAGTCATTAAAGGTAGTGCCAAAGGATTGCTCATGCCTAACCCCTCTCTTTTTGCGATATTTTATACTTTTGCTTGCCACGCGCACAGGTTTCTGTCTCATGTCCAATTGTGTTTTCCCAGCTTATTTCCGCCAATTTTTTTTCAGCTTATTCATAACCCTCAACATCACTAGAGCATTCAAGTCAATGTGAAAATTCTTCAATATCAGATGCTCCTGTGAGATGTTTTTTCCTGCTCAAGGTTGTTCGAAATGTATCCACGACGTACATTAAAATGTTAGGCTTTGCTTAAACGAGCACAGCCAGAGCGTTATCATCAGTGCCATTTACTTCAAAAGGTCGACGATAATGTCCATGTTGATACACCGCTTGAAGGAAAGTCTGCTTCTCCAGCTGCGGCCCACATTTGCCATCCCTCACACGGACTCAATAATGCATTCCGCCCATTATTCTCCCTGTAGGGATGTTCTCACCAGGTGATCAAGAGAGCCAAGGTGCTGTCAGCCACTGATATGCCATCTTGCCATTTGAAACCAGCATCACCGTACAAAGCCATCAATGAGGGAGATACTGACAGCAGGCCAAGTTAATTATGGCAAAGCCTCTCAGCTTGTTAGAAAGTAATAAATTTCCACAGGGACCAGAAAAGCGAGTACGGTCTGTCAAATTGAAGCTGATATGTGAAATAGTTGGCACCGCTGTGTTCCGAGCACTGATGAATTTCACTATCTTTGATAGCGCTGAATCACTCCTGAAGGGCATTTCTAAAATATGAATTCCAAATAAATTGCAATCGCAGACTGAAGCAATCTGAACGAGAACATGAAGTTCCGGTAAACAGCTATAAATGATGTTTTTGAAAGATTATACTTATTTATGAGAACAACTTTAAAAATGGGAATGCTTTGCTGAATTATGTTACATTAGCAAGTGAATACAAATGAATGCTGGTCCCAGGATTGGTTTGAAAAGGAAAATTCAAAGAATGCATTTACCATCATCACCATTATGTGGGAAAAAATTCAAGAGCAAATTCTATTTTCCAAAGATTTTAGGAATTACTTAATATTTAAAAAATGAATGATGCAATGAATTTTATCAGATTTTAATATCAATTTTTAATTCAAAAATTTCCTTTAAACTTGAATCAAAATTATTCTTAAGCGGCGAAGCAGCTTCAATATTTGGATATGTCCTTCCTTCGATCCGTAAAAAAATGAAGAAGAACAACGTTTCTTACCCACAGTGTTTAATTCTAAAGGGTTATAAAGTGTAATTCTAGAGGGTTCTAAATGCTAATTCTAAAGGGTGATTCTAAAGGGTAATTCTAAAAGATAATTCTAATGGGTTTAGTTCGTTTCTAGGATTTGTGTATTTCATCTTACTATAATTCACCAACTGTCTGTCTGTCTGTCTGTCTGTTCGAAGGTACCGTAAAAACTGCTGAACCGATCGCAAAGATATTTTGGGTGTATAATCCTGGGTCCCCAGGAGTAAAATAGGCGATTTAGTTTTCCCAATTTCAGCTTTAGTCTCCAGCATTCTCAGCTGCAATTGGACTCCTGCATCACATTCGCGTCTGCATGACGTTCATTGTGACGTCTTCTTACGTCGAGCAACGGTACCCGCCCTAAGGGCGGGGCTTCAATTGGGAGGCCCAAATGAAAAGGCTAAATATCGGAAATTGAAGCCGTTTTTTCTTTTAAATGATTTTTATAAACACCCGTCATGCGGAAACGTCATGCGGGAGCAAGTATCAGCAGGATGTGGCAGTGTGGGAATCCACGTTTGCACCGATCGCTGCACCGTGTGCCGCACAAACGACTGCACCGATCGCTGCACAGCTGCATCGATCGCATGTGGCATGAAGGAGGATCTGCACTTCGGCATAAAGGGCGATCAGATCTAACAGATCGCTGTCTCCATCGATCTTGCCAAGGCCGTAACACCTATCGGCTCAAAATCCTTTTAACTGTTGATTTGGTACAGTTACACGTATCGGGAACTTGGTACACGTATCGGGAGTACAGACGACATAGCGATTGTGAACACGATTATCGATCACGATCACGATCATCACAATCATAATGTATCAATCACAATTTGAAACACGATGGAATAATATTTACCGATATGAACAGTGATGTGGCTTTTATTGAAATTCTAAAGATACTGTTTAGATTTTGATGATTTGCTTGTGATATGATTTAACGGATGTTTATATGAATCGTTTAAAATAAAAAACAGCCTTCAATTTCTGATGTTTTCCCATCGCCATATCCAGATTCGCCACGATCGATGTTTCTCTACGTGAACGTACCCGTTTGTTTGCGAACAGGTACGTTTTTCATGGACGTTCTTCACGAACTTGCTGTCCATGTCTGACGTGCGACTGAAGGTGCTACAGGAATGTCGAATTTATTGGTTTCATGCTTCAGCATTCACCGTATCTGCATTGCCTGTTTACTTCTGGCCTCCCACCCGTGCATAGCACGGGTATTTCTCTAGTATTAAAAATGCCAACTGAACTGCTTCCTTCAGATATAGGTGAGATTTTTAAAAATTATCTCTGCAACCGCATGTCCGATTGATGTGAAACTTTAAACATAGAAGGGACTCCCCATGGACAATATTTTATTAACAACTCTTACATCATAGGTGACATGATATGGCAGCCATATCAGATTAAAGGAAAAGAATTGGATATCTTCTCTGAAACCGCTCAACAAAAAAAATTGAAACTTGGCATGTTATGAACTCCCCATGGGATATATATATATATATATATATATATATATATATATATATATATATATATATATATACGTATATATATGTATGTATATATATATATATATATATATATATATATATATACATACATATATATATTGTAACGAATTTGAGAAGTGTAACGAATTTGAGAAAATGTAAAGAATGTGAGAATTATGGTTTTGTTGTGTGTAAATGGCACCCTCCGTAATGTAAAGAAAGGTCGAAGCTCGTCCTCTTAGTTAATTCCATAAACCTACACACAGGACACCATATATCCTTTTAAATAGTTAGTCCCTTATTTTATGTAGGTTAAGGATGTGTTTCCCAATAGTTTGACTCTTCATTGCACCGAAATAAATAAGAGTAGGCCCCTCCGACGCCCCATGGCATCTTCCAAGTGCCAGGGTTGCCAGGTCGCTGCAATTGACTCTTTAGCCACTTTGCTGCATTTCATCCCCTGTCCACTGTTTGCTGCATTTGACTCCATTACGCACGAGGTAACCAACGGAGAAGAAAGGCGTGTCTCCACCTCATCATCGGGGGGAGGAGTCAGCCAAGCGCGAGGAACAAGGCATGGCTTTGCCAACGCGTCATCAAGAGGGGCGGGATCGGTAGCCCTCGCGACCAATCAAGGCCGAGGCGAGCTGACTGAGGGGCGTTTACAACGCACGCGGGTAAGAAACCCAAAAAGGACATTATAAAAGGACACGCGCGGGTTTCTATAGGGCTTTTTGGAGAAGATTGAGGTCCTGGAGAAGTCACAGAGTCCTGAGAAAAGATTGAGAGGTCCGGAGAAGATTGAGAGAGAGGCGCGGCAGATGTGCGATCCAGCTAAAGCAGCCAAGAGAGAACGAGACGTGAGGGGGTGCTGATACTGCAGCAATACGCCAAGACCCTCTAGGCCCTATTGCCGGTTGTGGAGACGCGGAGCTGCCAGCTGCTGTTCGTTTCGAGCACGGAACGTGGACCTCGACGGTGTGGAATTGCCCGGACCTTCCTGCCCTGACATCGGCTTGGACCTTCTCCTCCCTCCAGTGATTCCTGCCATCATTTCCCCGTGTAAGTGTGATTGTTCGTCCGTCTTTCATGTTGTCTTGGGGTATTAATTAAGACTGCCATATATAAGCTAATCATTGCACTATGTCTCCTGCTCCTTCCATTGCCTTATAAATCATCTTTCTTTTCCTTTCTGCTTAGTGTGTATAAATAGTAATAAATATTGTTATTCCCTACTTTGTCTTTACTTCTTCATGCTCTTTCGGTCACTTTAGAGGTTTCCATATTGAGTGTACGTGGCGCGATTCGGCCAACGTTCAGGATCGGGTTTAGTGAAGGCTAATGACTCGAACTTCGGGTTGCTAAAAACCGCTCGGCAACTAACTAGACCATCCAAACCGGGGTTCGAGCGGTACTCGTCTCCCTAGTCTGCGGAGGGACGGATAAAGGTATTCGGGATAAACCCTGGACCCATAACCCTGATCCGTTCCATCCCGCAGGATAGCGTTACAAGTGCCAGGAGCGGAGACGGTCAGCTTAACACGACAAGGGACTAACCACCCCTTGCTAAGAGGGAAGAGCCGTACTCTGTATCCGTAACAATATATATATATATATTATATATATATAAATATACAGTATGACGGATAAATATATATACATACAGTGCATTCAGAAAGTATTCAGACCCCTTCACTATTTTCAAATTTTGTTATGTTGCAGCCTTATGCTGAAATCGTTTAAATTCATTTTTTCCCTCATCAATCTACACTCAATACCTCATAATGACAAAGAGAAAACAGGATTTTAGAAAGTTTTGCAAATTTATTAAAAAGAAAAAACTGAAATATCACATTGACATAAGTATTCATACCCTTTGCTATGACACTTGAAATTTAGCTCAGGTGCCTCCCATTTCTCTTGATCATCTTTGAGATGTTTCTACACCTTGATTGGAGTCCACCTGTGGTAAATTCAATTGTTCGGACATGATTTGGAAAGGCACACACCTGTCTAAATAAGGTCTCACAGCTGACAATTGTTACATGCACCTCCCCAACCCCCTGGTCACGGTGTACCTCCGAGCCCTGAGAGGAGTCACGGCAGAAAAATGTGTTATTCTGTATGTCAAAGATCAATGGTGAAGCCACACCAATTGTTACAAACAAACCAGTATTGTATTAAGATCACACAAGAATAACAGTACAACAACAATAGTAATCAATTGTACAACCAATATATATTTCCTATGATGGTACCATCAGGTTCGTACAATATAACTCACTGTGATCCAAGTGAGCGAAAAGAAGAAGATTCCCAATGTCTCTAATTCCGGCTTCAAGCCAAAGTTGACCCGCTCCATCGATCGTCAGAACATTGTCCAATCGAGACCAGAATCCCGTTGGGTTGGCAGTTACAGTCCTGCTGCCAAAGCTGCGCAAAGGCGCCCTCAAGGCGACTGGGAAATCCAAAAGCGCCCTCCAGGCGACTGGGAAATCACACCCTCGGGTATGGACATTTCACGGCTCAGTCGGCGAACCTCAGATTTACCTTCAAATTCCACATTACCCACACACACGCCAGATCCACGTCGGGATGCGGTGAAAACGGCTGAAGCGAAGCAAAGAAACCTTGCGCGACACGCAAAGCGCGCGAGTCAAAATGGCCGACCGCTTGTTCTCGAGGCGTAACGGCAGTCCAACGATTCTCTTCGGAATCGACCGCAAAACCTGACAAGCAGGTTGATCTGTCACAGCGATAACAACTCTGTCGCAGGAATCCCTTTCCCGGGAAACCCAAAAGTTCGTTGGTCACCTCCGTTCGCTAGCGTTGGCTCAAAACCTCAACGCCGCTCGGCTTCTTCTTGTCCGACTCCCTCGCTCCGCCTTCTTTTTTGTCCTCTTCCTCTTCATCGTCGTCCAGTTCCCGATCCGGTTTCTTTTAACACTAACTTTTTCACCTTTTGAAAACAGTTCATAAACAATAAACCTTTTGAAAACAATAATAGTACATGGAATCAAAAATGTTTACAGTGGATGAAAACCACAACAACGGAAGTGACGAATCCATAACACAATGCATATCAGAGCAAAAACCAAGCCATGAGGTCGAAGGAACTGCCTGCAGAGCTTAGAGACAGGATTGTGTCGAGGCACAGATCTGGGGAAGCCTAGAAAAAAAATTTCTGCTGCACTGAAGGTCCCAAGAGCACAGTGGCCTCCATAATTCTTAAATGGAAGAAGTTTGGAACAACCAGAACTCTTCCTAGAGCTGGCCGCCCAGCCAAACTGAGCAATCGGGGGAGAAGGGCCTTGGTAAGAGAGGTGACCAAGAACCCGATGGTCACTCTGGCTGAGCTCCAGAGATCCTGTGTGGAGATGGGAGAAACTTCTAGAAGGACAACCGCCACTGCAACACTCCACCGATCTGGGCTTTATGGTAGAGTGGCCAGACGGAAACCAAACAGTTCAATCTTGGTTTCATCAGACCACAGAATCTTGTTTCTCACAGTCTGAGAGTCCTTTAGGTGCTTTTTTTGCAAACTCCAAGCGGGCTTTCATGTGTTTTTCACTGAGGAGAGGCTTCTGTATCCAAAAATATGGAAGTCATACATACATATAGTGATAACAATGATGTCATCAGTGAAGTGGTATTCCAGCCATAATTGGTCGAATCAAAATCGTTATTCAAAAAGTCTGAAAATTCATATATCTGATCTAGGACCAAAGAAATAAATTTATGACATCATCGCTCATGTGGACTGGTGGCCATTTTGGACTTAAAATACTAGTGTTTTGTAATAACATTAAAATTATGCTATTATCATTGGTGTTGTTATTACTTTTGTTAAGAAAAGCTACCTTGAAAAATGCCATGATAAGCTATCTTAGTACGGATGTACACCTCAACACGCAACCCCCTTGGCGGGGAAACCCCCCTTCAGGAGAGGGCAAATGAAGTCGCTACAACCTCCATAATATTTCCCTTTGTCCCCATGTCTAGTTTGGTTGCGATCACATAAGTAACAACCGAATGTATCACAGTCAAAAGTCAGACAGACTGCATAAACTAAAACACTAAATAAACAGAAACTAAAGTGCATATTTTTGTATGAAAACATTTAAAAAAATCTTCTCCAGAACTGTGTAACAGATCGATGCGAAACTTCATACATATTGTTGCGTTGCCCAGCGATTAAGACCACTGGGTGACGAATGACCGATCATTTTTACTCCCGAGGCGAACTCCGAATTATTGGCGGTTATTTTTTATGGCGCACGCGGGACGGAAGGCAGCGAGGTGCTTACCTGAACAGAAGCCACACGGGTTATTCCCGAACCCATGAACAAAGAAAAACGACACAACAAATGAAAAATGCCACAATAATGATGAAATAAAAATAAAGCAAGGAATAAAAATGAAAGGTGAGATAAATCGAATATTCCCTACTTTGAGAATCGTCCACTCAGATTCACAACATACACACACACACACACACACACACACACACACACACACACACACACACACACACACACACACACACACACACGAGAAAAGATAAGATAAATATAAAATCCCTTCAGCCAGCCGGCACTCAGCTTTGGTCCAAAATGCTTTTCGGGGCTTGGTGGTCGTTGCAGCCTGTGTAGCCAGTTGTGCGGGGAGCGCTCCAGAAATGGTGCCGAAACCGCGCGTTGAAAATGCCCAGGCGCGAATTGGATGTAAATTGGATGAAAGCAAGCAGCCAAGATGGCCGCCTTTTGCTCTCCACTGACAAGTGCCACACGGACCCCAGCTCCTTGATGAGCCCAAATGTTTCCCGCCTCTGTCGAGATGCTGCCGGCACAGCAAACGCTCTACATTCCTTCCAAAAGCGCACACAAATCCCAGCACACCAAACGCACCAACAATGGCAAGCATCTTGTTCATGCCCAGAGCTAGGAGAGAGCTAGGAGAGAGCTAGGAGAGAGCTAGGAGAGAGAGAGAGAGCTAGGAGAGAGAGAGAGAGAGAGCTAGGAGAGAGAGAGAGAGAGAGAGAGAGCTAGGAGAGAGAGAGAGCTAGGAGAGAGAGCTAGGAGAGAGAGCTAGGAGAGAGAGAGAGAGAGAGCTAGGAGAGAGAGAGAGCTAGGAGAGAGAGAGAGAGCTAGGAGAGAGAGAGAGAGCTAGGAGAGAGAGAGAGAGAGCTAGGAGAGAGAGAGAGAGCTAGGGGAGAGAGAGAGAGCTAGGAGAGAGAGAGAGAGAGCTAGGAGAGAGAGAGAGAGAGCTAGGAGAGAGAGAGAGAGAGCTAGGAGAGAGAGAGAGAGAGCTAGGAGAGAGAGAGAGAGAGCTAGGAGAGAGAGAGAGAGAGCTAGGAGAGAGAGAGAGAGAGCTAGGAGAGAGAGAGAGAGAGCTAGGAGAGAGAGAGAGAGCTAGGAGAGAGAGAGAGCTAGGAGAGAGAGAGAGCTAGGAGAGAGAGAGAGAGAGAGAGAGCTAGGAGAGAGAGAGAGAGAGAGCTAGGAGAGAGAGAGCTAGGAGAGAGAGAGAGAGAGAGAGAGAGTTAGGAGAGAGAGAGAGAGAGAGCTAGGAGAGAGAGAGAGAGAGCTAGGAGAGAGAGAGAGAGCTAGGAGAGAGAGAGAGCTAGGAGAGAGAGAGAGAGAGCTAGGAGAGAGAGAGAGCTAGGAGAGAGATAGCTAGGAGAGAGAGAGAGCTAGGAGAGAGAGAGAGAGAGAGAGAGCTAGGAGAGAGAGAGAGAGAGAGAGCTAGTAGAGAGAGGGAGAGAGAGCTAGGAGAGAGAGAGAGAGAGCTAGGAGAGAGAGAGAGAGCTAGGAGAGAGAGAGAGAGCGAGAGAGAGCGAGAGAGAGAGCGAGAGAGAGCGAGAGAGAGCGAGAGAGAGAGAGAGACAGACTCTTCTTCCTTTTTTTCAAAGCCACTCGATCACCGAATGATCATAGGTAGCATTTTACTGCTCATTACCTCCACCACCAAAAGTGGATGGAGGTTATGTTTTCACCCCTGTCTGTCCGTTTGTTTGTTTGTGAACAAGATATCTCAAAAAGTTGTGGACGGATTCAGCCGAAATTTGGCAGAGATGTAGCGTATGTGATAAGGACGAAATGGTTAGATTTTGGTGAAGATCCAGATTCGGATCCGGCTACTAGAATTTTTAAAGTTATTCTTCTCCATTGGAAGATGGGCCAAAATCGATACATAGCAGATCTCAAAAGGTTGTGGATGGATTCAGACGAAATTTGGCAGAGATGTAGCGTATGTGATAAGGACGAAATTATTAGATTTTGGTGAAGATCCGCATTCGGATCCGGCTACTAGAATTTTTAAAGTTATTCTTCTCCATTGGGAGATGGGCCAAAATCGATACATAGCAGATCTCAAAAAGTTGTGGACGGATTCAGACGAAATTTAGCAGAGATGTAGCGTATGTGATAAGGACGAAATGATTAGATTTTGGTGAAGATCCGGATTCGGATCCGGCTACTAGAATTTTTAAAGTTATTCTTCTCCATTGGGAGATGGGCCAAAATCGATACATAGCAGCTCTCAAAAAGTTGTGGACGGATTTGGACGAAACTTGGTGGACCGGTTGTGTGTGTGACACGGAGGAATCGATTCAATTTTGGTGAGGATCTGGATCCGGATACGGCTAGTAGAATATTTTAAGTGATTCTTCACCATCGAGTGATATGGCCAACCAGGTGGAGGTTCGCTCTCCACTGAGTACCGTTCTAGTTTCTGCAGTTTCCATCGTAATCGAAAGTAGTTTAAAGATTAAGGATTTGGAAACGCTGTGCGAGCTGCGACCCTCCCACAGGTCTGCAGAAGTGTTCCATAACTCAACTAGAATGCCACTCAGTAGAGCGCATACTCTCGCCGTGGGTGGCCGCTGCTGAGCCCTATCTTCCAATGGTAAAAAATTCTTCAAAAAAATTCCTGGATCCGGAATAATATCCTGAGCTTCATCAAAAATTAATCAATTCTTCCTTATCCCAAGGGCAATCATCCCACAAACTTTCATCCAAATCCGTTCAGAACTTTTCCAGATATCTTGTTCACAAACACACGGACGGACACGATCGAATGAATGCATTACTTCCTGGCGGGAGTAATAAGCTTAGAAAGCGCTCGCCAAGTGGCTCCCCTTATTTTAAAAACTCAAGCAAGCACTCCAAAGAAACGGTTTATAAGGAACCGCTGGCCTTTCAAGCGATACCAAGCTTATTGCTAATGGCAAATAATGATGTTCCAAAGCTGGAACACATGATGTGCCATTGCTAATGCCTGGAAACGGCAAAGCCACGCCCCTCGCTGACTGCATTGAAATCGTTAAGCCACGCCCCTCGCTTCGCGTAGACTGCCTGGAAACGGCTAAGCCACACCCCTCGCTCAGTTGTGTTTGTAATGAGTCAAAATCAATGAAATAGTGAAAGTTATAAACGTCCAATTAAATTAATTGCTTAACTGTGAGTTGTGTCCTCCTTTAAAAGGAGGAAATATCATATGTAAACAGAGGTGGTTTGATCGAGAGGAAGGCACGAGGTCAGAATACCTTCGAAGTGTTAAATGGCTGATTTGAGTTGTGATTTAACAACTTTTGAGGCTGTTTGAAGATGATTAATGGAAAGTTATTCGAATATTTCCTTTTGGAGAATTACTCAAACAAATCCGCAATGAGAGAAACTCGAGTGAGCTCGATGTGACGCTGAAGCTGAACGGAGGGATGGACACGGTACAGAGAGGGAAAGAAAGCACAAACGGTGGGATGGATCAGGAGGGCATGTTCTCTACGAGGTTCGCCTCTCCGGCATATCAAGCGCGCAATTCAGCCACTTGATTCGGGCAGTGAACGGTCACGACCTCGTTGTCTCTTGTTGTCCTGTTTGTTTTTCATGTGAGGTTGTGAACGGTCCGCCCCCTCTCAGGCTCGTGTAGTAGTAGAGACCTGGGAGTATAGACAGGATTTCCCTCATCCTTCCCATGGGCCTTACCTCTCCCCTCCCCTCCCCACCTCTTGCCCCCCCCCCCCCCAAACATTCATTAAAATAAAAACAGAAAAATGAAACCTCATGGAGATGCTCAGAATCTCGTCACCATGAACCCCACATTGACGTGGTTCTCTGCACCATGAACCCCACATTGACATGGTTCTCAGTACCATGAACCCCACATTGATGTGGTTCTCAGTAACATGAACCCCACATTGACGTGGTTCTCGGCACCATGAACCCCACATTGATGTGCTTCTCGGCACCATGAACCCCAAATTGATGTGGTTCTCGGCACCATGAACCCCACAATGATGTGGTTCTCAGTACCATGAACCCCATATTGACTGGTTTTCTACACCATGAACCCCACATTGATGTGGTTCTCAGTACCATGAACCCCACATTGACTGGTTCTCTACACCATGAACCCCACATTGATGTGGTTCTCGCCACCATGAACCCCACATTGACGTGGTTCTCAGCACCATGAACCCCACATTGACTGGTTCTCGGCACCATGAACCCCACATTGACTGGTTCTCAGCACCATGAACCCCACATTGACTGGTTCTCAGCACCATGAACCCCACATTGACTGGTTCTCAGCACCATGAACCCCACATTGACTGGTTCTCAGCACCATGAACCCCACATTGACTGGTTCTCAGCACCATGAACCCCACATTGACTGGTTCTCGGCACCATGAACCCCACATTGACTGGTTCTCGGCACCATGAACGCCACATTGACTGGTTCTCGGCACCATGATCCCCACATTGACTGGTTCTCGGCACCATGAACCCCACATTGACTGGTTCTCAGCAACATGAACCCCACATTGACTGGTTCTCAGCACCATGAACCCCACATTGACTGGTTCTCAGCACCATGAACCCCACATTGACTGGTTCTCAGCACCACGAACCCCACATTGACTGGTTCTCAGCACCATGAACCTCACATTGACTGGTTCTCAGCACCATGAACCCCACATTGACTGGTTCTCAGCACCATGAACCCCACATTGACTGGTTCTCGGCACCATGAACCCCACATTGACTGGTTCTCGGCACCATGAACCCCACATTGACTGGTTCTCAGCACCATGAACCCCACATTGACTGGTTCTCGGCACCATGAACCCCACATTGACTGGTTCTCAGCACCATGAACCCACATTGACTGGTTCTCAGCACCATGAACCCCACATTGACTGGTTCTCAGCACCATGAACCCCACATTGACTGGTTCTCGGTACCATGAACCCCACATTGACTGGTTCTCGGCACCATGAACCCCACATTGACTGGCTCTCGGCACCATGAACCCCACATTGACTGGTTCTCAGCACCATGAACCCCACATTGACTGGTTCTCGGCACCATGAACCCCACATTGACTGGTTCTCAGCACCATGAACCCACATTGACTGGTTCTCAGCACCATGAACCCCACATTGACTGGTTCTCAGCACCATGAACCCCACATTGACTGGTTCTCAGCACCATGAACCTCACATTGACTGGTTCTCAGCACCATGAACCCCACATTGACTGGTTCTCGGCACCATGAACCCCACATTGACTGGTTCTCGGCACCATGAACCCCACATTGACTGGTTCTCGGTACCATGAACCCCACATTGACTGGTTCTCGGCACCATGAACCCCACATTGACTGGTTCTCGGCACCATGAACCCCACATTGACTGGTTCTCAGCACCATGAATCCCACATTGACTGGTTCTCGGCACCATGAACCCCACATTGACTGGTTCTCAGCACCATGAACCCACATTGACTGGTTCTCAGCACCATGAACCCCACATTGACTGGTTCTCGGCAGTATTTCTCATTTTGATCCCGCCCGAGGGGGCGGGGCCAAAATGATACTACTCTTGTACCTTCTTACCATGTGGCGATCATAACTACCAAGTTTGATGAATATCTGCACAACTGTTTAGGAGAAGATAGCGTCACTGACAGACAGTTGGATGGAATCCCTTCCCCCCCCCCCCCATTGTTTATTTATTACGCTGTGCTCGCGAAGCCAAAAGCGGGGTCAAGCATTCAGTTGCCTACGTGTGCCATGTGCCATACGTGTGCCGTGTGCTGTATGTGTGCCGTTTTCCGTGTGCCGTACGTGTCTGCATTTTAAAAATTCATTTTCTCGGCAACCGTTGGTCCGATTCACACGAAATTTTAACATACAAGCGCCTCCATCTGTATAATTTTTTTATTCATAATTATGACGTCATATGTCACGTGGTACGGACGCCATCTTGGAAAAAAGTTACACCTCTATCTCCAAAACCGCTGCATGGGAAAAAAATTAAACATGGCTCATTGTAAAGAACTCCATATGGGGAATAGGTGTTGTTAACGATGACGTCATTGGTGCCATAATTATGACGTCATAATTCTACAGGGACAATGCTTAGTCTGATCAATTTGAAATGTATTGAGCGTGATCTATGCAACAATTATATTAGAGAATTTAAATTTATGATGTCATCGCTCACGTGGTGTGGCAGCCATATTGGATCAACGAAAAAAAATGTTCAAAAACAGAAGAGTTGGCTCGCAACAAGTTGACTGCGCAGGGTAAGTTTTCTATGAATACCATCTAGTTGCTTCTGCACTCAACATTTCATGAAGAACATGCACCTTCTCTGTATTGAACAGAAAGATACCACACATTGCAAGCAACAAGTCATGGCAGTGTTTACGAATAAGTCATTGAGGCACCACTTGCCTAGGTTCCTGCCAATGACATCAAGATTCACTTGCTTTATGGTCATAAGCAATACTTTACCCTAACAGTTGACTCATATTCTTAACTACTTATATTTGAATGACGCACTCCATTGTTCAAAACACAACTGATTCCAAAATAATATTTTGCTTTAACAATTACAGGTCATTTTAACAGTCCAAGGATGGCAATCTACCAAGGTGAATTTTGACTCATCTCAAAAATATATACCTGTATAACTTCCGTGTGTATTTATATGAGCAAGGTGTTTATGGTAATTTAGAGTTGTTTTATCCAGCATGTGTGAAGACTGTTTCTGTTTCTTTGTTTTCCCTTTGTATAAACTAGGGCATGCCCGTACAAAATTATATCCCCCCCTCTATTTACATGAAATGGTTTGGTCCATTCGCAAAGCCAAAGCGGACGGCTTGCGAGTACGGTGACAATCCCCCCCCTCTATTTACATGAAATGGTTTGGTCCAAAGCGAACGGCTTGCGAGTACGGTGACAATCCCCCCCCTCTATTTACATGAAATGGTTTGGTCCAAAGCGAACGGCTTGCGAGTACGGTGACAATCCCCCCCCTCTATTTACATGAAATGGTTTGGTCCAAAGCGAACGGCTTGCGGAGTTTGGTAAAGAAATCGCCATAGCTCGGTAACTACTTCTCCGATTAATATGAAACCTTGAAAAGGCACATCCTCGGGTCCCCAGCAATATACCTGGCAAGTTTCAAGTATATCGGACCGGTAGTTGTCGAGAAACAGCGGTCGCATACACACAGACACACACACACACAGAGATTACTGGAATTATAGATAGATAAGCCACATTTTCTTTGTAAATGATGTGTTAGAAAGCAATGTGAGAGGAATTGGATGAAAGTGAAAAAAAAAAAGGTGCGTGTTACTCAGAACATAGTTATATACCTGCCACCAGTATCGGACATTTTGGGCAAGCAGATAGTTTTGGGCTAAAAATATAGTTTCGCTGAGCAAAGTGAGGGGAAAATTTGTGTTTCTTTGGAAAAAAAAATTGGAAAAAAAAAACACGAGGGTGTTTCTTTTTGTCATAAATTCTAAATACTATTCCAAATATAGACCAAAACATGCTCTAATACACATACGAATAACTACTCTGGTGAAAAAAACTTTTTCTCAAAACTCAACATTTATTTTAATTATTATCTCATGATAAAAATCCAATTGACTGAAAAGCAAACATTGCATATAACGAAATAAATGGCATAATGATCATAACAAATGAATTGTTTCTACGTAAACTGAAACAATAAGAAGAATTCGGCCAACAAAGTTGATGTGTGACGTCACTGCAATTGTCATGAATTGAATTGAATAAGTTATTTAATTGTTTTATCACTTCAGAATCTTTACGATTCATGTACAGAGTTTGATTCGTTATGAATAAAAATAAATAATGAAACGTTCATTGGATGGGATAAGAAATTGGGATTTCTTGTATACCAAGAAATGGTTAGATTACGTCACAGCACATAGTCTGCTCTCTTTCTTTAATTATGGATAGTAATTAAAGCAAACCAATTATTGCCTTATTATACCTTGTATTTACTTTGAAATTTTTAGAAAAATTCACTCTACGAGAGTTTCCTTTCCCACATTACGAGAGCACATATTCGTTTATAAACGCCTCATTACATGTGAAACACGATCGCTTTTGATGGGAGGGAAGGGGTTGGGGGGGGGCGCATGCGGGTGTGCCCCCCACCCCACCCCCACCCTGGATCCGCCTATGGCAAGGACCGTAAGCTCGGAAATTCCTCCCTCGAGAAATTTTGCACTGGACTGGAAGGGTCGAAACTCCAGGAAGCAGGATCCGCAGAGGTCTACATTGTATGTATGCATGTATGTATGTATGTATGTACGTACGTACATAGTTATTGGACAAAAAATGAAAACATCTGGGAAAACCAAACAGATGGAAGCCAAACAGTTCAATCTTGGTTTCATCAGACCACAGAATCTTGTTTCTCACTGTCTGAAAGTCCTTTAGGTGTTTTTTTGCAAACTCCCAGCGGGCTGTCATGTGTCTTTCACTGAGGAGAGGCTTCCGTCTGGCCACTCTGTCATGAAGCCCAGATCAGTGAAGTGTTGCAGTGATGATTGTCCTTCTGGAAGTTTCTCCCATCTCCACAAAGCATCTCTGGAGCTCAGCCAGAGTGACCATCGGGTTCTTGGTCACCTCTCTTACCAAGGCCCTTCTCCCCCGATTGCTCAGTTTGGCCGGGCGGCCAGCTCTAGGAAGAGTCCTGGTTGTTCCAAACTTCTTCCATTCAAGAATTATGGAGGCCACTGTGCTCTTGGGAACCTTCAATGCAGCAGAGATTTTTTTGTCACCTTCCCCAGATCTGTGCATCGACACAATCCTGTCTCTGAGCTCCGCAGGCAGTTCCTTCGACCTCATGGCTTGGTTTTTGCTCTGATATGCATTGTCAGCTGTGAGACCTTATATAGACAGGTGTGTGCCTTTCCAAATCATGTCCAATCAATTGAATTTACCACAGGTGGACTCCAATCAAGGTGGAGAAACATCTCAAAGATGATCAAGAGAAATGGGAGGCACCTGAGCTAAATTTCAAGTGTCATAGCAAAGGGTCTGAATACTTATGTAAATGTGATATTTCAGTTTTTTCTTTTTAATAAATTTGCAAAACTTTCTAAAATCCTGTTTTCTCTTTGTCATTATGGGGTATTGAGTGTAGATTGATGAGGGAAAGAATGAATTTAAACGATTTCAGCATAAGGCTGCAACATAACAAAATGTGAAAAAAGTGAAGGGGTCTGAATACTTTCTGAATGCACTCTATATATCGGTTTTAGACCTATCACTTAATGGTGAAGAATCAATGAAAAAAAATTCTCTGATCAAGTTCTGAATTTGAAACTTCACCAAAATTTAATCAATTCTTCCTTGTCACACCCAACCTGTCCACCAAATTTCGTCCGAATCTATCCACAACTTTTTCAGATATCCTTTTCACAAACAGACAAACAAACAAACGAAAAACAGACAGACATACAGGGCGAAAACATAACCTCCATCCATCCACCTTCGGTTGCTGATATAATAATAATAATAAAAAAAATCTCTTAATGAGATGAATGTAAGGCAGGCAGGTACAAATCCCCAGGTATATTACCATAACTTGCAATGTTTTTTTCCTGAGCAGTAATACAATTTGCAATAATTATTATTCAATATCATTCAGTATAAGAAAAGATCATATTAAAATGAGTTAGGGGAAATTTCAAGAAAATTCCACATGCAAGTACAGTTATTCATGTCCGTAACCTTTTATTTTATTTCATCATCAGTGTGCGTCTTCAGAGCAATCTCTGCAATATCAAAAGCATTCAAGCGAATAATAAAATGAGGCCAAACAAGAAATTAACCAAGTTCAAGAGAAAATGTTTCTGGATCGATTGGATCAAACTCGATTAACTTTCCAAAATGGTGTGACTACGTAACATATGGCCATAAACACTGCATTCCAACTACAATACGATGTGCAGCATTCAAACTGAAATGGCTTCCTATACATTTTATAGCTTCGGCTTTGGTTTTTATACCTCCTGATTCATACATGGGCTGGCAGGATGGCCTAGAGATAGGCACACTCGCCTCCAAGCTGTCTAGCTTGGGTTTGAATCTGGGCATAGCTATAAACTGCCATCCTGGTGTTTCACAGGGCAGGTGATTCATCAATACGTGTGCGGCCCCTTGGATGGACGTTAATCTGTGTGTCCCAGCTGCCGGATTAGTTGGTGGATGTTAAATATCCCATGGTGTCCTTCACAAAGAGTAGGCAAGCTATCACCGGCATCCTGAACAGATTACAAATTCCTTCCCTAACCTTCAAGGGCAATGCATCAGCGGCATAGCCGCGCCCTCGGCCAATGATGCTACCCCGCAGCCATGTGCTGCATACGAATGAAGAAGACTGCTTCAGCAGCAACGACGATCTGCACAGGGCCCATAGGGCATGGTACATCATGATGATAATGATTTGTAAGAAAGTGACTGATATGCAAATGTCTCATCATAACTGATAAGTACAGTCTAAGAGGTACCACAAACGTGGCTCAGTTAATTGAAGGAGTATGTGGTGGTGGTGCTGTGTGTGTGTATGTGTGTGAATATATATATATATATATATATATATATATATATATATATATATATACACATCTGTGCAGTGTCTGTCTTGTGTTGTGTTGTGTTCTTGTCTTGTCTCGTCACTGAACTACTTTCTCAAACTTTTGTGAAATCGTACCAAACTTCTGGTATGCACATATCTCTCCCCGTCGGTATGTCCTAAGGGTATTTTTTTTGAAAAAATTTCCAATTTTTTATTATATATTTTTGGAATTTTTTCGGGAATTTTTTATTTCGGGAATTTTTTCGGAATTTTTTTTTTTCAACTTCAATTGTTTATAAAATGTGATATCACGTATATTACAAATACATTTGTGCAAAATAATTGTTTGAATTATGATTGGTTTTAACCATGACAAAACGGCAACTCGGGTACTACAGTCATTATACAGTCATTTATCTATATATCTACACATCTGGGCAGTGTCTGTGTTGTCACTTAACGACTCCCTCAAACTTTTGTTTCCGTGGTTGTGAAGTGTTTTTAATAACGTTGTGGTGGTTTTGAATCACGTGGTGGTGAGGTATTTTGAATTATGTGGTGGTGAGGTGTTTTTAAATCACATTGTGGTGAGGTGTTTTGAATTACGTGGTGGTGAGGTATTTATAATTATGTGGTGGTGAGGTGTTTTTAATTATGTGGTGGTGAGGTGTTTTGAATTAGTTGGTGATGAGGTGTTTTGAATTACGTGGTGGTGAGGTGTTTTAAATGACGTGGTGGTGAGGTATTTTGAATTATTTGGTGGAGAGGTGTTTTTAAATGACGTGGTGGTGAGGTGTTTTAATTTTGTGGCTGTGAGGTGTTTTTATCACGTGTTTTATGGCTGTGAGGTGTTTTTAATTTCGTGGTGGTGAGGTGTTTTTATTATGTGTTTTATGGCTGTGAGGTGTTTTTAATTTTGTGGTGGTGAGGTGTTTTTAATTTCGTGGCTGTGAGGTGTTTTTATTACGTGTTTTATGGCTGTGAGGTGTTTTTAATTTCGTGGTGGTGAGGTGTTTTTAATTTCGTGGTGGTGAGGTGTTTTTATTACATGTTTTATGGCTGTGAGGTGTTTTTAATTTCGTGGCTGTGAGGTATTTTTATTACGTGTTTTATGGCTGTGAGGTGTTTTTAATTTTGTGGTGGTGAGGTGTTTTTATTACGTGTTTTATGGCTGTGAGGTTTTTAATTTCGTGGTGGTGAGGTGTTTTTATTAGGTGTTTTATGGCTGTGAGGTGTTTTCAATTTCGTGGTGGTGAGGTGTTTTTAATTTCGTGGTGGTGAGGTGTTTTTATTACGTGTTTTATGGCTGTGAGGTGTTTTCAATTTCGTGGTGGTGAGGTGTTTTTATTACGTGTTTTATGGCTGTGAGGTGTTTTGAATTACGTGGTGGTGATGTGTTTTGAATTACGTGGTGGTGAGGTGTAATCGTCCCAAACTTCTAGTCTGCACCTACCCCTCCCGTATGTGTGTGCTGAGGGGTTCTTTCTTGAAAAAAAAACATTCAACCTGAATCTTCAACCTAAATTGCTTATAAAAATGTAACATCACAAACACAACAAATACATTTGTGCAAAGTAATTGTTTGTATTATGATTGGTGTAAATCATAACACAGCAACTCAGGTACAGTCATTACCCTCAGCTAAAACAAGCCCTTTCCTCTGTAACGACGCGCTCGCCTCACCAAGCTGGTATATATATATATATATATATATATATATATATATATATATATATATATATATATATATATATATATATATATATATATATATATATATATATATATATATATACTGTATATATATATATATATATATATATATATATATATATATATATATATATATATATATATATATATATATATATATATATGTGTGTGTGTGTGTGTGTGTGTATGTATGTGCATATGTGACTGTGCGTGTTTATATGTGAGTGAGTATGTGTATCCATAGGGGTGCATGTAACTTGTGGTAAATCCTATCTTTTTCAGTGGGATTACATATCAAGACAGTAACACCAATAGGCTATGAGCGAAGGGGGTTGGTCGGTACCATACAGATGGAGTAAGGCTCATTGTGATTTTTAGCAAGATATATGTCCCTAGATATGAAAAAAAAGTGATAGCAGTGTATAACTCTCGGCCATCTCTGTGTTATCACCCGAAATATTATTATACGCCTGCTTCGCTTCGCCAAAAAATGTGATATTTGCTAAAATTGGAATAAATATATGTTTTTAAGGACCACAGAGTGCCAATAATTTGCATACTGGATGCCAACTAATATAGTAATAGAAAATAGAACATTTGTGGGGGTTATTTATCAAAATATTGATATAATGACAAAAAATATGTTAAATTTAGTGAAAAAGTGGTCGAAATCGCTTCGAGTTCAGAATTCACATTGTACATTTTTGTCAATATTTCAAAAATGAAAACTCCCAGAGTAACATTTGACCCCTCAAAATCTTCGCAAGGAACCACTGCATTGGAATGTATCATTACTTTGTAATATGGTGGTTGTTTGGGGCACATATTTTGGCAAAGTTCAAAATATGTTCAACCATACCCCCTAATTTTGATATTTTGGAACGAAACATAGCTTTTGAACATTTTAGGTTTATTTGTCTACTACTTTTGGTATCTCAGTGTAATTTTTGGTATTAGCTAGTATCCTAAAGTAGGTTTGTAACATCAGCTACATTATATTTCACAATGCATGCAAACTTGCTCCACACTCTAGGTTTATCATGATCTCTCGAACAAATACGCCTTGTTATTATACAGTATTATTACCAATCAATTTTAACACAATTGACACAGATTACAGGCATTTAAAACACATACTAAATAATGCTTATAAATTGAATCTATCCTTTTATGCATCGGGCTACTTTAAATTACAATGAACGTCGTACATATTATACTTAAATCACTTAACAGAAAATAAATGTCTGAAATGACATCACGAAAGTGTCCCTCCTTTTAGATGCGCAGCATATTTGGCTCAGAATCCGTATTCTTGCTCCTCGTCAGATGGATCATCCTCGTCGAGGCTGTCGTCCGTGCCGGTCTGATTCACAATGTGAATTCTGAACTCGAAGCGATTTCGACCACTTTTTCACTAAATTTAACATATTTTTTGTCATTATATCAAAAATTTGATAAATAACCCCCACAAATGTTCTATATTTCTATTACTATATTAGTTGGCATCCAGTATGCAAATTATTGGCACTCTGTGGTCCTTAAAAACATATTTATTCCAATTTTAGCAAATATCGCATTTTTTGGCGAAGTGAAGCGTCCTTAAAAACATATATTTATTCCAATTTTAGCAAATATCACATTTTTTGGCGAAGCGAAGCAGGCGTATAATAATATTTCGGGTGATAACACAGAGATGGCCGAGAGTTATACACTGCTATCACTTTTTTTTTTCATATCTAGGGACATATATCTTGCTAAAAATCACAATGAGCCTTTCTCCATCTGTATGGTACCGACCGGTCAATTTGGGGGGTCTGGCTCATAGCCTACAACTTTCCCATATAACATAATACATGAACATTGATCGCATCAAAAAATTATAATGTCTCTGAGTCAGAGTGTGTGTGTGTGTGTGTGTGTCTCTCTCTTCCTTTCCTTTCCTTTTTCTTTCTCTTTCTCTTTCTCTTTCTCTTTCTCTCTCTCTCTCTCTCTCTCGGTCGTTGGTGAGTCGTGCGTGGGTGTGGCAATCATGGTGGCTGTGTGTGAGGAGCTGTGAGTACTGTGTTGTGTTGTGTTGTTGCCTTTCCCATCCCCCTTTTCACTCCCTCTGTGTCCTTGTACGTGTTTGTGAAGTTTTCCCAGTGTTTTCCTTCTTTGTTGAGACAAGAGAGAGAAAGAGAGCGCACACGGTAGGTGGTGTTTGGTTGACTTTTTTTCGAACCTCCGGGTTTGAGGCCTGGCCTCCATTTTGCCGTGTTTTCCTAGTCCAGGCAGCGGTGTCTCGCTGCTCTAAACGGTTCTTGGACCTAGTCCATTAGTTTTGGGTTTACCTCCACTTGCCGGTGTTGCTTGTGGTTGGTATCGTTTTGTTGATTTCACACCTTTTATTTATTTAATTTACGTTCGCTATGGCAAACGATTGTTTGAGGAATAGCATGTACGAGTCGCTCACTCGCAAGCATGGGCTGGTGTGCGACCCTACGAGTGAGGTAAAGATGGAGCAAGTGCTTCTAGCAATCGGAAAATGCATCGGCTCGTATAATATCCGTGCAGCCTCTCGAATGAACAAGGTTGTTGTGTTTGTATCGGAGGTGCACATGGTGAACTCCGTTGTGGAGCAAGGCCTTCTCATAGAACCCGACCTGTTTCTAGTGGTTCCCCCATTAGATACACCTGCGGTGAGGGTCGATGTGTCTAATGTCCCTCCCTTTGTTAAAGGTGAGGACTTGTGTGCTCAAATGAGCAAGTTCGGTACGATCGTATCAAAAGTGACAATGGTGCCGATACACTCGGCAAGGGGTGAATTTCGACACGTGATGACTTTTAAAAGGGTCGTTTACATGATATTACCCGAAAATGTGCAAAAGCTCAATGTAGTTTTGCCTGCAAAGATTAATGGCCATACTTATAGAATGTATGCCTCCACGGACGTCATGACGTGCTATGGGTGTGGAGCTTACGGACACGTAAAGAGTTCCTGTCCCGGTTTGGTGAGATCATTAGAAAATCGAGAACAGGTGATTGCAGATTCTCCTCCCTCCCCACCTAATGGGGTGGATGATAGTGTAGACTCCTCCCCACGACCTAATGGTGATCGGGAAACAGTTGACTCCTCACCCTCACCTACTGAGATACGTGGAATGGTAGACCCCTCCCCACAACCAATGGGTGAACAGGAAACAGTAGACCACTCCTCCCTACCTGCTGGTGTGACAAAAGTGGTTGATCCCTCTCCTGCTGTACAGGACTGTACGGATGACAATATGGAAGGGTTCGTAACAGTGGCTCGTAAAAAAGGACATAAACGTTCATGTCCCGTCGTGAAGGATGCAAGCACAGTACAAAGTAAGGTACTTGTTGTGTCAAATGTGTCGCCAAGCTTGTAAGATGGAGCTTGTGTAGAGAATCCCTGTTTGGGATTGCAAACTGAACCGGCACCGGGTTTAAATCTAAGCAATTCGTTTGCACCACTTGCCGAACTGTTTGAGGGTTCTGAGTGTGATATAGACATCGAGAATCCTCGTGCATCTCAGGAGGACACAAGTGGTGATATTGATAACCCTGATGTCTTACATGACATTAATTTAATGGCCACAGAGGTGGGCGCAGGGATGACCAGGTGTAATGATAAAACAGATAAGTCAGACAGCCCCTCAGAAGAAACCTGTAAGCCTACACGTTTCGAACAAAATAAAAGGGATGATAAGAAGGAAGCTGCATGTGACGATGAGCAGCCAAACATGAATGAAAACGATATCCATGTTTCTGATCCTGGGGGGATTTGTGCCTCAGAAATAAGTTTGCATCAGGAAGAGAATGACAAAGATGATGCGTTTGATTTTGATGAACCCTACTATTCCCTGTCAGGTAGTGGGTTTTGTGCCCAAGAGGATAAGGATGGGGACACTGTAGTTACAGAAGATGAAATTAAAAAATTCCTCGATGAATCCTTCAGGAAAAGTAATGTCAGAATTCAGGATTATTTCCCAAACCTACATGCTTTTCTAAAAACTACTAGAAACATGATTCGTGAACCCCAGCAAGTTGGGATCTCAGAACCTCAATTTCAGCGGTTGAGGAAGTGTGCCACTAAGGCAGGAAAAGAACTCCAAGAGGAGGAAAATTAATACAGAATATATGAAGGTAACGTCTCTCGACATAAACGGAGGCCGCAGCTGTATGCGGCGTCTGGAGGTGTTACAACTATTTGAGAAAGAAAAGATTGATATTTTCATGTTACAAGAGACACACATCAACCAATCTTGTGAAGACGAGTGGCGCAGAATGTTTAAAGGGTGCCATGTTTTTTCCAGTGCGGATGAAGAAGCTAAAGCGGGGGTGGCAATAATCTTGCATCCTCGCCTTCAACCATCCGAGATTCACTATAGAGAGATTTGTAAGGGTTTCTTGATGGTGGTGGATTTTATTAGCAGCAATCAAAAGGTTAGCATTATTAATGTGTATTGCCCCAGTGACAGCACTGAAAGGGCTCTATTTCTTCCAAAATTAGCGGATTGTTTAAGCACTGTTGATTTGACTTGTTTAATTTGTATGGGGGGAGACTATAATTGCACACTCAACCCTCGACTGGACAGGAACACTCCTGAGCCACATCCACCCAGTGCAAAGTCCTTGGCACAACTTGTGAAAAAATACAAACTTAGAGATGTATGGCGATTACAAAATCCAAACTTACAAAATCCAAGCTGTGCAAAAAAACAGTTAACCATGGGTCGACTGGACAGATTGTACGTGAACCATGGAATGGTGAATCTGGTTAAGAGAACATGTATAACTCCATCTGGCTTTTCTGATCACCATATGATTGCAATGGATTGTATGTTACCCTATCATTGCTGTAAGAGTGTACACTGGAATTTCAATGTGAAATTGTTACAAGATGAACATTTTAAGAATGCCTTCAGACTGGTATGGGAAGGATTAGAAAAGAAAAAGTGTTACTATGTAAATATGCGACAGTGGTGGGACTGTACCAAGTCACAAATTCGGATTTTCTGCCAACAATATTGCTCATATGCCACCAGTAATACATCTGGGTTGATAAGTGCTCTAAAAGCAGATGTACTTAAATATGAACAAGAAGCTCGAACATCTTGGGGCTCGAACATCATCGAACAAGTGACCAATATCAGCAGCTGATAGAAAAAAAGACCCTGCTGGCCGAACTGGTCAAAGAGCGTGCGGCGGGAGCAATGATTCACCTGCGGATGAGCATAATACATCTCGAGACTCCAAACAAAGATTTCTTCAAAATGCAGAAGGCTGCCAACACTTCTCGGCAGATTCAGAGTCTACGCTCTTCCGACGGTGTTCTGACTTGCCAGGGTGACATTAAACATTCACTGCAAGGGTTTTACTCAAACTTCTTTACTCCAAGAACGGTGGATAAAACGATGGCAAATGAGATGATTGAACTTCTCCCATCTCTTTCTGAAGAGCAGCAACTCCAACTGGAATGTGACTTTTCTCTGGAGGAGCTCACAGCAGCAGTGAAACAACTCAAAGACGGCAAGGCCCCCCAAATTGACGGACTTCCTGCTGAATTTTACAACGTTTTTTGGAATGTTCTGGGTCCTGCTTTTATTGAGATTTCACGCGAGCCTAAATCAGGGGGAATTGCCCCTGAGCTTCAGAAGAGCTGTCTTATGTCTTCTTCCCAAGAAAGGGGATTTGCAGCAGATTACAAACTGGCGGCCTGTGTCATTGTTAAATACTGACTATAAGATTGTGTCAAAAATGCTTGCAATGCGTCTTAAAAAGGTCATCTCGTTCTTAGTTGGGAATGACCAAACGTATTGCATACCTGAACGATCCATGTATGACAGTATTTTCTTGGTTCGAGACTTGATTACTATCGGTCAAACTGCGTCGCACGCTTTTGGGTTATTACTCCTTGATCAGGAGAAAGCTTTTGACAGTGTGGATCACTCATTTTTGTTTGCAGTTCTTACAAAAGCAGGATTTGGAGAAAAATTCATTTCTTGCATAAAACTTTTATACAACAATGCATCATGCCTGCTAAAAGTAAATAACAGTCTGTGTCGTCCTTTCCCCTTTCAGCGTGGCATCCGTCAGGGCTGTCCACTGTCAGGCATGTTGTACACACTGTCCATCGAACCCTTACTGGCTCTCCTTCTCGTACCACCTTATCTGGTTTGTCCTTGTCAAACTATTCCAAAATTGTTACGTCAGCATATGCAGACGACCTGTGTGTTGTGGTTAAAAACCAGGAAGATGTTTTTGAGCTATCTCGGTGTTTTGCCAAATTTGAACTTGCTTCATCAGCAAGAGTAAATTGGAACAAGAGTGTAGCTCTTTCTCTGTGACCCAGATACCCTATCTGGGTCACAGGCTTCACATATGGTTCCCCCAACTCTTCCAGGAGGAATGTTATGGAAAACGGATGGGTTTAAATACTTAGGCATCCATTTGGGAACTACAAGCTATATGAAGAAAAACTGGGATGGTTTCCCAGATAACATTAAGCAGAAACTATCAAAGTGGAAAGGGATGCTCCATATCTTGTCACTTAAGGCACGGGTAACGATAATAAACAACCTTGTGCTTCCAATCGTATGGCATAAGATCATAGCACTCCAGCCTCCTCAAGCTCTGATCACCAACATTCAGAGGGGTCTAGTTGACTTCTTCTGGGGAGGCCACCATTGGCTTAAGCCAGATGTGTTGTGCAGACCACGTAATTCAGGTGGTCAAAACCTGGTGCACATCCCTAGTCGAATAATGGCTTTCTGGCTAATGACAATAAAACGTCTGCTGTACAGCGAGGTTGTGCCCTGGCGTCCTCTCACGAATACCTTGCTCAGGCAAGTAGGTGGAATGGACTATGACCGGGAACTTTTCCTTATGGACTTGAAGCAGGTCAATAGAGCTCGGCTCCCTGCATTTCATCGGTCTCTCCTGAATGCCTGGCAAGCTCTAGGAGTGCAGCGGTTGGAGATCTCTTATGATCCCAGGAGGTTTGTGCATGAGCCATTGTTCCAAAACTCACTATTCGCTGGAGTATCTATCAGCCGAGCTTGTATGGAACATTTTACGAACAATGGGATTAATAAAGTGCGAGATCTTATGGAGCTATCCTTAAAGTGATGGTTGTCTGCCAGCACTGTTTCTGGAAAAATTGGCTTGCGTTCAATTAGAATAGTGAGCAGGGTCATAAAGATTGTATCCCAGACTTTTTTAGATTTAAATATTGGGTGGAATGGGGTAAATGGAGAAGTAGATTTTCGTTTAACCTTCCCTGAACTCTCAGTCACTGCCCAGGAACAACATGGTGTGTTTTCCTCTAACAGCGAAGAATCCGGTGTGTTTCACATCATGGGAAAAAGGGCAATGTATAGAATTTGTCTAGAGGTGTGTTTACCAGGCTGTGCAGCACCCTTAAGGAACAAGTGGAAAGAGTTTTTACCTGCAGGAGCATTTCTAACTCCAAATTGGGATGAAATGTACAGGTGTCCTACTGTCGGACGTACAGGAGACCTAAATTGGACACTGGTCCATCACGCCCTGGCCACACAGGTGTTAGTTCAGAAGTTTAACCCTGCTGTGTCTAATTTATGTCCTTTATGTGGTCGTCTAGAGTATTTGTATCATGCGTTTATTGAGTGCAAGAGATTGTCATCTCTGTTTCTGTATCTGAGCCGAATCTTTTGTAAATTCAAAGTTGTTTTTTCTGTTACAATCTTTGTTTACGGACTTGCATGTAATACTAGGAAAAACTCTGTGATTTTGCTTTTGAATTTTTTGCTTGGAATTGCTAAGCTTGCAATTTATAAAACCATAAAAGCCAGATTAGGTCGTGGAAAAAATGAAAATGCACTTTTTTTGTTTCATAGGGATGGTGTCAGCACGTATAAAGCTCGAACATGCTTATCATGTAAACATGGGGAACCTTCTTGTGTTTGAAGAGTTATGGGGCATGGGGGGTGTTTTGTGCAAATGAGGTTGTGATTTGTATGTAAAGTGGAGTTGGAATACTTTGGTTTTATACTTTTAGAATAAAAGCACACAAAAGAGTCAGTCAGTCAGAGTCAGTCAGTCAGAGTCTGTCAGTCAGAGTCTGTCTGTCTGTCTGTCTCTCTCTCTCTCTCTCTCTCTCTCTGTCTGTCTCTGTCTCTCTCTCTGTCTCTCTCTGTCTCTCTCTGTCTCTCATAACATATGAATGTCAAGCATTCATGGGTCAAATTACAACTGGCTAGGCAATTCGGTATATCCATGTGTTAAACTTCAAAAGCACAATTGCCTGAAATGTTATTTTGATTGAGAAAAACAATGACGAAAAACCATTGAAGTTGCATTGCCAAATCGAATTCCAAGATGTATTGCGGGTGCTTACCCGAGCAAGTCCCTCGGCAACATTTCGTACGCAGTTTTCGGAGCCATTGTTGCGACTAACAGTTGTCCACAGGTGAGCATATGTGCTGTGTTCAGGAGAAGCCGGGTTGAGAGCACGCATGCGAAGCTGCTCGTAGAGGGTGGAGTGCAACACTGTGCCAAACGTAACATCAGTCTGGCGGACGAGCTCCTGCAGCGATCTGACAAAAGCAACAAATCCGAAAAGGAAGAGAGCTTCGAAAAAGGTCCAGCATCAACCAGCAACAAGAAATAGACAACTAAACACAGATTTGCACAACGGTCCTTAAGATTTCAAAACACTCTTCAAACCATTAAATACGACACCGATTCAAAAGTTATACCTTTTAAAGACTCTTAGAAGGGTACAAAAGGTTAATTTGGAGAAATGTCATTTATATAAAACTATATGCCATGTGTAGTACCGAACATAATAATGACTGCTAAAGCATGAAAACAAAACTGTCTAATTATTCTCCAAAGCTTTGCTTGGAGCAGGATAAAAACAATCTTTCAGACATCTTGTGCGAGTATTCACTGAAAAAAATCCAGTCTTTATCGCAAAACGAGTTATCACCGGGGAGCCTTACCGAGTTACAAACTACTGTGTCGAAGTGTCGACCCCACCATAGCCAAGGAACTGCTTCGGCAGAACCGATGTTCCGTATCTAGAGCACGACGGTATGTGATGATGATGATTATGCTCATACTAGCAAAAAGCCAGTCGGCCTAGTGTCAGGTGTGCTTATATCTTCTTTATTTATTAGGCATAATATGGATGTAAATGAACACTCGTTTTACTCTATAACCATTGCACATCACCGGCAACGAATTTCACCTCCCTGTGCCTTGTATTTTTTATTTAAAGGAAAAAAAAATTTGTACACCGCCCTTGAGGCTCGGTTTGCAAGCCACCGTCTATATTTCCAATAGAAGAGACATAATTACGCTGTTGTGGAAAACGTTTTTCGACTTGGTTTTATCCTCAAGAATAAAAACCGGAGTGAACACACATTCGTGTTAAAAGATTGGCATTTAAAACCTACCGTTATGAAGGGGGACAGACATCTGTACAAACACGCAACCACACATTGTGTTTTTAGATGGTAGATTGTAATCGCACATGTGCACAAGACAACATTTAATTTTCATTATAATGAAGATAAATGAGCCAACCTAAATTTACTGGGCACACTTTGTGGCAGAAAAAAACAAGACAAAAAGGAAAAACAAATTACCAAGAAGTGCACCTGATTTTCACAACTGTGAATGACATGACGAGACAACATAAACAGCTTGGGAGCCATCGTGTTTCGCACTTTCAAAGCATCTAGTCCCAGAGGAACGACGTGATAGGGTGACAAAACTATGCATCTCACTATACATACAGTCTTAGCCATGCCGAAATAAACCAAGGGAGACCAAATCATGACTCACCTCCGATTTTGATTATTTCATGACAAACACCAAAAATCACCGAGCACCATGGAAATCAACTGACAGAGCAAACATTCAAACGTCAACCGTGCACATATTTGTGAAACAATATGGGAACTCATGACTGCAATGTCACACCACGACGGTTAATTGAGCATGGTATTCCAGGGGGGTATTTAAGTATGTTGAATGAGCAAAGAGAAACTGACATTTCAGACATTAACCCTGTGTTAGAGACAACAAAAAAAGTTGCTCGTTGCTCAAAAAATGTCACCCGACACCTGTTGCATCCAATCAAGAGACCAAGCTCTTGATTGCTCTTGATTGATCTTGATTTCTTGATCTTGATTTCTTCCACCAAGCTGGAAGAAATCTCAGGATGATGAAGAATTTTGTAAATTTATATTTAATCACGAGTGTTTTTTTCTTTCGTGAAGCGTCACTTACAGCATTCCTTTATTTTATGTTGATGCTGATTTTAGATATAACCCAAATAATAGGAAGTATGATGCTTATGAAAAAACAGGGATGCTGCATTTTTAGGAAAACATCAAATAAATAATGTCAAGCTATTCAGTGTGACATTCAGAATTGGAGAATTGGAGAATTGAATTGGAGACGGCGTGAAGCTGGAAGGTGTGAAAACATTTTGCTACCTCGGAGACATGCTGAATGGAGAAGGTGGATCAGACTCGGCAACGGTTGCTAGAGTGAGATGTGCATGGAAGAAGTTTCGGGAACTGAGTTGTGTGCTGACGAGGAGGGGAGTGTCGTTGAAGCTGAAGGGAAAGGTGTATGCTGCATGTGTGAGAAGTGTTATGATTTATGGGAGCGAGACATGGGTAATGAACGTAGAGCAGCAACGAAGGCTGGAAAGGGTGGAAATGCGAATGGTTCGGTGGATGTGCGGAGTATCGTTGAGAGAGAGGAAGACAAATGATGAATTGCGAAAGATGATGGGAATAGAGCCTGGGATTGATGCTGTGAAGAGGAACAGGTTGAGATGGTTTGGTCATGTGTTGAGGAAGGATGAAAGTGACTGGTTGAGAAGAGTGATGGAAATGAATGAAAGGAAGTAGAGGACGGGGAAGACTGAGAAAGACTTGGCTAAAGGTTGTGGAAGAAGAAATGCGGGCAAGGGGGTTAACAAGGGGTGATGTCGAAAATAGGGCAAAATGGAGAAGATTGTCATGGGGCCCGCAAGGCTAACTTCCGCTCCAGCAGGGAAAATGGCCATAAAATGCCTGTTGTTGTTGTGTTTTGTTTTCAGTGTGACAGTTTCACAGCTAACCTCTTTTCTTTTTTTCCAACCGATTCTATTTCATTATAATCATGCTAATTGATGGGCCGAAATGAAATTTTCTGGTTGTGGCCATCGACAAATTATAAGGATGAACTGCTTGGATGAATGGGAGGCACCTGAGAAATGGGAGGCACCTGAGCTGCTTGTGAAAACGACTTTACTGGGTATCTACAACCTACTGTTAGCTCAATGAATAAACAAATTAGTCATGTATGTTTATACACGTAAAAATACTTCTACAAAGGCAGTAGAGATCCCCTCCTTCTTGCCTTCTTGTGGGATTGGCCATCGAACCTTTTTTGCCCAAGACTTTCAGAAACTGGCAGGGCAGGTCTGATCTTCCATTGAAGGTGATTTGGGCAGGAATTTGGAGATTACACTGGGTGCTGGTGATAACTTGCCTACCCTTCACGAAAGACACCGTGAAATAATTTACATCAACCAAATAATATTATGACACAGGACATAAAACATACATAAGTATTCAGACCCTTAACTCAGTACTTAGTTGAAGCACCTTTGGCAGCGATTACAGCCTCGAGTCTTCTTGGGTATGACGCGACAAGCTTTGCACACCTGGATTTGGGGATTTTCTGCCATTCTTTTCTGATGATCCTCTCAAGATCCTCTCACGATCTTCTCAAGCTCTGTCAGGCTGGATGGGGACCATCGGTGGACAGCCATTTTCAGGTCTCTCCAGAGATGTTCGATTGGGTTCAAGTCAGGGCTCTGGCTGGGCCACTCAAGGACCTTCACAGAGTTGTCCCTAAGCCACTCCTGCATTGTCTTGGCTGTATGCTTAGGGTCATTGTCCTGTTGGAAGGTGAACCTTCGGCCCAGTCTGAGGTCCTGAGTGCTCTGTTTCATGTTTTCATTAAGAATATCTCTGTACTTTGCTCCGTTCATTGTTCCCTCAACCCTGACCAGTCCCCCAGTCCCTGCTGCTGAAAAACACCCCCACAGCATGATGCTGCCACCACCATGCTTCACCATTGGGATGGTATTGGGCAGGTGATGAGCGGTGCCTGGTTTCCTCCAGACATCACGCTCAGAATTGAGGCCAAACAGTTAAATCAGGGTTTCATCAGACCACAGAATCTTGTTTCTCACAGTCTGTGAGTCCTTTAGGTGCTTTTTTGCAAACTCCAAGCGGGCTTTCATGTGTCTTTCACTGAGGAGAGGCTTCCGTCTGGCCACTCTGCCATAAATCCCAGATCGGTGGAGTGTTGCAGTGATGTTTGTCCTTCTGGAAGTTTCTCCCATCTCCACACAGGATCTCTGGCGCTCAGCCGGAGGGACCATCGGGTTCTTGGCCACCTCTCTTACCAAGGCCCTTCTCCCCCGATTGCTCAGTTTGGCTGGGCGGCCAGCTCTAGGAAGAGTCCTGGTTGTTCCAAACTTCTTCCATTTAAGAATTATGGAGGCAACTGTGCTCTTGGGAACCTTCAGTGCAGCAGAATTTTTTTTGGAGACATCCCCTGATCTGTGCCTCGCACAATCCTGTCTCTGAGCTCTGCAGGCAGTTCCTTCGACCTCATGGCTTGGTTTTTGCTCTGATATGCATTGTCAGCTGTGAGACATTGTATAGACAGGTGTGTGCCTTTCCAAATCATGTCCAATCAATGGAATTTACCACAGGTGGACTCCAATCAAGGTGTAGAAATAATTTCAAAGATGATCAAGAGAAATTGGAGGCACCTGAGCTAAATTTCAAGTATCAGAGCAAACGGCCTGAATACTCATGTCAATGTGATATTTCAGTTTTTTCTTTTTAATAAATTTGCAAAACTTTCTAAAATCCTGTTTTCTCTTTGTCATTATGGGGTATTGAGTGTAGATTGATGAGGGAAAAAATGAATTTAAACGATTTCAGCATAAGGCTGCAACATAACAAAATGTGAAAAAAGTGAAGGGATCTGAATACTTTCTGAATGCTATATATATATATATATATATGTATATATATATATATATGTATATATATATATATATATATATATATATATGTATATATATATATATATATATATATATGTATATATATATATATATATGTATATATATATATATATATATATGTATATATATATATATATGTATATATATATATATATATGTATATATATATATATATATATATGTATATATATATATATATATATATGTATATATATATATATATATATATATGTATATATATATATATATATATATATATATATATATATATATATATATATATATATATATATATATATATATATATATATATATATATATATATGTATATATATATATATATATATATATATATATATATATATATATATATATACAGTATATATATATATATATATACACGTGTGTGTGTGAGAAAATGTTTCACAGGATGGACCACACCAACTGCCTGGTAATACCGCAGTGCAGCTCATTGAGGCCGCATTGGGAGGGAGAGGTGTACACTAATTGATTGATTAATTGTATAATTAAAATCAATAAAAGATTATCACAAAATATTTTCTTAATCAATTGGCTAATAGCATAACTAAACCACTAGTCCTTCATCCGAAGATGTATCTTTTAGAAATTTAATTAAATAACTCATTAATAAAAAAATAAATAATTAATTGATTAATCAATAAATAATTAATCGATTAATCAATAAATAATTAATCGATTAAATGATTAATCAATAAATCAAAAATATCCTTGATAGCCACATCACTTGGTCACTGTCATGCCCAAATATTAGCTTCCCAGCTCAAAAGGTGCCTGAGATATTGGCCAAATGAGAAAGAAAATAAATAAATGATTAATAATGAAAATAAATAAATAATAATCATGAAAAAATTTAATTATCAATCAATTCGGTCACAGAACACATAAACCACCACCATTTCATCAGAATCTGTAACTGATTATTATTATTTTTTTTTTAGTAATTAATCGAATAATTAAATAATTATTCGATTAATTGATTAATTGATTAATCAATAAATCAAAAATATCCTTGATAGCCACATCACTTGGTCACTCATGTCCAAATATTAGCTTCTGAGCTCAAAAGGTGCCTGAGATATTGGCCAAATGAGAAAGAAATCAAGTAGAGATACATTCAAAGTACACTGGCCCCATGCCAAATAATTAAATATCCTGCAGCGCGGCATTGCCGGGGCGCCTCTGGCGCCCGGCAATACCGCAGTGCAGTTCATTGAGGCTGCATTGGGAGGGAGAGGTGTACATTAATTGATTGATTAATCGTATCATTAAAATCAATAATAAATAAACAATAATCATTAAAAAAATTTAATGGTTAATCAATTGGCTCATAGAATACATAAACCACCACCATTTCATCCGAATCTGCAACTTAAAAAACTTAATTAATTAGTTTATTCATCGAATAATTAAATAATTAATCGATTAAATGATTAATCAATAAATAAAAAATATCCTTGATAGCCACATCACTTGGTCACTGTCATGTCCAAATATTAGCTTCCCAGGTCAAAAGGTGCCTTAGATATTGGCCAAATGAGAAAGAAAATAAATAAATGATTAATAATGAAAATAAATAAATAATAATCATTTAAAAATTAAATTATTAATCAATTCGGTTACAGAACACATAAACCACCACCATTTCATCAGAATCTGTAACTGAAATTTTTTCTTTTTTTTTAGTAATTAATCGAATAATTAAATAATTAATCGATTAATTGATTCATCAATAAATCAAAAATATCCTTGATAGCCACATCACTTGGTCACTCATGTCCAAATATTAGCTTCCGAGCTCAAAAGGTGCCTGAGATATTGGCCAAATGAGAAAGAAAATAAATAAATGATTAATAATGAAAATAAATATATAATAATCATAAAAAAATTAAATTATTAATCAATTCTGTCAGAGAACACATAAACCACCACCATTTCATCAGAATCTGTAACCTAAAAAAAATAAAAACAAGTACAGATACATTCAAAGTACACCGCCCCCATGCCAAATAATTAAATATCCTACAGCGCGGCATTGCCGGGGCGCCTTAGGCGCCCGGCAATACCGCAGTGCAGCTCATAGAGGCTGCATTGGGAGGGAGAGGTGTACGCTAATTGATCAATTAATTGCATAATTAAAATCAATAAAAGATTATCACAAAATAGTTTCTTAATCAATTGGCTAATAGCATGACAACCACTAGTGTTTCATCCGAAGACCTATCTTTTAGAAATTTAATTCAATAAGTCATTAATAAAAAATTAAATAATTAATTGATTAATCAATGAATAATTAATCAATTAATCAATAAAAAATTAAGCGATGAAATGATTAATCAATAAATCAAAAATATCCTTGATAGCCACATCACTTGGTCACTCATGTCCAAATATTAGCCTCCAAGCTCAAAAGGTGCCTGAGATATTGGCCAAATGAGAAAGAAAATAAATAAATGATTAATAATGAGTATAATTAAATAATAATCATAAAAAAATTAAATTATTAATCAATTCGGTCAGAGAACACATAAACCACCACCATTTCATCAGAATCTGTAACTAAAATTTTTTTTTTTTTCGTCATTAATCGAATAATTAAATAATTAATCGATTAATTAATAAATCAAAAATAGCCTTTGCAGCCAAATCACCTGGTCATTGGCATGTCCAAATATCAGCTTCCTAACTCAAAAGGTGCCTGAGTTAATGGTCAGAAGAGAAAGGAAATTTGATTAATTAAATAAGTACTTAATTAATCGCTAATAATTAAATAACTCCTCAATTAATTGATTTATTCAAAAAACAAAAAATTCCGTTTTTGACAAAGGACATGCTCACTACTGTGCCGAAATTTCAGCTTCCTAGCTCAAAGGATGGCTGAGATATCGCCCGGACAAACAAACAAGAAAGCAAGAAAACAAACAAACAACCAGAGTGAAACAAACAAACAACCAGAGTGAAAACTTAGTACTCCCTTTCAGCGTGCGTCACTGCCGAGCCCCCTTCGGTGCTCAGCAATGACGATTTGCAATGCCTGGAGATGGCATAGGAAAGGTGCGGTGTACAACAACCAGAGTGAAAACTGAGTACTCCCTTTCAGCGTGCGTCACTGCCGAGCCCCCTTCGGTGCTCAGCAATGACGATTTGCAATGCCTGGAGATGGCATAGGAAAGGTGCGGTGTACAACAACCAGAGTGAAAACTGAGTACTCCCTTTCAGCGTGCGTCACTGCCGAGCCCCCTTCGGTGCTCAGCAATGACGATTTGCAATGCCTGGAGATGGCATAGGAAAGGTGCGGTGTACAACAACCAGAGTGAAAACTGAGTACTCCCTTTCAGCGTGCGTCACTGCCGAGCCCTCTTCGGTGCTCAGCAATGACGATTTGCAATGCCTGGAGATGGCATAGGAAAGGTGCGGTGTACAACAACCAGAGTGAAAACTGAGTACTCCCTTTCAGCGTGCGTCATTGCCGAGCCCTCTTCGGTGCTCAGCAATGACGATTTGCAATGCCTGGAGATTGCATAGGAAAGGAGCGGTGTACAATATTACATTTTGATGGGGCATACATGGTGGCCAAGAAATGAACATGCATGCATGCATACATATATTGTGGCCAATAAATACCTGACACATTTTAAATTAAAGTAAAATCCTAAGCAATGCTAAAAATAAGGTATATTGCAGATTATATAGGATCCTGTAAGATTTATTAACATGGAGAAATGAGCAAATATTGAAAGAGCAAGGAATGTGGAACTCCACTTGAAGTCCAGTTCAATATTTCAGTCTCATCGAGACTTCAAAATAATTTACAATGTCAGAAAATATCCTTCCAGGAACACAATATTCTCAAATGCCAAAATGTATCATGAAACTGACAGTGCACAAGCCTCATCTCCTCCAGGCCAACCAAGAAGCGTCCGTACTCTGAGCAATATTGCAGTTGTGCGTGTAGTTGTTCTGTGTAGTCATGCTGTTCGCCAATAAAACTGTCACAGGCATTCAAAACAAAGATAATATCCCTTCGGGCCATTGCTGAAGGATGATTTGCACATGTTTTGTACAAAATTAAAATGGTTCACAAACTGAGTGATGTTGATAAACGAAGCAGAATATAATTTTGTGAAACACTTCTTCGAATGAGTGAGGTGGGTGACAGGTTTATTGAGAGAAGAATCATGTCAGATGAAGCTCATTCCCAGCTGTCAGGTTATGTCAACAAGCAGAACATCTGATTTTCTGAAGAAGGAAATCCTGATCAGTTTCACCAACGACCTTTACACAGTGAACGTGTCACTGTGTGGTGTGGCATTTCTTGGGTTGGAATAATTTGTCTTCCGATGCCAGTGGGACAACTGCCACAGTGACATCTGAGTGATATCAAGAAACGAGAAGCTATTTTCTGGCCCCAAAACTACCAGACAATGTGATTTGATGATCAATCCTGATTCCCAACAGGATGGGGGCAACTGCCCATACTGCTCATGTATCAATGTCACTCCTGGAGAGTCTGTTCCCACATCATCTCATTTCACAATATGGAGATGTTCCACATGGATAGCTTCTTGTGAGGCTACCTTACATCAACAGTCTACCAGATAAGACCAAGTACCATTCAAGATTTACAGAGGAAAATTGAACAGGAAAGAGTCAGTATTCCACTTGAAACTTTAAAGGAGTTGATGATGCAAAACAAAGTTGTCATGCATACATGGTGGATACTTAAAAAGTATTGTCTTCAAGACCGAGGTCACCAATGTCATCTCCTGAGATTGTAGTTTTGTATGATTATGTTAATGTTCTTTTTTCTGTCAAAAGGTTCTTTTCACATTAAATCTAAATATGCCAAAAAATTTGGTATTTCTTGGCCACGGGATATATGCACGTTTATACAGGGTCGCCAAAAGTCATGACTGTATTTGAATTGAAAATTGTGCTGAAGGTAATGTACTTACTGTTTATTTTTCTCCAGCAGGTTAATCTTAAGGGTTGAATTTATCATGGATAAGTGGACACTTCAGCCAGAGGGCACTGATTGTGGAGCTGTAGTTCCGAAACGGATGCAGCGTTGTGTGTGCACAGCATGGATTCCGAAGAGCATGTGGTGTGAGAATAGCACCAACAGACAAGGCCATAAGGAGATAGGTGACAGCATTCCGACAGACTGGTTCAGTGGCAGATGCAAAAAGGTGAGGTCATCCGTGGTCAGTGAGAACTGCCGCAAACGCTGCGGCTGTCCGGGAAGACATTGTGCGCTCCCCCGAGAAATCGTGTAAGCGGCGATCCCATGAACTGCAGACTTCCGTGACTTCACTGTGTCGGATATACCTGGTGTTGGCCTAATGGTTAGGGTGGCGGGCTTGGGATCCTAAGGTCCTGAGTTCGAATCCTGTTGAATTAACGCCAGGTGGGGTTGACTCAGCCTGTCATCCTTCTGAGTTCGGCAAATTGAGTACCAGTTCACTGGTAATTGGGGCAACTGCATCAGTGGCATAAACACGCTTCCAGAGAAATGACGCAACCAGCAGCCACAGGCTGCATACGAAACAACAACAATAACAACCATTTTGGAGCAAATGTGGATGTCACCGAAACTCCAAAATTGACATTTAGCAGTTTTTGGGCCTATGTAGAGGTTTCAAACTCGGTTTTGAGGGAGTAGTTTGGGGACAGACAGACAGACACTCCTGCTTTATAATACAGACAAACATTCCTTTAAATGCTTAAAGCATACCACTTGGAGGCATTGATCACATATGGATGTGCTTCTTTCTCTTCTGAGATTCTTTCTACCTCCATAGCTAAGGATACCATTCTGGATTTGTCTGGTCTATCTGTTTTGAATGCTACAGGTAATCATCCAGTGTAGCTGTTTCCTTGTCTTCTCTTCGATTTATTGTATGCTCATGGATCGATTTCTTACATGTGAGTCGCAACCATGTAATGACGTGTGCATCGGTTTCTCCATGTTAATTACAGATTTGGCATTTAATATGGAATTTTTTTTTTTTCTTGACTTGGGTTTACTTTCTTAACTCAGTATATCAATCTGGTGAGTTTCTTTTACACTTTGGTGATTTATTTGTTAAAAGAACCATGTCACTGATTGTCTGTCGCAGCAAGAAGTCAACAACAGGATTATATCACAGGTGGCATGGCAAAATGTACGGACAGGTGCATTTGATGATTGGCTTCACAGTCGGGTATACAAGGGTTGTTGCATTCTGTATTAGTGGAAAACAACTGCTGCACATCTCCAAAAGTTATTGCCGCTTCCTCTGGAGATGGTCCGTCAACTCGACAATGCTGTTTGTCATTGAGTGGTGGCTTTACAAAATTATGGCATGAAACAGCGTGCTATTGCTCAGCAGTATGGCATCACTCAAGGTCAGGTGTCAAAGATCCTGAAACGAAATGCTCAGAGGGGTGTCCCTCCTCCAATACCGAGGCCAGGACGTCCCCGCAGAACCACAAGGAGGGATGATCGCCAGCTGCACCGGTTAGTCCGCAATGGCCGTACCAAGTCAGCTAATCGGCTTAGGGCTGAGTGGCAGCAACTGACAAATGTGCCTGTATCCAGAAGGCTAGTCAACCAACGACTGGTTCAAGCAGGCTATCGTGCCAGGCGTCCCCTGAGAAAGCCATGCCTGACCAGACAACACCGCCAGCGCCGATTGCAGTGGGCCAAAGAGCACCGTAAATGGCAGCCAGGACACTGGAATCACGTGACCTTTAGTGACGAGTCTAGATTTCTGGTCTATCGTCAAGATGGCCGCGTCCGAGTGCGCAGACAAGTGCATGAAGCCTACAACAAAGATTGTATAGTGCCAAGAGTCCAAGCTGGAGGTGGTAGGGTGACCGTTTGGGCTGCTTTTCATGCAGGGGGCAAAACTGACCTGGTTGTTCTGAATGGAAACCTGAACCAGTTCAAGTACAGGGCCATTCTGGAAGAAACATTGCTTCCATTTGCTCGTGCAGCCTTTCGAGGAAACTTTGTCTTCCAAGATAACAATGCCCCGCTGGATCGTGCTCGCATGATCCAACACTTTCTTGCTGACCGTGGTGTAGAGCATATGGAGTGGCCTGCCATGTCCCCAGATATGAATCCGATAGAGAACTTGTGGGCAGAATTAACGTGTCAAATCGACCACTTGGACCAGCAGCCGACCTCCGTGCGTGAATTGCAGCAGGCTATTGTCACTGCATGGCAAGCGATTCCTGTCCAACCCTTGGCAAATCTCGTGAACAGCATGCCTCAACGTGTACGTGCTCTCCTGAATGCTCCTGGGGGTTACACGAAGTACTGAACTGTAATTTTACTGTCCGTAATCCCAGTCTTAATTTTACTTTTTTGTGTTAAAAATTTTTTTGGCTAATGTGCAAAATAAAGAGATACTTCTGGAAAATGTACAGAAGTTTAACACAGTACTGTCCATGAATTGAGTTCGATATCAGTTTACATCACTTTCAAGGATCAATTTATTTGTTTCGAAATGTCAAATGTGGTTTTTGTTTCTTTTAAAGGTCACATTAACAAAATCTAGAATAATTTCAACATAATTCCAATGAACTTTTGGTTCTAAGACATCTTGAAAAGTAAGTTCACCCCCACAAAAAAAATATTCCATATTAAATGCCAAGTCTGTATTTCTCTCTTTATTCTACTCTCCTTCCCTCAAAACTGCGGTATTTCCATCTCTCTCACCCACCTAACCTCATTCCATATTTACAAAGAGAAGAAAAGAAAACCAACTGCTCAGCTTTGATCATTTTGATCTTTTCTTCTCTCACTCGTGAAATCTCCTCCTTCAGTCTGTTGAATCCCGTGCTACTCTGAAAGGCTTCAGGTTGTGCACCACTACCTCAGGTCATTCCCCATTCACAGTCACGATATTTTCTATCCTCATTAACCTCCCTGACCTCTGTCCTATTGACTTGAAAGTTATGTTTCCTTCCCTATTTTCTCTCCATTACCTGTTCGTTCATCCCCTGGTCGCTGCACATGATGTCCCACTGTCCCACTGTCCCACTGTCCCACTGTCAGTGTGTTGCCTTTACTTTACGTAACCACACTCTTCCCTAATGATAAACTTTGTATAAAACCTGTAATTTAACGGAAGACTTGCACATCTGAATGTGATACGTTTATAAGTTCTTCCGTAACAAGCCCTATATGTATGCAAATTTTATAAATAATTTCAAGTGTTTGCGTGCTTGAATGTTATTCTCTCATGGCTGAAGCTTAGCACCAAGAGGCCCCATACTTTTGTGTGTAGTTACTTCAGAATCTGGGAAAGATTTTAGGCTACGCCCCTCCCCCAACCCCAAAATCCAAACCTCAACAAATACATTCTACATCTATATGTTTGTATAGGTCTGAAAATCATAGAAAAAAATGGCTGGACCAATCTCCACCAGATCTCGCATATGTGCTGGGGGTACTCAGGGTCAGACCATGGACATAGCCCCCCACCATAAAGCAATTCTCTAAGCACGTGTGTTTGGATGTCTGAAAATCAAGAACCTGACCTCAAACAAGGAAATGAGGCCATTTGGCCCATCATTGCCGTGGTGCACCCTCATGTTAATTTTTGCTACAGTTTTAAACATCAATCCTCTTGATGGTTTCCTAAAGTCTAAATAACCCGATCTTGATTGGGGGACCCAGCTTGAGTGGGGTACCCAGCGCTGTATGGGGAAAAACGATGTAGGGGTTCCTGCACATGTTGTGCATTGAAAACGTTGAGATCTTATAAATATTTTAAAGTGTTTGTGTGTTTGTGCATTTGTACATTACTCTTTCATAGCCGAACCTGAGCACCTAGAGACCCCAACTTTTGGGTGTCAGTATGTCAGTACTTCATAATCTAGGCAAGGTCTTAAAGTTCCATGCATCCTTTCTGGTATTTAACGCTCTGCCCTCTAATTGCGTTGTCCTCTCCCACCACCAGGTTTCTGCAGGGCTCACAATGTCCACCATCAACCGCCTTCTGGCGAAACTACCTAAATCCAGGATCAATGCTTACCTCCACTCGTTTGTTCCTATTTGTTTCTGCCTCTGGAACCAACTCCACCTCCTCTTCAACCTCATTCTTCCCTCCAGGTCTTCAAGACAGCTGTTCACCACCATCTCAGGTCATCCCCGAACCAACCATGATCTTTTCTACCCTCATTAATCCCCCCCCCCCCCCTCCCTACCATAATTCCTTCTCCATTCAAATTTCCAGTTTTCCCTCCTTGGAGTTCCCTTCTGTATCCATCTTGTCCATCCCCATGTGTACTCCCCTGCCCCCCATTCCTCCCACACCGATTGTTTGTCCAAGTCTTCCTCTATCTTGGCCATAAAATCTGCTGCTGGTGTTTCCTACCTCTCTCTGCTACTCCTTTTTGTCCTGTTATATCCCAATACATTTCGTGTACTAGCTCTTGCATGAGCCTCGACTATGTATACAAAAAATAAATAAATAAAATATTGGGATGTGGGGTCAGGCAGTGCTGCCGCCGGCCCGCAGACAAAAGGTAACCACCATGAGGCCAATAAATCCGTAGCTTTTCAATGTTCAACATGTCCCGAAACCACTGCTGGGGAAAGCTCACCCAGCTGGGCAATGTGAGGTACCCCTTCCATCCCTTCTCCAATAACCTCACTCACACAGGGCAGCACTGGGTAGCCCCTCTCATACAAAATATGGTGCAAATATTAAAATAGCCTAACAGCAGTGCATTTGTGGAATTTTCTAGTGTATGATTTGGAGTAAAGTTGGGAAATTTAGGAAGGTAAGTTATACGAGGACATGAACGATTGTTTAGTTCATGAATCATGCGGTCAATACCTACCCATGTGGAAAATTAAAGGTAGTCAGACATGTGATGTACGGTGTTCATATTCCCTATTGTCACACCTTTAAGATTGAGAGAGAGACAGCAAATTTTAGGAGTAAATGATGTTCCTGGTTTAGTTTGGAGGGTTTGGGCGAGGGGATCAAGGGAGGAGGTAGTCTCATGTAAAATTTATCAATTGAAGTGTATGTTCTTAAGGCTAGCAACGGTACCCGCCCTATGGGCGGGGCTTCAATTGGGAGGCCCAAATGAAAAGGCAAAATATCAGAACTTGAAGGCTTTTTTTTATTTTAAACGATTTATGCAAACATCCGTTAAATCATATCACACGCAAATCATCAAAATCTAGACAGTATTTGTAGAATTTCAATAAAAGCCTCATCACTGTTCATATCGGTAAATATTATTCCATCGTGTTTGGAAAAACTGGAAAATTGGAAAAATTGGAAAATTGGGAAAAAATTGGAAAAACAATATAGCCTACTAGCAGAAGTACCCGGCATTGCCGGGCGGGGGAGGGGAGGGGGAGGGTGAAGGGGAGGGGAGGGGAACGGGGAGGGAGCGAGCCCCTTGGTAAAGCGAGCGATTTTTTTTTTCATAGCGTCATAGCGTTCATAGCGTCATAGCGTTCGTAGCGTTTCATAGCGTCATAGCGATTTTTTTTTCATAGCGTCATAGTGTCACAGCGTTCATAGCGTCATAGCGTTCATATCGTTCATAGCGTCATAGCGTTCATAGCGTTTCATAGCGTCATAGCTATTATTTTTTTCATAGCGTCATAGCGTCATATCGTTCATAGCGTCATAGCGTTCATAGCGTTTCATAGCGTCATAGCGTCATAGCGTTCATAGCGTTCATAGCGTCATAGCGTACATAGCGTTTCATAGCGTCATAGCGATTTTTTTTTTCATAGCGTCATAGCGTTCATAGCGTCATAGCGTCATAGCGTCATCACGTGATCGCTCTGAGCGAATCAGCGCCCACCTGCTCTGATTCCGTTGATTCCGTGCGCTGAAATGCGCTGAGGTAAATATGAATAAAAAATATGGATCGTCAAATATTTTGAGTTCGGCCATGTTCGTCCCAGGCTCAATGGCCATGTCTATGCCAAATATCAAGCACGTAAGCCTCTCCGTTTAGGAGTCTATCGGTAACATCACACACACACACACACACACACACACACACACACACACACACACACAAACTGTGTTTTATATATATATAGATTTTACTCCAGGGGTCCCAGGATTACCCACCCAAAATTTCGTTGTGATTGGTTCAGCCGTTTTTGCGGTACCTGGGAACAGACGGACAGACAGACAGACAGACAGACATTTGGTGAATTATAGTAAGAAGCATGTGAATTACAAGGCTTGAGTTAACAAGTGTAGCAATCAGGAGGCAGTAACCACAAAGAATGTGTAGAATACCAAAGGATAGATAGTGTGTGTAACTGATAGTAAGGGAAACATATGAAAATCTGTTAACTAAATTGTTACCAAAAAATTTCTTCACCAATATGTTTGTAAAGGTGTGTAATAACATGTGTTAAAATGTTGAAGGTCAACTCCCGTGGGAAACCCAGAAAAAAAGCTGTTGAATTCGGGTACCGAAAAATTATTTTCGAGAATTTTTTTTTTTTTTAATCGGCCCTTAAGTAACTTATGAGGGGTCAAATAAGGGTTTTTCATGATTCTGAGTTGATTGTTAACATTTATATTTCACCACAGACACTCCTTTGTGGAAAAATAAGTGTGTCTTTGTACTAAAATACTAAATAAGTACTAAAATAAATTTAAGTGTCTTTGTGGAAGATGGGAGCCAGACACTCAGACCCAGTAGTGCCAGTGTTTGAGCAAAGGTTTGAAGAAACCTTCAAACGACTCGCAAAAGGAGGAAGAACACCTGCACTCTGGGTGGAGTACCACCACATGGTAGATGTGATCAAGGTCTTTATCAGAACCGAGCGACTTGCAGACCACAATGGGCATCTGTCCTGCATTGTTACCAAGATGCTTCACATCTTTGCCGCTGCAGGCCATCATCAGTATGCCAAGGGCGCACGGCTGTACTGTCAACTCATGAAGGAACTAGAAATTTTGCCTGCTTACAAAGACACCTTAGAACGTCTCACTGCCCACGGGAACCACGTTGTCCGTTACTCAAGTCATGAGTGGTCCGGCACATGGTGTGACATTTGCATTGAGCAGACATTAATGAAGGCAGCCAAGTCACAAGGTGGACTGAGCAGAGGAAGAATGAGAAACAGTTTTTCTGGCCACAAATGCTGGGTGCTCACCCTCAGTCACCTGTCTGATGTCAACCGGCGGATGGAGGAGGACGTCAGTAAACATGTTCCAGTCCACAGAGACCTTGCCAAGACACAGATGAAGCGAGATGCAGAGGCAGTTGAACTTGTCCTAAAATGGTTTGAGGAGATCAAGCCATTCGACAACGATAGAGACAAGGAGTTGCTCATGTCTTTCTCAACAGGATTCACAAGCACTGGAGATGACGCAGTCAATGCTGAGAGAGCAGCTGAAGTTGGGATGGAGATGCAGATCAAGCTGGATGGACAGTCAGTGACGTCGACCATGGATGTCAAGTCAAAGATAAAAGCCCTGTCATCACTAAGAAAATTTCCCTTGGTCAACGAGAAAAAGATTCACCTTGACTCACTAAAGTTGTTCAACCGACTGATCATTTTCGCCCAACGGGATATGACAGTTGAGACAAGCTTACAGTATGAGCTGACTCCCTTCCCATTGTCCCTATTCAGCAACAAAGATCAGAAGATGAACAAGGCAAACAAGGCAGACTTTTCAAATACAAGCCTGAAGGCGTTAACTGATCCACTTGACTTGACTAACCCCAACCCTGCTGCACCCTCGTAATTGATGGCGGATGGCTTGTCTACATGGTGAAGTGGGAACAACGTCAGACCTGGCAGGAGATCGCCAACAGTTACCTGAGCTACGTGCAGTATCTGGGCCGCTGCTCCCAGAAGATCATTGTGGTCTTTGATGGCTACAGCAGATCACCAAAAGATCACGACCACATCCGGCGTACCAAGAATTCCTGCTGTAATCTCCAGATTCGACCGGATATGTCCAACTGGACCCCAAGAGCAAAGTTTCTGGACAACATTTACCATGGACGAGATACTACATTGGGTGAAATTCGGTACAACATGTTCTCAAGGAAGGCAGCGGCAGGAGTGATCAAACCAGAGACTCTACCTCCAACAGAGGGTGCAGCTGCACAACATTCACTCCGTGCCTACCTGCAGACCCGGGACTGGATCCTTCTCCAGAGCATGTCTCTGAACCCCAGTGACTATGGATGGATAATAGGGGTGCAAGGATGGACAATAGTCTGTAATGGTATGAGCCAGTTCCAACACTGGACCCCACGGCTCCTGAGGAGCTATTGCAGTTCACGAGCTGTAATTGTCATGGAGATTGCAGCAACCGGCGATGCAGCTGCAAGAAGAATGGGGTCACGTGCATCTCGGCCTGTGGAGTCTGTAATGGCATTACATGCAGAAACTGCAGTCATGATGTTGTTGAGTCTGAAGAAGACATAGACAATGACTGTTGAAACTTCTGACATTGTGAATGAGAAATAACTCTCGAGTATTATATATGTATGTGAAATAAAAGCTACTTTGTGTGTAAATGTAAAAGTGAAAATATAAATGTTAACAATCAACTCAGAATCATGAAAAACCCTTATTTGACCCCTCATAAGTTACTTAAGGGCCGATTAAAAAAAAAAAAAATTCTCGAAAATAATTTTTCGGTACCCGAATTCAACAGCTTTTTTCCTGGGTTTCCCACGGGAGTTGAACTTCAACATTTTAACACATGTTATTACACACCTTTACAAACATATTGGTGAAGAAATTTTTTGGTAACAATTTAGTTAACAGATTTGTGAAATATCTCATAAAATGCCCTTACTATGAATGAAGAATGCTATGGATTCCTTAAAAAATATTATTGAGGTGAAAAAAATGTAAGGAAGAATAGTGGATGAGGTAAGATGAGGTGTGGAGCAGCTATGAGGTGTCGAGTTTACCCAATAGGAGTTGTGAGGCGAGAGAGGGTGAGGAAGGCAGCGAGGCTGGCAGTGTATGACGAAACCACAATAAGAGTGAAGAACCACCAGACGGCAAGCATGACCCGTGCGGAGATGGACGTCAACAAAGGTTCCCCACCTGCACGGTGACAAGTGGCAAAGAGGGGGAGGAAGGCACACAACTTAAGTAAAGACAATGGTAGACTTCTTCAAGTTCCTCAATAGTTTAGAATAAGTATCATTTGAGATCTCTCATTGGGATTTCTTGTGTTGAGTTCGAAATTGAGGGTCAGTGCAGAATTACAGTTATGGAACTATTCTCAATAAATTCAATGTAATTCTATGACTTGCTATTTACTATATTCTGTGGCTGAGCGAGATGCAGAGGGATGAGAGTGAAGAAGTCAAAAGAAAATGCTGAAATAAGAACAATTTAAAAAAGAAGAAGACACTTTTGCAAAGGGCACGATGATTAAAGAGGCGTTTTTCTGCATGGCCATATGATGTTTCTTCCGGATAATTCAGTGATATTTACGGAACCAATTTTCACACCATTTTCTCCGAATGTTCATTGCGCGACTCACAACATACCCTTTTCCACTTGTATCTTCAATTTGAAGCTAAGCAAATTATTGGATCTGCTTGTCATCTTTAATTTCCCTTCAAGCCATTAGTGGAAAATTGTTCCTGCTACATTGGCATAAATGTTGCTTGAGAAAGATGATCCTGAGAAATACTTGATGTGCTCCACGTCAAATCCCCTGCACTTGAACATGTCACGTGATCAATCTTGCCTCCTACTATTACCACATTACAAACTATCGCCATGTTTACATCACATTGAAAAACAAGCAAGATCAGATCTGCGAATTGTTTTGATTGAACGTTTATTTACAAGTACATTAATTGTAGAGACAAACTTTAAGGCAAAATTCTAATACAACAGTGACAGCTGGTGACATTATGGGAATGGTGGGAAGAGGGCCAAGTTAGTCTTGGCAAACAGTAACATTAAACCAATCAGATGGCAGTGGCACAATGCACCGATGTCATTATAACATGCATGATGGTAAATGGGATTCCCTGCGAGTGCCAAGCAAAAACAGACAATTTTTTTAATGTGCAACAACAGACTCATTATATTTTGTTTGTGATCCTTGCCTTGTTTCTTGTTTGTGCATGCCAATTGCACATCGTATAACTTATTAACAAACAAAAATCAAGTACAGTGTGACTTTTCAGAGTAAATTATTTGAAATTAAATAACTGACCCAAATGCAGTACTGGGGTATCAGGGGGAATGCAAAAAGACAAAGATTGAGTCATCATGAGGAACCTGGAGAGGATTCGGGCTTCAACCGCAACTCATCTATCCTCAAACCCATCCAGGCGGGGCCAGGTGAATCCCACAAAAACTATTTACAAGATTCACACCTCCATAGACATAAAACAAGAAGGAAAGAAAGGAGAGATGGAGGACAAATAAACAAATATATCATACATAGCACGCACACACACACACACACACACACACACACACACACACACACACACACGCACGCACGCACGCACGCACACACACACACACACACACACACACACACACACACACACACACACACGGATTATTTGAGTCATGGGAGTGCTCCGTTCCACCTTCTGGAACCTGCATATGGAGATGACAACCAACGACACACTCACCACCAAACCGAACTACCGCACCGAACCACGCCTGACCTAACCTGACCTACCTTTACCTAACATACCCTAGCTGACCTACTCTAACCACAGAATGCACACAGTAATTCACCAGCACACAAATCAACACACTATTCTACTTATAATGAAATTCCCTTGCTGTAAACACTAATGATGTATCACTTCCGGTTTAATTAATTATTTACCCCACCCCAAAAAATCCCCCAAAAAATGAAAGATGTAGAAAAGAAAGGAACACAAATCAAAGAAATGGAAGAACATTTTTTGAACACAAATAACACAGAAAATAAATTTTGCATTAATTGTCAGTCGAAATTTATTTGTTCATTCAGATCAATAGATGTTTGAAGAGATGAGGATTCTCCCAAGGTATTGAGCTGTTTGAGCAGGGCTAGTACTCGCAACTTGGTCAGGTATCAAGCTGTTTGGGTAAGGCTAGTACTCGCAACTTGGTCAGGTATCGAGCTGTTTGGGTAGGGCTAGTACTCACAACCTGGTCAGGTACTGAGCTGTTTGGGCAATAGGGCTAGTACCCGCAACTTGGTCAGGTATCGAGCTGTTTGGGCAGGGCTGGTACTCACAACTTGGTCAGGTATCGAGCTGTTTGGGCAGGGCTAGTACTTGCAACTTGGTCAGGTATCGAGCTGTTTGGGCAGTGCTAGTACTGGCAACTTGGTCAGGTATTGAGCTGTTTGGGCAATCGGGCTAGTACCCGCAACTTGGTCAGGTATTGAGCTGTTTCGGCAATAGGGCTAGTACTCACAACTTGGTCAGGTATTGAGCTGTTTGCGCATTAAGGCTATTGCTCACAACTTGGTCAGGTATTGAACTGTTTCGGCAATAGGGCTAGTACTCGCAACTTGGTCAGGTATCGAGCTGTTTGGGTAGGGCTAGTACTCGCAACTTGGTCAAGTATCGAGCTGTTTGGGTAGGGCTAGAACTCACAACTTGGTCAGGTATTGAACTGTTTCGGCAATAGGGCTAGTACTCACAACTGGGTCAGGTATCGAGCTGTTTTGGTAGGGCTAGTACTCACAACTTGGTCAGGTATCGAGCTGTTTGGGTAGGGATAGTACTCGCAACTTGGTCAGTTGTCGAGCTCTTCGGGCACTATGGCTCGCAATCGCACCTTGGTGAGGTATTGGGCTGTTTGGGCACTAGGGCTAGTAATCGCAAACCAAAATATAACTATTGAATTATTTTATGTGGACTCTATCCGTGTCGTCGGAATCACCAGAAACTAGGTTGTCAATGTTCAAGTTGCATTTTTACACTTTATGGTTGGATTTTGTTTTCAAGGATGTTAAGGGAAATTTGAAATAATAAACAGAATAATAAATTTGCTGAGTTTGAAATTTGACATTTGTTTCATTTTAAGTTAGCAGTCCCCAGTGACTCACCTTGCTGCATGAGTGAGCCAAACACGACCCAGAGAGACGAGGCCCAAGATGACAGGGATGATGGTGCCGCATGACCAGTGCTATCGTTTGAACATGGTCCGTTTAGGCGTTGCAATACCAATGCAACAATAATGGCTGACACAGCAACGCCAGCCCAGAGGAGGGGACGAAAAGCCATAAGGCATGAGAAGAGGTCCACTGTATCCTTTGTTTCTCTCACTGTCATGGCGAGTCCTCGATCGAGATATCGGCGAGTGAAGTCCACCACACTCTCTCGCTCAGGAGTGACTGTCAGTGCTCCAATACCAACATCAGCATGCTGAAACAGTGATGCACAAACCAAACATGTGAGTACTGTATCATAATCAACAAATTACAGTGCATTCAGAAAGTATTCAGACCCCTTCACTTTTTTCACATTTTGTATATGTTGCAGCCTTATGCTGAAATCGTTTAAATTAATTTTTTTCCCTCATCAATCCACACTCAATACCCCATAATGACAAAGAGAAAACAGAATTTTAGAAAGGTTTGCAAATTTATTAAAAAGAAAAAACTGAAATATCACATTGACATAAGTATTCAGACCCTTTGCTATGACACTTGAAATTTAGCTCAGGTGCCTCCCATTTCTCTTGATCATCTTTGAGATGTTTCTACACCTTGATTGGAGTCCACCTGTGGTAAATTCAATTGATTGGACATGATTTGGAAAGGCACACACCTGTCTATATAAGGTCTCACAGCTGACAATGCATATCAGAGCAAAAACCAAGCCATGAGGTCGAAGGAACTGCCTGCAGAGCTCAGAGACAGGATTGTGTCAAGGCACATATCTGGGAAAGTCTACAAAAAAAATTTCTGCTGCATTGAAGTTTCCCAAGAGCACAGTGGCCTCCATAATTCTTAAATGGAAGAAGTTTGGAACAACCAGGACTCTTCCTAGAGCTGGCCGCCCGGCCAAACTGAGCAATCGGGGAAGAAGGGCCTTGGTAAGAGAGGTGACCAAGAACCGGATGGTCACTCTGGCTGAGCTCCAGAGATGCTGTGTGGAGATGGGAGAAACTTCCAGAAGGAGAACCATCACTGCAACATTCCACCGATCTGGGCTTTATGGTAGAGTAGCCAGACGGAAGCCTCTCCTCAGTGAAAGACACATGAAAGCCCGCTTGGAGTTTGCAAAAAAGCACCTAAAGGACTCCCAGACTGTGAGAAACAAAATCAAGATCATGAGATCAATTGATTGAGAGAGATCTATCAATTGATTGAGGGGGAGTTTTGAAGGGGAGGGTGAGGGGGGAGTGAGTTTAGGAGGAGAGGGGCAAGGGGGGAGGGAAATTGAAAGGGAGAGTTGAGGGGGGAGGTGTGAGGAGGTTTTTAGAAAGTGGATGATTAATGAAAAACGAACATTTATTACAAACTGGGTTTATTGTGATCTTCATGTCAGAGATATGTTTTAAAACGATAGAGGAGGGGTGGAATGAAGGTGAGTTTAGAGAATGTAGGGAGGAGGAACTGTAATAGATTGAGAGATCAATCATGTTTCAGCGAAGGCCCCGGATGTTTGAGGTCCATACCGTTAAGGAAGAGGGAGGGGGACTATCGGGTGCAGGACAGGGGAGGGTTCGGTTAACATGAAGGGTGAGAGGGGGAGGTAGGGAGAGCTGTTGATAGTATGTCAGAGATTGCAGAAGAGTTAGGAGAAAGGGAAGGATGAGGAGGACAAAAGGTTTGATGGTGATGGGATGAGGCACAGTGAGGAGTTGTTTGGGGGAGGGGGGGGTGGGAGAGGGGCAGAGCAAAGTAGAAGGATGGAGGAGGTGGAGGTATGAGATAGAAGGGAGACAAAGTGAGGAGAAGGCAGCTTTGAGGAGGAGGGGGGACGGCGGAAAATTGGAGAAAGATGGTAGGGGGGAGATTTGAAGGGGATGGTTGGGGGGGGGGGGGTGGAGTTTTGAAGGGGAGAGGTGAGGGGAGTTTTGAAGGGGAGGAGGAAGGAGGGAGATTTGAAGGGGAGGGGGAGGAGGTTGTTTAGAAAGTGGATGATTAATGAAAAAGGAACATTTATTATAAACTGGGTTTATTGTGATCTTCAAGTCAGAAATCCGTTTGAAAATGATAGAGGAAGGGTGGAATGAAGGTGAGTTTAGAGAATGTAGGGAGGAGGAACTGTAATAGATTGATTTTTTTTGAAGTGGAATTGACTTGAAGAGGAAATTGAAAAAAGCCTTTTAAATGGGAAGAAAAACAGCGTGTTGTAATAAACCACTGAATAAAACACTGCAGGGGAAATTTTAAGCATATTTAAACAAAACCGTGAAAAACAATCTGGGAAAAGTCCCAAAGTGAGGACGTGGATTTGAGAAAGAAGGAGAAATGGTAGAGTGAGTATGGAGGAAACTAGAGTTGGAAAGGCTGGAGAGGTGGAAGAAAAGGGAGATAAAGGGGGTGGGGCACAACGCGAGACAAGGGGGAGGGGGACAAGGCGAGACAAGGGGTGAGAGAACAAGCACGTGTCCGTGAGGAGAGAAATAATAAAATAAAGAAATGTTTTTTTTGTATTTAAAACGAAAGACAAAGGGTAAGATGTTTGTGGGAGGTAGGGGGAGAGAAGAAAATCAAAGAAAGAAGCAAATACAGCAAAGAAAAGAACTTATATTCACAATATACCAGCGTGGGAGTGGGGGGGGGGGGGGGTTGGGAGGATGAAACTGCGGATAGAGCTGCGGATGAAAGCTTTGTATGTGGTGAGGAGCTCAGAAGTGCCCAGAAAGGACTTCGCATGATGGAGGACCCCCAGTCCGTGACTGACTTTGGAGGCCAGCTTGGAAATGTGGTTTTCCCAGGAAAGATCATGGCAAATAGTGAGACCCAAAAGCTTGAATGACAAAACTTCTTCAAGCGGCTTGTTCAGAGAGTAGATGGGAGGGTTGTCCGGACGGTCTTATCGGAGAGATAAAGTGAGAGTGTGAGATTTGTCAGGATTGAAAGACATGTTCCACTTGTTTGACCAGTCTGTGATATTGTCCAGGTCTGCTGAGAGTGAAGAGGCTGCTGCCTGCCGATCTGAGTGTTAGGATATGGAGTGGCAGAGAGTGTAGTCATCAGCAAAGAGATAGAGAGGAGTTTCCAGAGAGTCGGAGAGATCATTAATCAAGACCAGAAAAAGCACAGGGCCCAGAACACTGCCTTGAGGAACTCCAGCCTGAACAGGAAGGGGAGAAGAGAGAATTCCATTCAGGGCCACACGTTGACTGCGACCAGAAAGGAAGTCTGCAAGCCATGCATGGAGGTTTCCATGGATACCAAAAGAGGAGAGTTTGGTGAGCTTGGCGGGGTGTCAGACCGTATCGAAGGCACGAGATATGTCAAGGGAGACAGCTCTGATCTCCTGTTTGGCATTGAGGACCTCCATCCATTTTTGAGACAGCATAAGCAGCATGTCCAGAGTAGAATGACCTGGTCTGAATCCAAATTGATGATCTGAGATCAAGCCATTGGAGAAGAGGAAGGATTTAATGTCAGAGGCGATGATCGATTCCAAGACATTGCTGATTATTAGGAGCAGGCTGATTGGATTTTAGTTGCAAGGATCTGTTTTTGCACCTTTCTTGTGGAAAGCGGTAATGTTGGCTGATTGCCAAGCTGATGGCAGATGACCTTGAGCAAAAGAGAGGGTGAAGAGAATTGACAGAGGGTGTGAAAGAGCGGCAGAGCAGGATTTTAGGACCCGTGGGCTGATGCCGTCTGGTCCAGTTGCAGAATCAGAGTCGAGGTTTGACAGAAACTTCTCCATCTTGTCAGGAGAGAAGGACACAGAGTCCACGAGCAGTTGGGTTCGACTGGGAAAGGTGGGAACAGAGAGAGATGGGTTTGGGACACAAGATTTTGAGGCAAACACAGAGTTGAGGCATTCGGCTTTGTCACGTGTGGCGTCAGCTGTGTAGCCATTTGAGGTAAGGGAGGGGATGGAGGGAGAACAAACAACAGAAAGAGATTTGACCAGATGCCACCACAATTGGAGGAAGGAGACAGGTTTGAGAGTTCAGTCTTGAGAGTAGAGAGATAGTGCTTCCTGGCTCTCATGAGGGCAGATACACACTTGTTCCGAGGTTTTTATTTATTTTTTTGTATACAAGATCGAGGCTCGTGAAAGAGCTAACATTGATCACACAAAAAGTCAAACCGACACACAAAACACAAAATAAGGGGAGTGGTAGGCAAGATGCGGAGAGAGGGGGAAGGACACAAACACAACATTTGAGAGCAAGGGCATCGAGGGAACTGTGGGAGGGAGAGGGCTTGGGGGGAGGTGGGAGATGTATAAAACATATGGGCATTGCAAGGACTTCCAGGAAAGAAGTTGGAATTTCAAAAAAGTATATCTGGGGTAAAAATTAGCGGGGGTAGAAAAGTTCAAGGTTTTGGTTGGGGTAAGATAAGAGATGGTGGTGAAAAGCTGTTTTAAAGACCCGGAGGGAGGAGTGGGATTGAAGGGAGTTTGTTCCAGAGGCGGGAGAAAAGGGGAATGAAAGAGTGAAGGTGAGCAGAGAGCCTAGATTTTGGCAGTTTTACCATGAGAGGGTTTCTGGCAGATCTTGTGCGACCTGTAGGAATATTTGGGGGACAGAGCACAGAGAGAGCTGGGGGTGCAAGGCCGGAGAGGAGTCGGTAGAAGACAGAAAGACCACCAACCTGCCTGCGGTGAGTGAGTGAAATGCCCTCGGAGTTAGCTTCATCGCAGGAGATTCCAATGATGCTGAAAGCTTTGGTTTCAACAGCGTGAAGCCGAGCTAGGTGTGAGGCAGGAGCACCGGCCCAGAGGGGGGAACAGTATTCCATTGAGCTGCGGATGAAAGCCTTGTATGTGGTGAGGAGCTCAGGTGTGCCAAGGAAGGACTTCGCACGACGGAGGATGCCCACTGCCCAGTCGGCGACTGGCTTTGGAGGCCAGCTTGGAAATGTGGTTTTCCCAAGATGGCAGATAGTAAGACCCAAAAGCTTGATCGACAGAAATTCTTGGAGAGGATTGTTGAGAAAGTGGATGGGAGGGTTTTCCAGTCGGTCTTTTCAGAGAGACATTGTAAGAGTGTGAGATTTGTCAGGATTGAAAGACATGTTCCACTTGTTTGACCAGTCTGTGATTTTGTCCAGGTCTGCAGAGAGTGAGGTGGCTGCAGACTGCTGATCTGAGGGATGAGGAAAGGAGCGGCAGAGAGTGGAGTCATCAGAAAAGAGATAAAGAGGAGTTTCCAGAGAGTCGGAGAGATCATTGATGAAGACCAGAAATAGCACAGGGCCCAGAACACTACCTTGGGGAACTCCAGCCAGAACAGGAAGGGGAGATGAGAGAAATCCATTCAGGGCCACACGTTGACTACGAGCAGAGAGGAAGTCCACAAGCCATGCGAGGAGATTTCCATGGATACCATCGGAGGAGAGTTTGGTGAGCAGAGCTGGGTGCCAGACCGTATCGAAGGCACGTGATATGTCAAGGGAGACAGCTCTGATTTCCTGTTTGGCATTGAGGACCTCCATCCATTGTTGAGACAGCAGAAGCAACATGTCCAGAGTAGAATGACCTGGTCTGAATCAAAATTGATGATCGGAGATCAAGCCATTGGAGAAGAGGAAGGATTTGATATCCGAAGCAATGATGGATTCTATGACTTTGCTGATAATTGGGAGCAGGCTGATTGGTCTGTAGTTGCAAGGATCTGTTTTTGCACCTTTTTTGTGTAAAGCGGTAATGTTTGCTGATTTCCAAGATGCTGGCAGATGACCTTGAGCAAAAGAGAGGGTGAAAAGAACAGAGAGAGGGTGAGATAGAGCGGCAGAGCAGGATTTTAGGACCCATGGGCTGATGCCGTCTGGTCCAGTTGCAGAATCAGAGTCGAGGTTTGACAAAAACTTCTCCACCTTGTCAGGAGAGAAGGACACAGAGTCCAGGAGCAGTTGGGTTTGACTGGGTAAGGTGGGAACAGAGAGAGATGGGTTTGGGACATAAGATTTTGAGGCAAACACAGAGTTGAGGCATACGGCTTTGTCACGTGCAGTATCAACTGTGAAGCCATTTGAGGTAAGGCAGGGGGTGAAAGGGGAACAACCACCAGAAACGGATTTGACCAGATGCCACCAGGATTTGGAGGAAGGAGACAGGTTTGAGAGTTCATTCTTGAGTGTGGAGAGATAGTGCTTCCTGGCACTCCTGAGGGTAGACACACACTTGTTCTGAGCTTGATGGAAGGAACTGAGATTACCTTCAGTTGGATTTGCCTTCCAAGAGGCAAAGGCATGTTGTTTTAGGGCAACTGCCTCACCACAAGACTCAGTGTACCATGGACGGGAGGAAGGGTAAGACAACTGAAGACGAGATGGGATAAATCTGTGCATGAGAGAGCAGTTTGCTTTGGAAGAATTCCCAGGAAGAATTGATGTCAGAGGCGGTAGAGATGGGAGACCAGACCAGATGATTGATGGCTGCTTGCAGACCGAGCCAGTCAGCCTGAGTAAAATGCCAGACTCATCGGCGCTGAGGAGGCTCTCTGAGAATGGCCAGAGAGATGTCCACTTTAACAAGCACATGATCAGAAGAACCGATTGGAGCAGAAGAAGAGCAACAGACATTTGCAGGGAAGTTTGTCATAACCAAGTCTAGAAGAGAAGATACTCTATTGACTGAGATCCGGGTCGGGAAATTGACAGATTGTGTCAGTCCCAATGAATCGCAGAAGTCCATTGCCGAGGTGCCATGGCTGGTGAGAGAGGAACCCACACCCAGCCCGCTGGCATGATGACATTTGAAGTCGCCACATATGAGGAAGAGAGAGTTTGGATGAGTTGATAGAAGTTGGTCCATGTTGTCAGACAGCGAAATGTAAAGGGAGTCATCACTGTTTGGAGGATGGTCCACAACACATATGAACAAAAGGTGGGAGCGGAGAGGAAGCCATAGCCAGAGGTACTCCTGGGGGTAGGGTGGAGAGAGGGAAGTGCAAGCAGAGAGAGGAAGAGAGAGGAAGAGAGTTTTTGATAAAGATAGCAACCCCAACACCAGGACGAGGCTCAGGTCTATCATACCGGAGGAGGGAGTAACCAGGAAGAGATATTAAGGAATCAGAGACATCTTGAAGGAGGAAAGTTTCTGTTAAGCAGATCAAGTTTGGATTGTCAGAAGCAACCTGAATGGAGAGATCAATCAGGTTTGAGCGAAGGCCCCAGATGTTTGAGGTCCATACCGTTAATGAGGAGAGAGGGGGAGCATCGGGTGCAGGACAGAGGAGGGGAGGAGTAGGGTCAGATGAAGGATGAGAGGGGGAGGTAGGGAGAGCAGTTGATAGTGTGTCAGAGATTACAGAAGAGTTACAAGAAAGGGAAGGATGAGGAGGACGAAAAGATTGATGGTGATGGGATGAGGCACAGTGAGGGGTTGTTTGAGAGGGGGCAGAGGAAAGTAGAAGGTTGGGGGAGGTGGAGGTATGAGATAGAAGGGAGACGAAGTGGGGAGGAGGCAGCTTTGAGGAGGATGCGGGAGGGGGGAGAACTGGAGAGGGATGGTAGGGGGGGGGGAGAATTGAAGGGAAGGGGTTGGGGGCGAGTTTTGAAGGGGAGGGGCAAGGGGGGAGTTTAGGAGGGGAGGGGCAAGGGGGAGTTTAGGAGGGGAGGGGCAAGGGGGAGTTTAGAAAGTGGATGATTCATGAAAGACGAACATTTTTAACAAATTGGGTTTATTGTGATTTTCAAGTTAGCGATCCGTTTAAGAACGATAGAGGAGGGGTGGAATGAAGGTGAGTTTAGAGCATGTAGTGAGGAAGAAATGTAAGAGATTGAATATTTTTTTGAAGTGGAATGAGTTGAAGAGGAAATAGAAAAGAGCCTTTTAAATAGGAAGAAAAACAGCGTGTTGTAATATACCACTGAATAAAACACTGCAGGGGAAAGTTTAAACATATTTAAACAGAACCCTGAAGAACAATCTTATATTCACAAAAATACCAACGGGAGAGGACCTAGAGGGACAACCACGAGTCACTTGAACAGGGCAAAAGGTGGAAGGCAAGGAGATAATGGGGGCGGGCGAGACAGCGCACGTGGACAGAAGCACACAATGAGACCAAAGCACACGTGGAGAAAGGGAAATAAATGTTGTTGTTTTTTTTGAGGGGGGGGGGGGGTTAAAACGTTAGACAAAGAGTAGATGTCCGGGGAAGTTCGGGGGAGAAGGGAAAAATCTAAGAACCAAGCAAAAACAGCGAATGAAGAAACTTAAGTGAACAAACTTCGACGTGGGACCGGGGAAGCCTGAGGCTACAGGGCTGCACACGCCGGGCAAACAGAAACGATTAATTTATGAAAGACTAGCTGAATGCACCCGGCTATGCCCGGGTTCTTTTTGAATGAATTTAATCTTTTGTACATAGGTCTGATGCGAGCCCAGTATCAGTTAGTGCTCAACGATTCCTTGTTCTTTCTTCTGTCGGGCCAAGATAGAATTTTGAAAGCATGTGTTGCAATCAGTCAGATATTCCTATTAAGTCTCACTGACTGAGACTGTCTCACTGAGACCTGGCAACAACCACTGGACTACTACACGCTCAACCTCACCACACCCAATGGATATTCTTACATCAATAAACCACGCTCGGAGGGCCGAGGTGGTGGAATTGCCGTTATTCACCGACAAGACATCAAGACCAACCTCATCTCCATCTCATCTGCTCCATCATTTGAACACCTGGCTTTTAAACTCTCTGGTCACACACAGTCAGTCATGGCTGTTGTCTACCGCCCTCCCAAACCACACCCATCATTCCTGTCTGACTTCTCCTACTTTCTGACCCAGCTATGTTCCCTCTCCCCCTCAATCCTCCTCCTTGGTGATTTCAATATCCACATGGACTCCACTGACTCCACGCTAACCACTGACTTCACTGATTTACTCACCTGCTTTAACCTCACTCAACATGTCAACTTTCCTACCCATAACCGTGGTCACATTTTGGACCTTGTCTGCTCTACTGGACTAATTTTGCACCATCTCTCTGGCTCCGACCTCACTCTCTCTGACCACCTAGCCATCACTCTGACCATCAACATCCCCACCCCAGCACCAAGGCATTATCGCACTATCAACTTCCGTAAGCTAAACGCTTTTTCACCTGCCTCATTCTCATCGACCCTCTCTGAAAAAATGTCCACTTCTCCCTTCGTTGACCTCCACACCCCTTCTGACCTCACTGACTACTACAACCACACTCTCTCTTCCTGCCTTGACCAAATTGCGCCTATAAAAACCAAAACAGTTTCTTTCACCCATTCTGCTCCCTGGTTTACCCCTGAGCTCCGCCTAATGAAAACTCGTGCTCGCCAACTTGAAAGACTCCGCAATAAAACAGGTCTCACAGTTCACTCCCAGGCCTACAAGGACCACATACAACACTATAAAGATGCCCTCTCCCGCGCCCGCTCCGCCTACTACTCTCAAATTATCCACTCTGGCTCCGGAAACCCAAAAGCACTCTTCTCTACAATAAACAAACTCCTCAGCCCCCTGAACACCACCACCCAGTCATTCACAATAGACAACTGCATCTCCTTCCTTTCATTCTTCCAACGCAAAATTGAAAACATCTACAACAGCTTGACCACCGCCGCACCCGCTCCCCCTCAAACCACCTGCCCCCCCTTATCCTGCCATCCCCTGTCTCAATTCTCCCCAGTCTCCCCTACTGACCTCTCTGAACTCCTCATCGGAATGAAAACTGCCACCTGCACTCTTGACCCCATCCCCTCCAGCTTTGTCAAGGCCTCCCTTCCTGCTCTTTCTCCACTTATCATTGCAACAATAAACTCCTCCCTGTCTACAGGCATCGTCCCACCATCCCTCAAAATTGCTGCTGTTACCCCCATTCTGAAAAAACCTGGACTAAACCCTGACACCCTAAATAACTTCAGACCCATCTCCAACCTACCCTTTCTGTCAAAGGTTTTGGAACGCGCTGTAGCCACTCAACTCAAGCATCACCTCTCTGCCAATAACCTGTATGAAACATTCCAATCCGGATTCCGGTCCAACCACAGTACTGAAACTGCTCTCCTCAAAATCACCAACGACCTTCTCCTCTCCTCTGATGCTGGCAACCTCAACATTCTCATCCTCCTCGACCTCAGCGCTGCCTTTGACACCATCGATCACACCATCCTCCTCACCCGACTTGAAACCACCTTTAACATTACCGGCACTGCCCTCTCTTGGATTAAATCATACCTCTCTGACAGACGTCAGTTCATCTCCATCAATAACTGCAAATCCCCCACTGCTCCCCTCCCCCAAGGTGTCCCCCAAGGTTCAGTTCTTGGCCCCCTCCTCTTTATCCTTTACCTGTCCCCCCTCGGTCACTTAATCCGCCGTCATGGTCTCCAATTCCACTGCTTCGCCGATGACATCCAGCTTTTCATCTCCACCAAGTCCATCTCCACCGCCACCCACTCTATCCTGACAAACTGCATCACTGAAATAAAATCCTGGCTTCAAATCAACTTCCTCAAACTTAACTGTGATAAATCTGAAATAATCATCATTGGCCCAAAAACGCTCACCAAGTCCACCCATAACTTTGCCCTCAACATCGACGGTTTCCCAGTGTCCACCTCCCCTCACATCCGGAATCTTGGCATCATCTTTGACCAAACCCTCTCCTTCGACAAATACACTAAACAGATCACAAAGACAGCCTTCTTCCACCTGAAAAACATCGCCCGTCTCCGTCCATCCCTCTCCTCTGTGGCTGCAGAAACCCTCATCCACGCCTTCATCACTTCCCGTCTGGACTACTGCAATAGCCTCCTTTATGGTTCACCCTCAACAATCACCAATAAACTCCAATACATTCAGAACTCCGCTGCCCGTCTACTCACCCATTCCCGGACCCGTGACCACATCACCCCCGTCCTTTACAAGCTTCACTGGCTCCCCATCTCCCAGAGAATCCAGTACAAAATCCTCCTCTTGACCTACAAAGCCCTCCATAACCTGGCCCCATCCTACCTGGCTGACCTCCTCTCCAGACACACTCCCACCCGCAACCTCCGCTCTGCTGGTACCAACCTCCTGACCCCCCCCATCCGGACCAAATTTAGATCCTGGGGGGACAGGGCCTTCTCCATCGCTGCTCCCACCCTCTGGAACTCGCTACCTCACACCATCAGAGACTCCTCCTCACTCACCACATTCAAAACATCACTCAAGACCCACCTGTTCAACACTGCATTCAACATTTAACCCACAGCATCTAACCCCTGACTATCTCCTCTCCTTCTCCCTCCTTTGTGCTTTGAATATTTCCCTATTGATTCTTCTTTTTTTGCAATTGTCTTTATGTTTTGCTATGCGTTATGTTTTGCACTCTGTCAAAGCGTCTTTGGGCTTCCTGAAAAGCGCTATATAAAATAAATGCATTATTATTATTATTAAGTGCATAAGTTGTACTTCAAGAGAATTTTGAAAGAAGAAGAAGATTTATTGCGAAATGGTTCCAGCCTGGCCGAGGCGGCCTCGACCGGCCTCACCACCTCGCCTATAACCTTCCCGCGGCCTGTCCCGACATTTTTTGTTTCAGAGGTTTCCTCCTATCTTTCACCGTTCAGGAGATTAGCGCGTGCAGACAAATAAACAAAAACTTTCTTTTATATATATAGATAGATAGATAAACACCGAGAATCTTCCTCAGGACACACTATACTATAGGAACACACGCCGAAAGATAAATACAGTTTCGACAAAAATACAATTGTGAACAATTACTTAACTTCGAAAACGTGGAGAACGTGTACAGCTTTGAAAAACCATGCCGTCGCCCACAAGATCTCGCGAGATCTCCTAATGCCTCAGGCGTGAGGTTTCTAATGCCTCTAATGCCTAATGTGAGGCCTCTAATGCCTAATGCCTCAGGCGTTTTCACAAATTCCTTTGTGAAAGGAACTGAGATTTCCTTCAGTTGGATTAGCCTTCCAAGAGGCAAAGGCAAGTTGTTAAAAAAGTTGTCTTAATGTTGTCTTAAAGTCTTAATCTTAAAGTTGTCTTCAAGTTGTCTTGAAGGCCTTTGCTGTTGTTGGTGCTCCCATAACATTTGCAGGGAGGTTGGTCCATTCATGGATCACCACCTTGTGACTAAAACACTTCTTCCTGGCACAGTTCAGGATTCCTTCTTGCACAGTTTTGGAGTGTGTGTTTTTTATGCCTCTGCCGACGAAGTCGCCTGAGGCATTATGTTTTCAGGTTGTCCGTCCAGTTGTCCGTCCAGCTGTCCGTCCGTCCGTGATAGGTTTTCGTTACCGCGATAACTTGAGAACGGCTAAAGGGATCTTAGTCAAACTTGGCACAGGTATGTATAATGAGGTAAAAATGGTTGATTCGATTTTGGGATCATGAGGTCAAAGGGCAAAGGTCAGAGGTCATGTTAGGTAAAAATACTGTTATCACGATAACTTGTGAACCAGTGATGGGATGCTGGCCAAATTTTGTAAACTTATGTAGAATGATGTAAAGATTAACTGATTAGATTTTGGGGTCAAGAGGTCAAAGGTCAAAAGGTTAAAGTCTGTAATATGTCTATAACTTGAGAAAAGCTGAAGTGATCTAAATTCAAACTTAGTACAGGCATGTATAATGATGTAAAGATTAAGTGATTGGATTTTGGGGGCAAAGGTCAAAGCTGTAATATGTCTATAACTTGAGAACAGCTGAAATGAGCTAATTCAAACTTAGTACAGGCATGTATAATGATGTAAAGATTAAGTGATTGCATTTTGGGGGAATAGGTCAAAGGCCAAAGGTCAGAGGTCATGTCAGCCAAAAATGTGAGACCTTGTGAACAGCTGAATGGATTTAATTTAAAACTTGGTGCAGGTATGTATAATGATGTAAAAATGAACTGATTAAAGCTTGGGGTCAATAGGTCAAAGGTCATGTTAGGTAAAAATGTGCTAACTTGGGCACACCTGAATGGATTTAAATTAAACTTGATACTAGTATTATAATGATGTAATAATGTGGGCGGAGGCATATCAGTCGACGTCATGACGACGAAGAGTGCCGTTCTAGTTACAGCTGAGAAAATGAGTTTGTTGGTGAATTTGAATTTCTTATAATTTCTCATGGAGGAGCTTGTCGCATCCCAGTAGATTTCAGCTCCTTTGGCACAAGGAGTGCAATTTAAGCCACCATTAAGATACAACCGAATGAGCCCTGCAGTTGGTAAGGGCAGAAATTTGGAACTTAGCCAGTGTTTCGGTCTACAAATGGCCTTTTATTTGCAAAAACCACCATGGGATCTTTAAGACCCATCAGCAAACAGTGGCATACGAGACCCCGGCTTAGCCTTCCATCCAATGGATGACACACCTCATTGATGTGAAACAATAGGGTGCCAATTTATATTTGGGTCAGAGATCGAACCCAGACTAAACATCTCAAAGACACTACCTCTCAGCTATCCTTTCAGCCCCCTAAAGTCTGAATGGCATAATGCACCAAAATATTCTTCCGAAAGATCTAGATAAAGCAAAGGAATTGTCGGATGCCTGGCAGTTACCATTTAATGGCAACAGCTGCAAAGTTCTACACATTGGAAGAACAAACAACAAGGCAAGCTACAACATGGAAGAAACTGAGCTCAAAGAAGTCCAACATGAGAAAGACTGAGGCGTAGTGATAGACAATGAACTAAATTTCCACAAACACGTCTCGTCAGCGTTGCTTAAAGCAAACCCAACGTTTGCAATTCTTAAAAGGACTTTTTCCCACATAACAAGAGAAACACTACCAATTGTCGTCACAACTCTGGTTAGGCCTCACGATGAAGAGGGAAACATCTGGCATATGAGGTATACATTTGACAGAGAAAGTATTGAGAATGTTGAGAGGTGGGTGGTTAGACGAGTACCCAAAGTGGGAGGACTCTTATATGAGCGGCAATCGGAAGCTCACAACTTTCACTTATTGTACTAAAGGCACCTTGGGGTGATATGACCACAGAGTTTATGTTGTATCATGACATTTCCACCATCATCCTTCACTGGAGTTAACCAATCTTTCCGGCCCCAACAGCTCGGATATTGAAAGTGGATCTTCTTGCTTGCGAGACGAGCTTCCAATCCACTATGCCATGGGACTCCACAGATACATAGAGTAATTTCCCAAAACCAGGTATACTTATATTAAGTGTCTGCTGTGTCGTGTGACTTCCATGGGACGAATGGAGTTTTTAACATGGGGAGAATATAAGAAATTGAAATTTGAAATTCACCGGCTTCTTGAAGTCCAATTGTGAAGTTGTGCTTTTGAAAGTCACAGCTTGTAGAGAGCCCACTCTTTTGGGGGCAACAGTTATATCTTAAAAGTTGGGTTTCATTCTGTGTACCTTCACTTGGATCTGAAATACTGCCATTAACTTTGTCCTTGCATGAAGACCTCAATAAGTTCCAATAATAAGCAACAATAATTTGGTAAAGATCCATGACGGAGCAAAATGTTTTAAGATTTGAGAGGCAGGGGATATGTGCATTTCCCTGTGTCTATCCTGTGTTTATTTGTCCGGCATCTTGTAATTCATATCAAAGTACACTGATGTCTCCTTTGTCCTCGACCTCCATGACTCCAATAATAACAGCATGATAGCTTGCTGGTAGCATGCTTGCCTCTGAGTCATTTGTTTTATGGTTTAATCCTCATATCGCATGATTCTGAACATAAAACTGCCGCTTCAGAAAAGGCAGGGAAGGGGGGGCCGAGCAGGGAAGATTGCATTGTGAAACATGCCATCCCACAAAGATGGTGTGTAGGTGGGTGTCATGGCATCTCAACTATGAATGCATTAAAGTCACTCATTTCTCGATGTAAATTATACGATGGAATTTTAGATTTTGTAGGAGCAGGCATTTGATAAGAATTGTCAATGTCAAGAACCATTCTCTCATAAAAACAATCAATGCTGCTGAAGTAGTATCGTGGGCACACTGGGTATTTTACCATTGCTATCCAAGGATAAATCTTGTGTAATATTTCAGAATTCAACCAGGGCACTAACACACATGAGCGCAAACTTTTTTTGAATGTGCAGTTAGTATCTTTAACATATATAACACTAGTCTGGGTACCCAGCGCTGCACGGGGAAAAAACGATGGAGGGGTTCTCGCACATCTGCATTGAAAACATATGGAGTTATTGCCGTCATAGCGGTGAGCTTTTCTTGGTGGGGGTTTTGGTACATGTTGGACATTGAAAAGCCATGGAGTTATGGCCTCTTTTGCCTGCGGGCCAGCGTGCATGCGTCGTGGGGTTGTGCGGTGCACCAGCCTGCACCCCACATTCCAAAAATACACTTTCTAGCAGGCTTTGGTGGCCTCAAAACGTCAATCAAGGCCAACGTGTGCTAGCTTAAAACCTTTCGCAGATTCTGAAGTACCTACATCCAATATTTGGGACCTCTTGGAACTACGGTTTGGCCGTGAAAGAGCAACAAACAAACACAAAAAACAACACTTGAAGTTATTTATAAGTTAGAGATACTATCATCCGTGGTAGAGAATTTGCTACTGTGTCAAAGTCTATTCTTTTCATCATAAAATAGGCAAGCAAGTGTCATACCTGTGAACCACAATATCAGCTTATTTCAAAAAGTACCACAGCCAAATGAAGTCTGTTTGCAGATCAAAAACTCCAGATATCATCAGAATGTACTTACGTGATGGGAATATGATAGGTCGGCAACTTCTGCACAGGGGAAGTTAGATATTGTCATTATATATCCCTTTCTTTTTGAAGTTTTCACATCTCACAAACAGTTTCTGAAATCCGTTTTCCACCTCCCCTTCCAGAGCAAACAAGACCATTGGTCCACTTTGTTAATGCCTCTTTCTTACATCTGGATCAACGACCCATCTGAGATTATGCTTATCATCATCCACCTGTGGAACACAATTCCGGGCTCTGCCTAGTCCGAATTTTCATATATATATATATATATATATATATATATATATATATATATATATATATATATATATATATATACCACTGTGTTCAAAAAGTATCCGACCTTTATTTTTCGTGCGTAAAAAAAAGAAGCTAGGGAGGCGTTGATTGGTGCACGTAAGTAGGCGATCCTAATGCGCACGCGTGAATTTTTTCCCACCTGCAGAAGCTGTCATTCGACGGCAGACCGCCGATGAGTGAGGACATGTAAGTGAGTGCCGTCGGATTTTCGTTTTAGACAAAATGACGGAAAAACTTGAACAACGCTACTGCATCAAATTTTGTGTAAAGCTTGGCGATTCCCAAGTGGAAACGATCCGCAAGATTCAACACCGTTCATTCCATTATGAAGGAGGATTTGGGCTTCAGGAGAATCTCAGCGAAGTTCGTACCAAAGCTGCTAACGATTGAGCAGAAGCAACTCCGTTTGGAGATCGCACAGGACATGCTGGAGACTGTGAACAGCGATCCCAGCTTCCTCAACACAGTGATCACTGGCGATGAGTCCTGGGTTTATGGGTACGACCCAGAAACCAAGTTGCAGTCATCACAATGGAAGCATCCAACATCCCCGAGGCCAAAAAACACACAATTTGATGCAGTAGCGTTGTTCAAGTTTTTCCATCATTTTGTCAAAAACGAAAATCCGACGGCGCTCACTTACATGTCCTCACTCATCGGCGGTCTGCCGTCGAATGACAGCTTCTGCAGGTGGGAAAAAATTCACACGTGTGCATTAGGATCGCCTACATACGTGCACCAATCAACGCCTCCCTAGCTTCTTTTTTTTTACGCACGAAAAATAAAGGTCGGATACTTTTTGAACACACTACGTATATATATATATATATATCAAATGAATCCCTTTTTAGTTCTCCAACCTGTTACAAACAAGTCCTCCAACAAACAAACAACTGTTCAACGTTTCGATCAGCAACACAGATAAACGTGCATCCACTGACCTTTCTCAAGAGAAAAGCAAAACAACTCTATACCCTCCCTTATATAAGGGAAAAGGGGGTGGGGACACCGAACCACCAATCAATGTCATTCTGGAACAACTCGTGGCATTCAAATTTAAACCGTAAATCAAAACCGTTGAAACAACTGAAACCACATCTTGGGATGTTAAATTAAAAACCACCGTTAAATCACACGTTGAATCAAACAAAACGTAGCATAATTCAAATAAATCGATGAAAAATAAACAAGATTATTAATTGCTTCAAGTGATGGTGGTAACTTAAACGAATTAAGCTAAACGGATACATCACAAACCTAAAGTAAGAATATATACTCAAGTGACAGCAACCGAGGTAATAATTTATATGCTTGGTGATGCAGTTTCTCTGGTACGTTTCTGCATGAGAGGGACAAACGCCAGTGGTAAATCAGGCATTTCCTCTATGAGAGACACACCACAGACTCCTCCACATGCAATGCCTCCAAAATCCTCCTTCTTCGTTTACTGGGGGTTGCACCCAAAATGCTGGCGCTATCCCATCGGGGAACATGGCCAGCCTTCAGACCATGTTTGGCAATGGCAGATCTCTTTGGATAGTTGCACTCGAAGGCCTTGCGATGCTCATTGACCTGTTGTCTTAATGTTCTCCCTGTCTCTCCAATATATTCAGCCCCACAAACACAGGGAATCCTGTATACCACCCTGCCCGGTCATTCCAGGGAAGCTTATCTTTGACATGCATAAGTGCCTGTTTCATGATGAACATAGGTTTGTAACTTACCCTCACACCTGCCAATTTTAAAACTCTGCCAATCCTTTGGGACACACCTGGCACAAAAGGCAAAACACAATACCCTTTTCTTTGTACCTGTGTGAAAGACCTGTTGCGAGGCTTCGCCAAGATCGCATCCCTTTTTGGAAATAATCTGTCCGGGTAGCCATTGGTCTTCCGTACATTTTGTAGATGTTTTACCTCTCTCCTTTTATCTTTGATTGTCGATGGTAAATCACGTGCCCTTTTAAGGAGGGTGTGCACAACAGCTCGTTTGTGGTCCATGGGATGGCAAGAGTCAAAATCCAAGTACCGGTCAGTGTGAGTGGGTTTCCTGTAAACAGTGATGTTCAAATTTCCTCTTGGACCCCTTGTCACCCAGGTGTCCAGGAAAGCGACGGATCCATTCCGTTCCTTTTCAAGGGTGAAACTGATGGAAGGAAAGGTCTTCCCAATAGCCTCATGTATGTTACTAACTGACTCGCTGGGACAGATGACAAACGTGTCGTCCACGTAACGATGCCATACACTTGGCTGTGTTATGAGGGATGGGATGGTACGTTCCTCCAAATCCTCCATCACCATGTTTGCCACCACAGCAGATACAGTAGAGCCCATGGCGGTACCAAACACCTGTTTATAATATATCCTGTTAAAAACGAAATACGTGGTGGACAGGCAAGCATTGAGAAGACGACACACATCTGTGTGATTTAACATGCCACCCGTCTGTTTCCAGGAATTGTCTTGTAATAATCGCCTCCCGGCCACCTCGACCGCCAAAGCTATGGGAACGTTGGTAAACAAAGACCCCACATCGAAGGACACCATGGATTCGTGCGGTTTCATTGTCACATGCTTCACTTTCTGAGCAAAATCCGAGCTATTGCGTAAATTTATTGCGAGTATTAAGCGAAGTCCATATTTGCTTATTAAAGGTTGGAGAACTAAAAATGGATTCATTTGATATTAATCCCAACCGCAAGTCATTACTTTATATATATATATATATATATATATATATATATATATATATACATATATAAATATATATATATATATACATATATATATATATATATATTATATATATATATATATATATATATATATATATATATATATATATATATATACACAATGCGTATCAAAAAAAAGGTAATCCGAATTCAAGGGGTTAATATGCAAAGGTTATTTATTTTGACAATTTGCATGTGGTTTAATAATTAAGAGGAGATCCTCAGCTTTCCATTGATACCTTCCATGCTTCACTGCTGTCACACATGACCGAGTACATGTTCATTGAAAATGACAAGTTCAAATCGCATTTTTACAAGTTTGGCTAATCGATGCAAGTCAGGATAATTGGTGCAAAATGAACGTCAGATGTGAACTTTTCTCAGGAATGATTGGCCTTTATGCACCCACACCTTCAACATGTCCACCTCTCCTTTCAACACAAAGCACACAGCAGCCGAGCATGCCCTGAACTGCTCGTCTCACCATAGCCGGGTCATTGCGCAAAGCATCCACTTCATGTTGAATACGGCCCTGCAATTCGTCAAGATCACGGGGAAGAATTACGAACACCTTGTTCTTTAAATGTCCCCAAACGAAATAATCACATGGTGTGAGGTCAGGTGATCTTGGCGGCCATTCCACTGCATGGTTGAGGGCGATGACTCGGTCTCCAAAGAGTTCCCTCAGTCGATCTCGGACAGCGATAAGACGATGTGCTGGGGCGCTGTCTTGGGCCCACCAGAGATATCTGAAGACACCACAAACCTGTCGCTCAAAGTTCTCCTACAGCTGCAGTAAAACTTCATCATTGATAATTATCTGCAGATACCTGTTACCATTGACATTCCTTTGAAAGAAAAATGGTCCGATCACCTGACCACTTCCACAAAGTCCCAACCAAACAGTCCACTTTTGTCGATTCATGTTGGTGTCAAAATTAAATTCCGGGGGTTGTCCTGTCGGTGCATATTCAAGAACATTATGGGTATTGACCTTGCCATCCATGGCGAAAGCAGCTTTGTCGCCGATAACGACATACCGCAGGAAATTGACATCTGCTTCGCAACGTGCTATCAACCATCCGGCAAGCACCAGCCTCCTGGCAAAATCCCCTGGCGTAAGTTGATGCCAGATGTGAATCCGATATGGATGTTGATGGAGGTCCAGTCTTGTGATTCAGTGGAATGTTGCCGAAGGCAATCACGTCCCATTTCGTCTTGCGCTGGTATCCCGAGGATGCTCCAAAACTTGCTGCCTTACTGCTGCAATGTTCATTTCCGATCGCCCAGTGCGCCTCCTACCAGAAATCCCCTTGTTGCGGTTGAGGCTAGTGCCATGCTCTTGGTATTTTCTAACATTCGCCCAGATGGTTTTGGCTGCTGGAGGCTCCCGTTCTGGGAAACGTTCCCTCAACACATCACTAGTTCACTGCAAACTTCCAGTTTGATGAAAGGTTGTAACCACGAAGGTCCGCTGTTCAGTCGTAAGTTGAACCATCTTTTCAATGACTCAGACTGTCTCTAAACCCATACACTGTAGGCCCATCTTAAACAAAGGATGACACAACCGACGATTACCAGACCAGCTCAACAATTTTACATAATCAACTTGGCAGTCGACAAGTAATGCGTCCATTTCAAACTGTTTTGCTTGTCCACACCTGGACAATTATTCATCAGCCAAACTTGTAAAAATGCGATTTGAACTTGTCATTTTCAATGAACATGTACTCGATCATGTGTGACAGCAATGATGCATGAAAGGCATCAATGGAAAGCTGAGGATCTCCTCATAATTGGTAAACCACATGTAAATTGTCAAACTAAATAACCTTTGCATATTAGCCCCTTGAATTCAGATTACCTTTTTTTTATACGCACTGTATATAGGTTGAGAGATCACCCATACCATCTACCCTTACATAAAACACAAAGTGGCTGTGTATTTGTCTGTCCCCATTCATGATTTCTGTAGGGTGTTAAGGGCCAATCTTTTAACACGACTGTGTATTCACTACGGTAGGAGAAAAAACTCGAAAAACATTTTCCATGAAAAAGTAATTACATTTCTAATTAATTTCTAAGTAATTACAATCATGACTATTTTCGTTGTAATGAAAACGTACCTTGTCCAGTTTTCAACACGGTTTTAGATTTTAAAATGTACATAAACTCAGAGGTGATGTTGAGTGTATGAAAGTGTACATGGACATGACTTCTTTAAAATGTGCGTGCACATATTCAGTGCCTTCAGAAAGTATTCATACCCTTTGACTTTTTCACATTTTGTTGTTACAGCTTGGATTTAAAATGGATTCAATAAAAAAAGACATTATGAGGCATTACGTGTAGATCAGTGACAAAAAAACTTTCAATTAAAAATTCAGGCTGCAACAAAATAAAATGTGAAAAATGTCAATGGGTGTGAATACTTTCTGAAGGCACTGCACATATATATATATATATATATATATATATATATATATATATATATATATATATATATATATATATATATATATATATATATATATATGGTGTTGCGGTTTTAGAACCCTCACTTGTAAATAATTCTTGTAAATATTCTATTTGTTAATAAGGTCAAAGGTCGCACCCATAGTTAGGCCACAGCAACACGTAGGTCACCATAGGACTTTATTTATCTCCTTAATATGTGTTTCAGATAAGGCTCTGTTCCCAATAGTTGCATCTGCGTTGCATTAATTAAATAAGATAGGTCCTTTTCAATTCCATTCATTTTGCGGCTTGACTCTCTCCAAATTGTGGTACGCGCCTTGCCAGCAGCGTTCGCTCGCCCCGGCCGCCATTACGCACGTGGTCAAGCCGGAGAAGAAGGGGGCGGAGCGCCCAGAACGAGGCGTAACCCTGTCATCGACCCATCAGGGGCGGAGCCGGTGAGCCCTCGCTAACCAAACAGGGCTGAGGTGAGCTCACCGGTGGGCGGAGTGCGAGAGTACGCAGCTTGATTTAAAAGCGCACTATATAAGCGCAAGCGCGGCGCCTTTACACAGAGAAGTGCTGAGAGGAGGAGGTGCTAAGAGAGAGAAGAGAGAGAGGGCACGCAGAAGAGAAAGACATGGGGGTGCTCGCATTGCTGCAATAGGCTGAGGCCCTCTCGACCCCTATTGTTGCCGGTTGTTGAGCTCGTTTGTACCAGATGCGCGAGGAATCATTAAGCGGCGCTGAACACCTGAGAAGCTGAGTAAGGAGGTCACGAGCAGAGAACTGTGCATACGGACTTGCGAAGGACTAACCCCCCCCCCCCCCCCCGCCATATGTAAGGTCCAATCGCGCGCCAGCGACACGTAAGCTGCCTCCCATTCTCCAGCCTGGACCGGAGCCGGACCTCAACGCCCTACCATCTGCTTGGACCCTTCTCCTCCTACCACTACCCTCCCGTGTAAGTCTGTTTGTTCGTCCTGGGGTTAAGTAAGACTGTATAGGTAAGGTTGCCCTGTGTCCTGCTTCTTCTTCTTCTTGTATATTCTTTCCCTTTCGTTTCCTCTTTGGGTTTTTGTACATAATTAATAAATCATATTTGTTCTTCCTTTACTTTGGTTTCCTCTCCATTCGATCGTCTTCGTCCTTTCTCTCCATTGAGTACCTGTGGCACGATTTCGGAACCGCTCAGGATCGGGTTAGTCTTTTGTTAATGGCTCGGGCTTCGGATTGTTAAACCGCTCGGCAATTTCCATCTTGTCCGCGGTCCGAGCGAGAGTTATCTCCCTGCTTTGCGGTCGGATTGGCACTCAGGTATTTGGGACTCCATTGACCAATCACCCTGGCCAATCTCGACCGGAAAGGAGCGTTATAATTTCCAGGATTGCAGGACGGCCAGCTTAAAAGACAGGGGGATTAACCCCCCCCCCCCCCTTGGTAAGGGGAGCGCCGACCCCCCGAATCCACAACAATGTGGAAAAAGTAAGTACACCCCTACATTTATCACTACTTCAAATACCTAAAAATAGAATCAGGTGCACCAGCTCAAGTGCAAATGATTAGAACATCATTAGAGAGGATCTTGGAGGATCCTGTCTTATTTAAACCTCAGACATTTAGTTTGGTTTGCTCTTTGTTGTTGAAGTGTGCGGCGTCACCATGCCTAGATCAAAAGAGCTCTCTGAAGCCTTCAGAAAGAAGGTTATAGATACCTACGAGTCTGGGAGGGGATTAAAAAAGATCTCCAAACAATTTGAAATCAATCATTTGACTGTCCGGAAGATCATCTACAAGTGGAGAAGATTCCAAACAACTGCCAACGTGTTCAGGCCAGGCCGCCCCAGCAAGTTCAGCCCGAGAGCAGACCGCAAGATGCTGAAAGAAGTCTCTAAGAACCCCAGAATGTCATCACGGGACCTACAGGTAGCTCTTGCCACTGTTGATGTTAAAGTGCACGAATCTACCATTAGAAAGAGGCTGCACAAATTTGATCTACATGGGAGGTGTGCCAGGAGGAAACCTTTGCTGTCCAGAAAGACATCAGGGCAAGACTAAAGTTTGCCAATGAACACCTAGGCAAAGATCAGCACTTCTGGAACAATGTGCTCTGGACAGATGAGTCAAAGGTAGAGATATTTGGCCACAGTACCAGAAGACATGTTTGGCGAAAACCAAAGACAGCATTTGACCACAAGAACCTGATACCAACTGTAAAGCATGGTGGTGGAAATATTATGGTTTGGGGCAGCTTTGCTGCATCAGGGCCTGGGAAGCTCACCATCATAGAATCCACTATGAATTCTCATTGTACCAGAGGGTGCTTGAGGATAACGTGAGGCCATCTGTCGGAAAGTTGAAGCTCAACCGAAGGTGGACCTTGCAACATGACAATAACCCTAAACATACCATTAAATCCACCAAGGAATGGCTGAAAAGAAAGAAATGGAGGGTTCTGGAATGGCCAAGTTAAAGCCCGAATCTAAATCCCATCGAGATGTTGTGAGGTGATTTGAAACGAGCTGTGCATGCAAGAAACCCCTCAAACATCGCACAGCTGAAAGGATTCTGCATGGAGAAGAGGGCAAAAATTTCTCCCAGTCGATGTCAGACACTGGTAGACAGTTATAAGAAACGCCTACTTGAGGTTGTTTCTGCCAAATGGGGCAACACCACCTTTTAGAGCCAAGGGTGTACTTACTTTTTCCACATGCGAAATTTGCATTTATGTTTATTTCAATTATACAATGGACTACAAAATGTAAATGTTTCATGATATTTGTTATATTATATCACCTTTATCTATCAATATTGTTGAAATGAAGGTAAAATACCTGTATGTTGAAATATGTTGAAAAAGTCAAAACTTTACATGGGGTGTACTTACTTTTTCACGTGACTGTATATATATATACACACTACATGGCCAAAAGTATGCGGACACCCCTTCTAATTAGTTGGTTCAGCTATTTCAGCCACACTCATTGCTGACAGGTATATATAATCAAGCACATATCCATGCAATCTCCATAGACAAACATTGGCAGAAGAATGAGCCATACTGGAGAGCTCAGTGACTTTCAACGTGGCACCGTCATAGGATGCCACCTTTCCAACAAGTCAGTTCGTCAAATTTCTGCCCTGCTAGAGCTGCCCCGTTCAACTGTAAGTGCTGTTATTGTGAAGTGGAAACGTCTAAGAGTAACAACAGCTCAGCCGCGAAGTGGTAGGCCACACAAGCTCACAGAACAGGACCGCCGAGTGCTGAAGCGCGTAGCGCTTAAAAATAGTCTGTTCTCGATTGCAACACTCACGACCGAGTTCCAAACTGCCTCTGGACGCAGCGTCAGCACAACAATTGTTTGTCGCGAGCTTCATGAAATGGGTTTCCATGGCCGAACAGCCGCACAAAAGCCCAAGATCACCATGCGCAATGCCAAGCGTCGGCTGGAGTGGTGTAAAGCTCGCCACAATTGGACTCTGGAACAGTGGAAACACATTCTCTGGAGTGATGAATCACGCTTCACCATCTGGAAGTCCGATGGACGAATCTGGGTTTGGCGGATGTCAGGAGAACGCTACCTGCTGGAATGCATAGTGCCAACTGTAAAGTTTGGTGGAGGAGGAATAATGGTCTCAGGTTGTTTTTCATGGTTCAGGCTAGACCCCTTCGTTCCAGTGAAGGGAAATCCTAACACTACAGCATACAATGACATTCTAGACGATTGTGTGCTTCCAACTTTGTGGCAACAGTTTGGGGAAGGCCCTTTCCTGTTTCAGCATGACAATGCCCCCGTGCACAAAGCGAAGTCCATACAGAAATGGTTTGTCGAGATCGGTGTGGAAGAACTTGACTGGCCTGCACAGAGCCCTGACCTCAACCCCATCGAACACCTTTGGGACGAATTGGAATGCTGACTGCGAGCCAGGCCTAATCGCCCAATATCAGTGCCCGACCTCACTAATGCTCTTGTGGCTGAATGGAAGCAAATCCCCACAGCAATGTTCCGACATCTAGTGGAAAGCCTTCCCAGAAGAATGGAGGATGTTATAGCAGCAAAGGGGGGACCAACTCCATACTTTTGGCCATGTAGTGTGTATATATATATATAGATGTGTATATATATATATATGACAGGTAATGCCCATTATTTTGGAATGAGATGTTCGACGAGCACATACAGGTGTGATGTTCCAGGGAGCGGGTGTTTCCATTAATAAATAAAAACAAGGAAAATTACTTTCATTATTTGCTGCTGGTGCATTTGCCCTCATAATCATTGTCAATGCTTTTAGCTCTCTGGTGAAATCCAGAGATGTAGTGGATCAATTATAATTGGAGGAGACTGTGTTGAAAATCTGAGTCTGCATCAAAGTCAGCAACATCAAGGTCAACACATGGTTAAAGGTAGCAATTTTGGCTCACATATTCTTCATATGGATAAAAACAATGTGACCTTTGTGAGATGCTTCCTCATGTCATGATCTCACACAAATGACTGAACACCCACCCTGTCAACACCTCTGCCAACCACATTCATTTGTGGCTTTCAATACCCTTGCAATAAATAACCAACCCCTTGTGAGATGTGACGAAAATCTCATCAAGTTTCTATTTGATCTAAATAATTGGATGTTTTTCTCAATGTAACTCGTCTCATTTGTGCACTCTTATACAAGAATATGAAATAAAGTAGGATTAATGTTCCAAATCATTTAAAAAAGGAACTATGAAAAACACATTGCCCCTTAAGCTTCATCCACTTCCTGCCTATTCTTCATTCTGAACATCCTTTTTTAGATTAAAAAAAGAAGATTTAAATCACTCAAATACTCAAGTTAGAACTGTTTCAAAGAAATTTGGAAAGTTACTTTGGTTAAAATATCCATTTCCAAGGAATTCCCATGTCTCCTCCTGCAGCTTCAGATAAAAATCATCATTCCCACACCTGAATGGAACATCATATTATAATGAGCAATTCTCCTTTTGATACCTACTTAGCTTAGAACAAGAGTTATTTGGATGTAAATTATTAGGAAAATACAATGTATTACTTTGGATTACATATTCTGGAGTGGAGAGTTGAAATAGGTGCAGTGCTCATGGCAAATCATATTCATTGTTGTTTACCAATATTTTGTTATTATAACCATTTTATTATGAGTCATGGTTTGCAGCATGCTTGATGCTATCTCAGGAGGGGGTGCAGCATCGAGGAGTAGACACTATTCTTTCCTAAATTTAGATGTACTAGGGCGTGCCCGTACGTGGGTGCAAAAAAACATGCGTGCAAACAACAACAACAAAAAAAACTTTGAAACCACGTGGCAGTAACGACCACAGAACCCCCCCCCCCCCCCTCTATTTACATGAAATGGTTTGGTCCATTCGCAAAGCCAAAGCGAACGGCTTGCGAGTACGGTAGAACCTCCCCCCCCCCCCCCCCCCCCCCCCTCTATTTACATGAAATGGTTTGGTCCATTCGCAAAGCCAAAGCGAACGGCGAACGGCTAAATCGCCATAGCTCGGTAACTACTTCTCCGATTAATATGAAACCTTGAAAAGGCACATCCTCAGGTCCCCAGCAATATACCTGGCAAGTTTCAAGTATATCGGACCCGTGGTTGTCGAGAAACAGCGGTCACAGACAAACAAACACACAGACACATACACAGACACACACACAGACACACACACAGACACACACACAGACACACACACAGACACACACACACACAGAGATTACTGGAATTATAGATAGATGATTGTTCTCTTTGTATGACAGGTTTTTATGCTTCCGCCGACGAAGTCGCCGGAGGCATTATGTTTTCAGGTTGTCCGTGTCCGGCCGTCCGTCGGTCCGTCCGTCCGTGATAGGTTTTCGTTACCGCGATAACTTGAGAACGGCTAAAGTGATCTTAGTCTAACATGGTGCAGGTATGTATGCTGAGGTAGAGATGAACCGATTAGATTTTGGGGTCACGACGTCAAAGGCCAAAGGTCATGTTAGGTAAAAATCCTGTTGCCACGATAATTTGTGAACAAGTGATGGGATTCTGACCAAATTTGGTACACTTATGTAGAATGATGAAAAGATGAACTGATTAAATATTGGGGTCAAGAGGTCACAGGTCAAAGTCTTTAATAGGTCTATAACTTGAGAATGGCTGAAGTGATCTAAATTCAAACTTGGTACAGGTATGTATAATGTTGTAAAGATCATGTGATAAGATTTTGGGGTCAAAGGTTAAATCTGCAATTGGTCTATAACTTGAGAACGGCTGAAGTGATCCAATTCAAACTTGGCAAAGATATGTATAACGTTGTAAATATCATGTGATAAGATTTTGGGGTCAAAGGTTAAAGTCTGTAATAGGTCTATAACCCTGAGAATGGCTGAAGTGATCTAAATCAAACTTGGTACATGTATGTATTATGATGTAAAGATTAACTGATTAGATCTAGGGTTCAATAAGTCAAAGGTTAAAGGTCAACATTTGTAATAGGTCTACAACTTGAGAATGGCTAAAGTGATCTAATTCAAACTTGGTACAGATATGCATAATGATGTAAAGATTCACTGATTAGATTCTGGGGGTCCCGAGGTCAAAGGACAAAGGTCAGAGGTCATGTCAGGTAAAAATGTGAGAACTTGTGAATGCTGAAGGGATTTTAATTAAAACTTGGTACCGGTATGTATAATGATGTAAACATGAACTGATTAAATTTTGGGGTCAATAGGTCAAAGGCCAGAGGTCGTCAGGTAAAAATGTGCTAACTTGGGCACAGCTGAATGGATTTTAATCAAACTTGATACAAGTATTATAATGATGTAATAATGTGGGCGGAGGCATATCAGTCGAAGTCCTGACGTTGAAGAGTGCGGTTTTAGTTCCATATTGTTTTCAAATATGTGCATGTGTTTCTCTTATTAGATAACCTTTTAACCCTTTGAGAGGGAAATGGAGATGAACAGTGTTATCAATTTTTGCAAATGTCCATTTCAATGATCTCTCGTTTAAGTGGACCTATGTTCATGAACGAACCTGATCTTCATCAATGATCTCACTCATTCTCTGCAAAATCCTCTTTATCTAATTGCTGATGACTTCACCTTCTGCCATGACATCCTTCATCCTTCAAACAGTCAGGTAGCAGCCTCTTCAGACCTTAACAAAATCACAAGCTGGTCAAACACTTGGAATACATCTTTCAATCCTGACAAATATCACACTCTCACGATCTCTCTCTGAAAGGACCATCTAACAAACACTCCTATCTACTTTATTAACAATCTTCTTGAGAAAATTCAGTCATTCAAACTTCTGGTTCTCACTATGAACCATGATCTTTGTTGGGCAAACCACATTTCAAAGTTGGCCTCCAAAGCCAGCCGCTGATTGGGCATCCTCAGTCGTGCAAGGTCTTTCCTTAGCACACCTGAACTCCCATCCACCTTCAAGGCGTTCATCCGCAGCCTGATTGATTACTGCTCTCCCCTCTGGGATGGCTCCCCTGCCTAACATCTTGCTCAGCTTGATGTGGTGGACACCAAAGGCTTTCAAGATCATTGGAATCTCCCGTGATGAAGCTGAGTCTATGGGACTATCACTTTCCCATCGCCGACAGGTTGGTGGGGTCTCTGGCTTTGCCGCCTCTTTTGTGATCTTGCACCCTCTGCTCTTTCTGTGCTTTTCCCCCCACCTCCTCCCCAGGTTTTTGCAGGGCTCACATGGTCCACCATCAGGTTTCTGCATGGTGCATGCAGTCCACCATCAACCCCCTTCTGGTGAAACTCCCAAAATCCAGAATCACTGCTCACCTCCACTCATTTGTTTCTCTTTTCTCCTGCCTGTGGAATCAACTCCACCTCCTCTTCAATCTCATTCTTCCCTCCAGGTCTTCAAGACAGCTGTTCACAACCATCTCAGGTCATCCCGGAACCAAACCATGATCTTTTCTACCCTCATTAATCCCCCCCCCCCCCCCTCCCCACCCTAATTCCTTCTCCATTCAAATTTCCAGTTTTCCCTCCTTGGAGTTCCCTTCTGTATCCATCTTGTCTATCCCCATGTGTACTCCCCTGCCCCCCATTCCTCCCACACCGATTGCTTGTCCATGTCTCCCTCTATTTTATCCTTCAACTTTGTCGTTGGTGTTTCCCCTCTCTCTACTGGTCCTTTTGTACTGTTGTGCCCTGGTCAATTCAGTGTTCTAGCTCTTCCATTTGCCTTGATTCTGTATACAAAAATTAAAACTTGATATGTGAACCAAAGCATGAGTGAAGATGGTGACAATCAAATGCTTTCTGCAAGTCTGCCGATACTGGTAAAAGGAATTCTAAGGAAATTGGAGGTACTGTATGTGGAGGAGGTTAGAAATCCCTCACTGTTGTTTTTGCTCTTTAGGCAGTAGGGTGTGAAGATTTCAAACGAAAGGGATGATGATGATGATGATGATGTAAGAGTTGCCTGCTGAGTGCTACAACATCATGATGACAGCGCCCAATAGCGTCAAAGTGAACGATGACATCACTAAGGTGGCTGACTATAACGACAGTTCCTAGCTCACCCCCATCATCCTCCTACTATGGATGAAGCCTTTAGCCTGGCAAATGTAGACATAATGGCCAATGGCACTGACTTGTTTGCATTTGAATGAGCCGTTCATCATGCTCTCTGATTGGTTTATAGACTTGGATGGTTCTTGAAGTGGGAGCAGTTGGGCATAAAAGGTGGCTGGAAGTAACACTTGGTTGGTTTGGAGAGAGAGGCGGCCAGAGTGAACAGAAAGTTGGTAACATGTTATGATGATACAAGGTGGTGCTCACAGATATTTGGTTGTACATTAACCTGCTGCGATCAGGCAACCTCATTGTGCTGATGTGAGGTGAAACTGAGTGTATCATTGTGAGAAGGAAAAATCAAGAGTTTGGGTTTTGCCTGGGCCATTTTGGGTTTTGCCTGGGCCATTTTGGGTTTTGCCTGGGTCATTTTGGGTTTTGTCTGGGCCATTTTGGGTTTTGCCTGGGTCATTTTGGGTTTTGCCTGGGCCATTTTGGGTTTTGCCTGGGCCATTTTGGGTTTTGCCTGGGTCATTTTGGGTTTTGTCTGGGCCATTTTGGATTTTGCCTGGGTCATTTTGGGTTTTGTCTGGGTCATTTTGGGTTTTGTATGGGCCATTTTGGGTTTTGCCTGGGTCATTTTGGGTTTTGCCTGGGCCATTTTGGGTTTTGCCTGGGCCATTTTGGATTTTGCCCTGGGTCATTTGGGGTTTTGCCTGGGTCATTTTGTGTTTTGTCTGGGTCATTTTGCGTTTTGCCTGGGCCATTTTGGGTTTTGTCTGGGCCATTTTGGGTTTTGTCTGGGCCATTTTGGGTTTTGTCTGGGCCATTTTGGGTTTTGCCTGGGCCATTTTGGGTTTTGCCTGGGCCATTTTGGATTTTGCCCTGGGTCATTTGGGGTTTTGCCTGGGCCATTTTGCATTTTGTCTGGGTCATTTAGCGTTTTGCCTGGGCCATTTTGGGTTTTGTCTGTGCCATTTTGGGTTTTGCCTGGGTCATTTTGGGTTTTGTCTGGGCCATTTTGGGTTTTGTCTGGGCCATTTTGGGTTTTGCCTGGGTCATTTTGGGTTTTGTCTGGGCCATTTTGGGTTTTGCCTGGGTCATTTTGGGTTTTGTCTGGGCCATTTTGGGTTTTGCCTGGGTCATTTTGGGTTTTGCCTGGGCCATTTTGGGTTTTGCCTGGGCCATTTTGGGTTTTGCCTGGGTCATTTTGGGTTTTGTCTGGGCCATTTTGGATTTTGCCTGGGTCATTTTGGGTTTTGTCTGGGTCATTTTGGGTTTTGTATGGGCCATTTTGGGTTTTGCCTGGATCATTTTGGGTTTTGCCTGGGCCATTTTGGGTTTTGCCTGGGCCATTTTGGATTTTGCCCTGGGTCATTTGGGGTTTTGCCTGGGCCATTTTGCGTTTTGTCTGGGTCATTTTGCGTTTTGCCTGGGCCATTTTGGGTTTTGTCTGGGCCATTTTGGGTTTTGCCTGGGTCATTTTGGGTTTTGTCTGGGCCATTTTGGGTTTTGTCTGGGCCATTTTGGGTTTTGCCTGGGTCATTTTGGGTTTTGTCTTGGCCATTTTGGGTTTTGCCTGGGTCATTTTGGGTTTTGTCTGGGCCATTTTGGGTTTTGCCTGGGTCATTTTGGGTTTTGCCTGGGCCATTTTGGGTTTTGCCTGGGCCATTTTGGGTTTTGCCTGGGTCATTTTGGGTTTTGTCTGGGCCATTTTGGATTTTGCCTGGGTCATTTTGGATTTTGTCTGGGTCATTTTGGGTTTTGTATGGGTCATTTTGGGTTTTGCCTGGGCCATTTTGGGTTGCGCTCTTGGCCTGAAGTTCTTTTATTCACGGTGTGCGACGTCGTGAGTGTGCAGACTGACCTGATCCACCTGCTGTGAGTTGAACTGTCACTATGCAATGGATATGTGCTGATCTCTCTTCCTTTGTCTTCTCCGCAGGCCTTGCGCATAGTTCCTCTGGCCTGGTACATGACTGCATCTCAAAGCGACTGAAAGGCTGACGGTGCTGATCCGCAGACACCAAATAAATCACGAGATAAAGTTCAATCTATCGCTCCCTCCTTAATTGTCTTTGAAATCCTCTTTCACAAATAGACTTTTTAATTCTTCAAGCTGCCTTGAAAAAAAATTACAATCGGGATCCAGTCTTCCATCTTCCTCCCCGACCACACATGTATACCTGGTGTTGGCCTAATGGTTAGGGTGGCGGGCCTGGGATCCTAACGCCCTGAGTTTGAATCCCGTTGAATTAACGCCAGGTGGGGTAGACTCAGCCTGTCATCCTTCCGAGGTCGGCAAAATGAGCACTAGATTGTTATCGAGACTGGTTATGGAGAGGCGTTGCATTAGCGGCAGGTGTGCCCACAGAAATGATGCACCCAGCAGTCGGGCGGCTGCACACGAACCACCCACCGCACATGTGTTTTGTGTTTCAGTTTTCATGGGTAAGAGGTATTCAAACGGTTCTAGTGAGATACAATAGCCCAAGACAAACCAATGCTGTATAATTTAATATTCAATTATCTACTGTTTGTTTTAGTTATATCATTATATTTACTTACACTTTCAAACACAAATGACACTGTGTCTTGGAAGACTTTGTGTATTTCTAACCAAATTTTTGAATGCCCCACATATCTTTCCCTGCAAATGATTATATGACTGTGCTACCATTGAGGTGGATCATTTAGAACCATGCTTTAGCTAAATGTTGATAAAGATTATTGAACTGTAAATGCTCATTCTCTTCATCAACGCATGCTGTATGGTGCTTTGCAGTGCAGTTGATGTGAACAAATTAACTTAGGGCCGGACCTTAGACAGTTTTAGACCTCAGACCGTTTTAGACCTTAGACAGTTTTAGACCTTAGACAGTTTTAGACCTGAGACCGTTTTAGACCTTAGACAGTTTTAGACCTTAGACAGTTTTAGACCTTAGACCGTTTTAGACCTTAGACAGTTTTAGACCTTAGACAGTTTTAGACCTCAGACCGTTTTAGACCTTAGACCGTTTTAGACCTTAGACAGTTTTAGACCTTACACAGTTTTAGACCTTAGACCGTTTTAGACCTTAGACAGTTTTAGACCTTACACAGTTTTAGACCTTAGACCGTTTTAGACCTTAGACAGTTTTAGACCTGAGACCGTTTTAGACCTTAGACAGTTTTAGACCTCAGACAGTTTTAGACCTTAGACCGTTTTAGACCTTAGACCGTTTTAGACCTTAGACCGTTTTAGACAGTTTTAGACCTGAGACCGTTTTAGACCTTAGACAGTTTTAGACCTTAGACAGTTTTAGACCTTAGACCGTTTTAGACCTTAGACAGTTTTAGACCTGAGACCGTTTTAGACCTTAGACCGTTTTAGACCTTAGACCGTTTTAGACCTTACACAGTTATTCTCTGGTTCTTGTTGTTTAGCACCACGGACAGTTCTCTCAAACATTGAGCTGGTCCTTCAGACCTTTCAGACATGTTACAGGAAGTGTCTTTGCTTTTAAGACCCTGCTCTGGTGATATACAGTATATGAGGATGTTAAATGGCAAAATGAAGTGACAGCCTTTTACAAATTTTTTTTTTTTTTTTTTTTTTTTTAGCTGCTTTCCAGCTTTCATTGTAAAAGGATGATCAAAAAAAAGGAAAGATGATCACAAGAAGGATTATATTGATAACCAGAGAGCTCATAGAACACCTTACCCAACGCGGTCTTGAGAAAGAAGGACATGAGCAGGGTCGGAAGAGCGGCAAATTTGATTGGTAGTGATGACGTAAAATGCTGTAATATTTTGTCTGAGTACAGATAAATTGAAGGAATTTGGAAGTGCTAAAAATGTGATTTGTGTTCTGCAGTGTGCAAGAATAAAAAAAAAATAATAATAAAGATTTTAAAGGTTGTAGAAAAAAAATTGTTGTTGGCTCATTTCTGGTCCCTTTGTGTCTTTTACACCACCTTATTTAACAAGTTGCAAAAGCAATTTGTGCCTGTTGTTTGTATCCTTTATGACATCCTAAAAAACAGCAAGTTTCCTGTTTGGAGAAAAACATTTTCTCACCATTCTTTGCGCATGTGCAATCAGGGCAAATTTAGAGCCAAATACTGCTAAACTATTGTTTTCTGATTCATGTTCAAAATATAACATTCAATTGAAATTGAAATTGAATTGTTAACAAGGGGGTTAACAAGGGGGTTAACAAGGGGGTTAACAAGGAGAGATGCAGAAAATAGGGCAAAATGGAGAAGATTGTCATGGGGACCGCAAGGCTAACCCCCGCTCTAGCAGGGAAAATGGCCTTAAAATGCCTGTTGTTGTTGTTGTTGACACAAAATACCCAAATGACCTAAAATTCCCTGAGGACCCAAAAGTCACCGAGGATCCACAAGACCCCAAAAACACAAAATACCCAAAAGACCCAGAAGACTCAAATGTCCCTGACGACCCAAAAGATCCAGAGGACCCAAAAGACCCAGAAGACCTAAAAGTCCCGGAGGACCCAAAAGTCCCCGAGGATCCAAAGTACTCAGATGACCCAAAATTCCTTGAGGACCCAAAAGACCCAGATGACATAAAAGTCCACGAGCACCCAAAAATACCCAAAAGTCCCTGAGGATCTAAAATACTCAGATGACCCAAAAGTCCTTGAGGACCCAAAAGACCCAGATGACCTAAAAGTCCCTGAGGACCCAAAAAGACCCAAAAGTCCCTGAGGATCCAAAAGACCATGAAAACACAAAATACCCAAAAGACCCAGAAGCCTCAATTGTCCTCAACACCTCCAAAATACTCAGAGGACCCAAAAGACTCTGAAGACCCAAAAGTCGCCAAGCACCCAAAAGACTCCGATAACCCCAAAAATCCCCAAGTCTGGCAGGAAGGTATGCTACAAGGTGGTGAATACCAATGGAAAATTTGGTCCAATCAATGGACCAATGGGCCCCTAGTACATAAAAATAAATGGGGGAAAAAATATGCAAAGAAACATGCTTTATGTTCTCATTTGATTTTCAAAATTTCAGGAAGCGGAAAAGGTGAACAGTAAGCCGTTTGATCGGACAACAGGTAATCTGAAAGAGTTATCATGAAGTTTATAAAAATGAATGGAGAACTTCAACAGTTTTTGCCTGGGAGCGCTGGCAGACGACCACTTTAAGTTATCTCATCGCCAAAGGTAATTCGCCAGTGAAACAGGTAATTTACTCAAGCAAACATTTATGGGCAACGGTATTTACTTTTCAATATGAATCGACTGCATAAGAACAAGTTACTTTGGTACCCGAGAGACAGTTGACTCATATTCATTCATAACAAAGCCCAGAGTCAAGGATACATGAATGTATGAGATGAGCCAAGTGATTTGAAAAGAGTGAAACAACCCAAACTTTCAAAAACTGAGCTATATGGAAGGTGAAGGAATGAAACGAGCAATTGTCTTTGAGTTTTCTTTCAATGAAAGCACTCGTTTCAAAAGCAAACACAAGGCATCTTATAAATAAGTCATTTCCGGTGTGTCTGTGATTCTGTCTGCCAGTCTGTATGTCTGTCTGTCTGTCTGTTTGTGTGTGAAACACCAATCCTCCCGGTGCCAGGTTTGACTTCTTTCTCCCTCACCTTTCCCTCCGGATTTCGGGGCTATGAGACGTGTGAGAATTGTGTTGTTGTTTTTCCAGATTTTTAATTGCTTTGTTTTGTTCTTGTTGGAGTTAAACCTTTAATTTTTTGTTCTGCCATTTAGTGTTTGTTAGAAGCGATGCGTTGTTGATGTGTATTTGTTGGGTACTTGCCCTAGCCGGTTCGTGAAGGACTTAGGCCGGGGACTTCTCTCCAGCCAACCCGACAGGAGCATGGCATCGATTGTGGGTGTTGGAGAGGGGAGTGGGAGGAAGAATCTCCTTCCTGATGGGACTTTATTCAGGCATTTTCTGTAGTCGGTGAATGACTTCATGGTGTTATTGTCTTTTTCCGAGGCTGGAAACGTGTTTGTTTGTTTGTATATTTAACAAACAGGCCGGAAACGTAAAACGTACTGTTTGAACGTCGGTTGCATCATGTCTGTTAATTACGTACGCCCATTTGTTATGTATTCTTGGAATGTACTGTTCCTTTCGACCCTTTAGGTTAGACTGCTGAGGCCCCTTAGAGTTAGACCTTTGAAGACCTCAAAGACCCCGAAGACCAAGAGAACCCAAAAGACCCTGAGGACCCAAAATACCCAGAGGACATAAAATACCCTGAAGACCTAAAATACCCTGAAGCCTCTTAAAGACCCAAAAGACCCGGAGGACCCAAAATACTCCGAAGACCCAAAATACCCCAAAGACCCGTAAATACACTGAAGACATAAAATACCACAAGACACAAAATACCATGAAGACCCAAAAGACCCCGAGGACTCAAAAGACCCTTAAAGACAATAAAGACCCAAAATAACCCAAAGAGCCAAAAGACCCTGAAGACCCTTAAACGCCCCAATGACTCAAAGACCTAGAAGACCTAAAATACCTCAAAGACCCTTAAATACCCAGAAGACCCAGAGGAACCAAACGACACTGAGGACCCAAAAGAGACAAAATACCCCATGGACCCAAAAGACCCAGAGGACCTAAAAGATATGGAGAACTCAAGACGACTCAAATACTCCGAGGACCCAAAAGACCCTGAAGACCCTTAAATACCCAAAAGACCCTTAAAATCCCCAAAGACATAAAACCCCATGAATACCATTCATACCCCGAACACCTAAAACACTCCGAAGACCTGGAGGACCCAAAAGACACCAACGATCCAGAGGACCCTAAAGACCCTTAAAGACCCCAAAGACCCTTTAGAGTTTAGACCCTGAAGACCTTTCAGATGCAAAAGACCCAAAAGACCCCAATAAATTTCCATGGGCCCCTGCCATTTTTCTGTCAAAGGATATTCCTTTCAAACTCCCTAAATATTCAACACTGTTGCAAACTAATTCCCTTACAATAGCAAGGGAATTAGCCCAGTGGAACCGGGTTATCTGCTAGTATATGTACATCTTTTTGTGTGCTTTTGTTGGCTAAAACGTAATTAGAAATAATTTTGAACAGTAAGAACTGCAGAAAACATTAATTCCAAGAGAAGAAAAGAAAACAAAGATGACGCTGTTTTTATCCAAATTAAGCACCAAACCTTAGACAGTTTGAGACGCTCATATTTGTGGTCATAATGTGATTCCTGCATGGTTTGAATTTTATCGTTGGCCGGGTGGGGGTCGGGTGGAGGAGGGGAAAGGAGGAGGCAGGAGAGGGAGGGGTGAGGAAGGGAGTGGAAGGGGGGAGGGGTGAGAGAGGTGAGGGGTGGGGGAGGGGAGAGGAGATATACTACATATACATCTTTTTGGGGGGGGGGAGGGGGAATGAGAAGGAGGAAAAATTTACCCATGCAAAGAGTGCTTTAACTTCAGTGTTGCCAAGGTAAAAAAAAAAAAAGGAAATTGTAATACCCTCTAACCTCAGTGTTGCTCAGGTAAAAATGGAAATTGTAATACCCTCTAACCTCAGTGTTGCCCAGGTAAAAATGGAAATTGTAATACCCCCTAACCTCAGTGTTGCCCAGGTAAAAAAGGAAATTGTAATACCCCCTAACCTCAGTGTTGCCCAGGTAAAAAAGGAAATTGTAATACCCTCTGCCACCATCACCAGGTGGTGCTACACGGTACACATTTACATAGAGAATTTACGGCCCTCTCCCAGTTCCCCACACCACCGCATGAGGCCGCAGCCACATAGCCTAAGTTATCCCCCAGCCAAAGTTGTATTTGTACCCCGAGTAAAGCATATAAGTGTTTATAGCTGGAGCACCTGGCGTTGCTCAAGCGAAAAATAAACATTAGCATATTTGAAATGAGAGAAAATATAATGGAAAAGCAATTACATCCAAATCAGAATCCATCACGAATGTCAAATCATCATTTCACCTTTTTGTTGAATATCTGCTGGTGAATGCGCCGTTCATCACGTTTCTGAGTTAAGTGTGAGGCCGATCAGGAAGAAGAAGAAGCCTTACTACCAACTTCGTACACTTCCGGAATTGTTTGATTTATTTGTGTTCAAATGTTTGTGAATTGTTTTGTATTTATTTATGTGAATGTGTACTTGTATATAATAATAACTGTCATTAATCAAAAAGGTTTAGGCACTATAGAGCAATTTTTTAAAAATCCAAAAAAACGAACTTTGTTTTTTCAAAAATGTTTTTTTTTGGCCTAAACACTCCCAGGCACTCACTGATGAACCTCTGAAGGTTTGCCGAAGATCCGTTCAGCCATCTCTGAGAAAAATGGCGACACACAAACAGACACACAGACAGACACACAGACCAACATCTCTCTTATATAGTAGATGCCTTTCATTGTGTGGGTATTTTGACTGGTGCAGCCAGCATTGGTCTTGTGAGCAGCAACAGTGACCAAATAAGACATGGCACATTTAGAATTTGTGATAAAACAAAGAAATAGAGCAAAACAATATGCTGTTAGTCTTTAGTAAATATGTATCATAACATTTTTGTCTCTTTTTTTTCATTTTCTTCCCTTCTTGTTATCCTTGCCTTGCTCATGATCTCGCCGAGCAAACCACTCCAGCTCCCATCAGGAAGAGGATGTCCATATGCATTCCCTGGTGCCTCATGTACAGAGAATGTAAATCCCAGCTGTGCTGCCAGCAGGCCCAGGACGTCCAGTGAGAATCCTATAAAGTTCCGTGGCTGCCCAAGCACGTTCTCAGAGACCATAACGAATGGAGCTTCCTGGGGTTGAAGGCAGATTAGTGAAGGTGATGATGAATGTTAAGGATTATCCTTTTGGGAAAACATTACTAAGGTAAACAGGTGTTACACATTTGCACAGTGGACTCTCATTAAGATGAATACCCAATGAGTCAAATGTGATGATTTATGTCTTTTGGTTCCAAACCACTCCCATTAAGATTACTTTCATCATTCAGTAATTTAAAAATCAACAACGTCTAAGGCTGTTTCTAATCTAAAGTTGTGGCTTCCAATCTCGTTTATGATAATCATTGAAAGAAGTAAGGTATCCCAAAATTTTGATTTCCAAGCCCTACGCCATGCTGCATTGCAAACATTTCAAGCCACACACTAATAAGGTTTTGCCACATAATTTGGGGTACACCTAATGTCATCAGCAACAATGGTAAAAAATGGAAACACAATTTAAAACTGTTCGTCATCACTACTCAAGGGCATCAATGAAAGGAATGAACATAACTCGTGGCAGTGCGCATCATTAGGCCTCAGATTGTTGGTGCGAGAAATGTTTAAAATGTCTCCATAATCAAACTCCAAAAATTCTTGCAAAACTTTTCATTCGGGGGATTAGAATAAAAGTTTGAGTCAAATTTCCTCTCGGTTATTTAAATCAATAAATGGTATTATTTTATTGGGCAATCTGGGTAAAAGTAAACATGAATTATTTAAGAAATAGGGAAAGGGATAAATAAGGTTCATGAAATGCATCCAGTCATCTTCATGGGGGTCGGGTGTACATGTACATCCAAATGCAAAACATATAAAAAACATTTTATTAACACCATGGGGAAAGGGGTCGAGGCCAAAACCACGAGGGGCCTCCCTGGGTGAAAATGCAAAGAAAGAAGATGGGGAAATGCAATAACTAAATGAGATCTAGTCACATGAAAAAGTAAGTACACCCCATGTAAAGTTTTGACTTTTTCAACATATTTCAACATACAGCTATTTGATCTTCATTTCAACAATATTGATAGATAAAGGTGATATAAAATAACAAATATCATGAAACATTTGCATTTTGTAGTCCATTGTATAATTTAAATAAACATAAATGCAAATTTCGCATGTGGAAAAAGTAAGTACACCCCTACATTTATCACTACTTCAAATAACTAAAATTAGAATCAGGTGCACCAGCTCAGGTGCAAATGATTAAAACATCGTCACAGAGGATCTTGGAGGAACCTGTCTTATTTAAACCTCAGACATTTAGTTTGGTTTGCTCTTTGTTGTTGAAGTGTGTGGCGTCACCATGCCTAGATCAAAAGAGCTCTCTGAGGCCTTCAGAAAGAAGGTTATAGATGCGTACGAGTCTGGGAAGGGATTTAAAAAGATCTCCCAACAATTTGAAATCAATCATTCGACTGTCCGGAAGATCATCTACAAGTGGAGAAGATTCCAAACAACTGCCAACTTGTTCAGGCCAGGCCGCCCCAACAAGTTCAGCCCGAGAGCAGACCGCAAGATGCTGAAAGAAGTCTCGAAGAACGTCAGAATGTCATCACGGGACCTACAGGTAGCTCTTGCCACTGTTGATGTCAAAGTGCACGAGTCTACCATTAGAAAGAGGCTGCACAAATTTGATCTGCATGGGAGGTGTACCAGGAGGATACCTTTGCTGTCCAGAAAGATCATCAGGGCAAGACCAAAGTTTGCCAATGAACACCTAGGAAAAGACCAGCACTTCTGGAACAATGTGCTCTGGACAGATGAGTCAAAGGTAGAGCAATTTGGCCACAGTACCAGAGGACATGTTTGGCGAAAACCAAAGACAACCTTTGACCACAAGAACCTGATACCAACTGCAAAGCATGGTGGTGGAAATATTATGGTTTGGGGCAGCTTTGCTGCATCAGGGCCTGGGCAGCTCACCATCATAGAATCCACGATGAATTCTTCATTGTACCAGAGGGTGCTGGAGGATAATGTGAGACCATCTGTCGGAAAGTTGAAGCTCAACTGAAGGTGGACCTTGCAACATGACAATGACCCTAAACATACCAGTAAATCCACCAAGGAATGGCTGAAAAGAAAGAAATGGAGGGTTCTAGAATGGCCAAGTCAAAGCCCGGATCTAAATCCCATCGAGATGTTGTGGGGGGATTTGAAACGAGCTGTGCATGACAGAAACCCCTCAAACATCGCACAGCTGAAAGAATTCTGCAAGGAGGAGTGGGCAAAAATTTCTCCCAGTCGATGTCAGAGACTGGTAGACAGTTATAAGAAACGCCGACTTGAGGTTGTTTCTGCCAAAGGGGGCAAAATCACCTATTAGAGCCAAGGATGTACTTACTTTTTCCACATGCGAAATTTGCATTCATGTTTATTTAAATTATACAATGGACTACAAAATAAATGTTTCATGATATTTGTTATATTATATCACCTTTATCTATCAATATTGTTGAAATGAAGATCAAGTTGCTGTATGTTGAAATATGTTGAAAAAGTCAAAACCTTACATGGGGTGTACTTACTTTTTCACGTGACTGTAGATGATGAATCGTGACTTGAATTGTTGCAAGTTGATAGAGGTCTTGAACACACTGTTGGGGAGGCTGTTCCAAAGAAAGGCAGTGTGGCAGAAGAGACATGGCGATTGGTAAGGAGGGAAGGGTGGGTAACACAGAAAGGCTGATGAGACAGGTGTCATGAGGAGTGAAGAGGAGGAGGGGCAGAAACAAAGTGTTCAACAGAGGTAGTATCCGTGGAGTAGGCATAAACAACAAACTGCTCTCTGGTGGGCCAAGGATTGGAGATGTCTCGACAAAGTATGACATTAATCAGTCAGACAGCTTTAGCTTGGACACGATGCAGAATACAGACGACTCGGAGGAAAGCCATCCCAAACATGCGAGCAGTTGTCGACGCCGGTATGACAGGATTTGTAGAGGATGAGTTGCTCCTGAGAGTTGAAGTATCTGCGACCTCTGAAGAGAAAACCAAGTATTTTGGAAGCAGATTTCGTGATATAGAGGATGTGAGGCTGCCAGGAGAGATTTCTGCATAGAGATAGCCGATCAATCTCCCACGATCGACCCAGAGAACCCCCATATCCAGGATGGTGTACCCCCACCTTCATAAATTCAAGGCCACGAGAGAGAGAAAGAGAGAAAGAGAGAAAGAGAGAAAGAGAGAAAGAGAGAAAGAGAGAAAGAGAGAGCGAGAGAAAGAGAGAGCGAGAGAGCGAGAGAGCGAGGGAGCGAGGGAGCGAGGGAACGAGGGAGCGAGGGAGCGAGGGAACGAGGGAACAAGGGAGCGAGGGAACGAGGGAACGAGGGAGCGAGGGAGCGGGGGAGCAGGGGAGAGGGGGAGAGGGGGAGAGAGGGAGAGGGGGAGAGGGGGAGAGGGGGAGAGAGGGAGAGAGAGAGAGAGAGACAAGAAGGAAAGGGTTGGTCCATGGGGACAGATTGGCACTCTGACTGTGACTGTGCTGCCCTGACAAATCTGGGCAGAAGGGAAGAATGGGGAAGATTTGGCCCCCGACTTGTATTGGGGGATACAACCACCACGAAGAGGCATCTCCGATAGTTGCTAATTGGTAGGGTCAGGCGCGCCGAGAGCCAGCACGAGCCCTGAGGCAAATAACCTCGGGGCCACCAACCTCACCTTTTCTCTCTTTTATAACTTTTTAAAGAACTTTCTTTAATGAAAATCAAAAAACTTTTCAAAAACAAATGGTCACTTTTATTTAGCCATATGATCGAAAATAAATGAGAGAGTGGGACGTTTGGACCGATCGAGTCAATTCGCACCCTCGACTGTTGGACACTATTTCTCCATAAGATTGGCCAAAAAATAAGTGAGAAGATGGTTAATAATTGTTTTTGGACAAAGAGGATACAAACCCATTTCTTTATAATGCACATTTCTGGTTAATAACCATTTTCTGTAACGTTTGAAACTGTACCATTAACAGTGGTAAATGTTGTTTTGTTTCCGGCAAGAAAGCTGACAAGGAAAGCAAAATCAGCTTCTGGGTTTAAATGCAACGATGAGGAAATTAGGATGAGCCGATGAGGGGTTTCACTGTACTGTATAAAAAAATTATAGGAGAAGCTCAGGCCCCTCAACGGACCCCGGGCCCAAGGCACTGACCCCCCTTGATCCGCCCTCTCTACACCCCTGGGAAGGGTTGTTCATAGCTATGAGGAGGAAAGAGGGAGGGTGAGATGACAGAACCTTGAGGAACACCAGAATTAATTTGGTGGGGGTCAGAGGGCATCATCAATGCTGGTAGAGAAAGATCGCTGAGTGAGGAAGCTGGTAAAGCAGAAGATGAGTTGAAGTTGAATGCTATATATTGGGAGCTTTGCTAGGAGCTCTTTGTACCAGACACTGTCAAAGGCTTTGCTGATGTCCAGCACAACAAAATGAATGATCACAACAAAAATTGTTGAAGGCTGAAGACCATTCATTGGAAACGTAGTACAGGAAGCCTTGCTTTGCTTTATGGAAGCTTCTTTGATACTTCTTTTCAAGCAAACTGTACCAAACCAACTCTGTCTTGTATAATCATCAATTGTTCCCTGAACTGTTCATTGTGTCATGAATCTAATCCTATATCTTCTTCGAAGTTACTTAGTTTGTACTGTTATGGATTCGTCACTTCCGCTGTTGTGGTTTTCACCCACTTGACATACAGACTTGGCATTTAATATGGAATATTTTTTTTGTGGGGGTGAACTTACTTTTCAAGATGTCTTAGAACCAAAAGTTCATTGGAATTATGTTGAAATTATTCTAGATTTAGTTAATGTGACCTTTAAAAGAAACAAAAACCACATTTGACATTTCGAAACAAATAAATTGATCCTTGAAAGTGATGCAAACTGATATCGAACTCAATTCATGGACAGTACTGTGTTAAACTTCTGTACGTTTTCCAGAAGTATCTCTTTATTTTGCACATCAGCCAAAAAATTTTTTAACAAAAACAAAAGTTAAATTACGACTGGGATTACGGACAGTAAAATTACAGTTCATTACTTCGTGTAACCCCCACGAGCATTCAGGAGAGCACGTACACGTTGAGGCATGCTGTTCACGAGATTTGCCTAGGTTTAGACAGGAATCGCTTGCCATGCATTGACAATAGCCTGCTGCAATTCACGCACAGAGGTCGGCTGCTGGTCCAAGTGGTCGATTTGACGTGTTAATTCTGCCCACAAGTTCTCTATCGGATTCATATCCGGGGACATGGCAGGCCACTCCATATGCTCTACACCACGGTCAGCAAGAAAGTGTTGGATCATGCGAGCATGATGAGGCCGTGCATTGTCATCTTGGAAGACAGTTTCCTCGAAAGGCTGCACGAGCAAATGGAAGCAATGTTTCTTCCAGAATGGCCCTGTACTTGAACTGGTTCAGGTTTCCATTCAGAACAACCAGGTCAGTTTTGCCCCCTGCATGAAAAGCAGCCCAAACGGTCACCCCACCACCTCCAGCTTGGACTCTTGGCACTATACAATCTTTGTTGTAGGCTTCATGCACTTGTCTGCGCACTCGGACGCGGCCATCTTGACGATAGACCAGAAATCTAGACTCGTCACTGAAGATCATGTGATTCCAGTGTCCTGGCTGCCATTGACGGTGCTCTCTGGCCCACTGCAATCGGCACTGGCGGTGTTGTCTGGTCAGGCGTGGCTTTCTCAGGGGACGCCTGGCACGATAGCCTGCTTGAACCAGTCGTTGGTTGACTAGCCTTCTGGATACAGGCACATTTGTCAGTTGCTGCCACTCAGCCCTAAGCCGATTAGCTGACTTGGTACGGCCATTGCGGACTAACCGGTGCAGCTGGCGATCATCCCTCCTTGTGGTTCTGCGGGGACGTCCTGGCCTCGGTATTGGAGTAAGGACACCCCTCTGAGCATTTCGTTTCAGGATATTTGACACCTGACCTTGAGTGATGCCATACTGCCGAGCAATAGCACGCTCTTTCATGCCGTAATTTCGTAAAGCCACCACTCCATGACAAACAGCATTGTCGAGTTGACGGACCATCTCCAGAGGAAGCGGCAATAACTTTTGGAGATGTGCAGCAGTTGTTTTCCACTAATACAGAACGCAACAACCCTTGTATACCCGACTGTGAAGCCAATCGTCAAATGCACCTGTCCGTACATTTTGCCACGCCACCTGTGATATAATCCTGTTGTTGACTTCTTGCTGCGACAGACAATCAGTGACATGGTTCTTTTAACAAATAAATCACCAAAGTGTAAAAGAAACTCACCAGATTGATATACTGAGTTAAGAAAGTAAACCCAAGTCAAGAAAAAAAAAATATTCCATATTAAATGCCAAGTCTGTATTTCTGATATTATGTACTATTATTATTCTCAAAAGGTTTATTATTCAGGAACAGCTATCCAAAGTTAAAAAGGTTAACTTAAAATGATACAGGAAACCGAACGGGAAGACGAGGAGGTGAAGAGGAAGAGGCGGCGCGAGCAAAGTTGGAGAAGACGCGTGACGTCAATGCTCCATAGCGAGCCTGGTCTACCGAAAGTCGCGAGGGAATTTTGAGTTCCTTGAAGGGACATCCGGCGATAGGAATTATCGCTGGAGTGGAAAATCTGCGTAGTCAGATTTGGGCGCTGAGATTTCGACGAATCCTCGCCTAGTCGCATCGGCTCAAGTAAGAACCGTCGGCCAATTTGAACCCCACGCTTCGGACACCGACAAAGGTTTTGCCTCGCGTCATCTTCACCCCAACATCCTACCGTTTGTCGGGGATGTGTGTGTGCGACCGCTTCGTTTCCAATTACGTTGCAGTTCGCTGAGTGAGCGGTGAAGTTGCCCCTCTGAAGGGCGCCGTTGTACAGTTTCGGTGGGGCGATCACCATTGTCAACTGTACGCGATTCGAATATCGACTGGAGAGCGAGATTCGGGCTTTGACTGGATATCGTTCGAGCGACCGCTGGAGCGAATCACATTCGCCTTGGGAAAGGTTATAGAGCCATTGAGGAGTGTCCTCTTCACTCGCTGGGAGCAGTGAGTTATCTGACTTTATTGATGGTATATAGAGTGCACTCTTAATTGCCATTTGTTGTACCGTTATTCCTGTGTGATTTTCAATATATTATTTGTTCATTTAAAATCATTGGTGTGGTTTCACTATTGATTTCTAACACAGAGTAACATATTTTTCTGCCGTGGCTCCTCTCGGGGTTCGGAGGTGTACCGAGACCAGGAGATTGTAGAGGAACACATAACAGTACCGATTTTGAGTTTCTGTTTTTCTTGGCCTCAACTAGCCCGCATACTCGGGGGTCTTAAGCCTCACACATTTTTTTTCCCCTTTTATTTTTCTTCCCTCTTTTGTTTCCTCCCTTATAGCTACCTTTTACCATTCTTACCCCTTCTTCAATTCAAAACGTTTCAAAATGTATATTTTAAGAAACGCTCCTCCCCCAACATCCCCTAAATCTCTCGTAACAATTTATTTTCTTATTTTTTCCTATACCTACGTGGTGAGGCCAGGAGACACCATGGCTGATGGTGAGGATTAGACGTTCAAGAATGTGAACATCATCCAGTGGCTGCCCTTGCAAATAGATAGGTGGGTTTGCTTGATGCTCCTTCCAGTGCAATAGGGTGAGAGTGAGAGATTTGCTGGGATTGAAAGATTTTTTTTTTTTTTTTTTTTTTTTTTTTTTTTTACAAGATCGAGGCTCGTGAAAGAGCGAACATTAATCACACAGAAAGACAAACCGACACATAAAACATATAACAGAGGGAGCGGTAGACAAGATGGGGAGAGAGGGGGAAGGACACAAACACAACATTTGAGAGCAGGGACCGAGAGACATGGAGACATCGAGAGATCTGAGAGAGGGCGAGGGCTTTGGGGGGGGGGGGGGCGTGGGAAGGGGGCGGTGGGAGAGGTATAAAACATATGGACACTGCCAGGACTTCCAGGAAAGAAGTTGGAATTTCAAACAAGGTGGATCTGGGGTGAATTAGCGGGGGTAGAAAAGATCAAGGTTTTGGATGGGGGAAGATAAGAGATGGTGGTTAACAGCTGTTTTAAAGACCTGGAGGGAGGAGTGGGATTGAAGGGAGTGAGGGAGTTTGTTCCAGAGGCGGGAGAAAAGAGGAATGAAAGAGTGAAGGTGAGCAGAGAGCCGAGATTTCGGCAGTTTAACCATCAGAGGGTTGCTGGCAGATCTTGTGCGACCTGTAGGAATATTTGGGGGACAGAGCACAGAGAGAGCTGGGGGTGCAAGGCCGGAGAGGAGTCGGTAGAAGACAGAAAGACCACCTACCTGCCTGCGGTGAGTGAGTGAAAGGCCCTCAGAGATGGGTGACGTCAATGCTCCGTCAAATTGTTGAAGGCTGAAGACCATTCATTGGAAACGTGTTCAGACCATGAGTTGAATTGAAGTTCAGAGTTGTTCAGAATTGAAGTTCAGAGCATGAGTTGAAGTTCAGACCATTGAATACATGTTCCATTTATCAGACCATGAGTCTAATAATTACCAGATCATAGGAGAGAGAGAGAAGGAGAGAGAAGGAGAGAGAAGGAGAGAGAAGGAGAGAGAAGTAGAGAGATAAGGAGAGAGATAAGGAGAGAGAGGAGAGAGAGAAGGAGAGAGAGAAGGAGAGAGAGAAGGAGAGAGAGAAGGAGAGAGAGAAGGAGAGAGAGAAGGAGAGAGAGAAGGAGAGAGAGAAGGAGAGAGAAGGAGAGAGAGAGAAAGAGAGAGAGAGAGAGAGATATAGAGAGACGCAATTGCACTCCACATATAAGTGGGATGAGCGTACAATGCAACACCATATGGAATCATCTGCATAAAGTAAGAGGGTTATCTCGAGCATTCGAGAGGTCGTTTGTGTAGATGAAGACCAGACTTGGGCCAATAATACTGCCTTGGTGGCACTCCAACCTTCACTGGTAGAAGAGAGTAAAGGTTTCCATTGGTAGCAATGTAATGACCAAGTGAGTGGAGGAAGTTAGAAAGCCCAGTATGAAGGGGACTTATAATTCCACAGACAGCAAATTTGGTAAGCAAAGCAGGATGCTCGACTGTCAAATTCCTGAGATATGTCCAAGGAGATGGTCCTGACCTCTTGTTTGAAATTTAAGGCCTCCAACCATTAATGAGAGAGCAACAGCATATTTAGAGCTGAGTGACTGGGACAGAATCCAGACTGATGGTTAATGATCAGGCTTTTTGAAAATAGGAAAGACCACACATTCAGGAATAATGAGGGATTCCATGATTTTTCTTGTAATTGGAAGTAAGCTTACTGGTCTGCAATTGAAAGGGCCTATTTTTGCAACCTTAATGTAGATGGTCGTGATGTTTGCTGGCATATTTTATCAGCTTTCAAGTAATAAAATCTGTTAATTAAATTATTATTATTATTATTATTGTTGGTTTAACCTGGTAAAGCATAGGAAATGTCTTAACTTACCAGATAAACAAACCTTATTACCTCCGCTAGCTAAGGTGGATGGAGGTCATGTTTTCACATCTGTCAAAATCTCAAAGCAGGATATCTCAAAATGTCGTGAATGGATTTGGACGAAACTTTGCGGATAGGTTGGGTATGCAACAAGGACGAAACAATTCGATTTTGGTGAAGATCCTGATAGAGATCCGGGAATTTTAAAGTGATTCTTCACCATTGAGTAATGGAGACAAAACGACATATAGCCGGGTATCTCAAAAGGTTGTGGACGGATTTGGACGAAACTTGGTGGACGGGTTGGGTGTGCGACAAGGACGATTCGATTCGATTTTGTTGAAGATTCGAATCCAGATACGAGGATATTAAAAAAATTATTAAGTGATTCTTTACTATTGACAGATAGGACCAAACACGACATAAAGCATCATATTTCAAAAAGTTGTGGACGGATTATGACAATTTATTGGTAGATAAGATGGGTAGGTGACAAGAATAAACTAATTATATTTTTGTGCGACAAGGAGGAATGGTCCAGATGCAGATCCGGCCCATCAGTGGGATACAAAACGTGAACTTCAGGCCGGTGGAAGAATGGCCTCAACCGAGAGGCCGTTCTAGTTTTAGGTGCGTTTAGTATCTACAAATCTTATAATTTGCTAAAAAGAAAAATAAACAAGCAAACGCTTCCCGACGGAAATTAAGGAGATATGATTGGTTTTTCCCACATCAAACCAACTCATCTGTCGACACAGTAATAGTACAATATAGCAGTGAGAAACTCCTTTGTTGCTCCAAATCCACAGTACAGATGGCTCTTTCTGAACTAGGAATGTCCTATTCATAATCTTACGCTGTGGCATGGAATGCTGAGTGAAGGATCTGCTGTCCCCCTGTCATGTGACCAGATCTTCAGCTCTGTTTGGTGGACTTTTGTGAGGGACATACATACAATGAACGGACAGACAAACGCTGTTCCAAATGGCATTGCTCTACGAGTCTACGGGCTACGCTGTAATAATATGGCTGCCGAACCCTGTGACTGATGACATCATCAATATTTTTTTTCTCAAGCAATTTATCCCGAGATCATGCTCAAGAAATTTCATACTAATCGGATCAAGTGTTCTACTTGTCGATGTATTACGTCATAATGAAGGCACCTATGACATCATTATTAACATACTAGCAGAAGTACCCGGCATTGCCGGGCGGGGGAGGGGAGGGGGAGGGGAGGGGAACGGGGGGGGAGCGAGCCCCTTGGCAAAGCGAGCGTTTTTTTTTTTCATAGCGTCATAGCGTTCATTGCGTCATAGCGTTAATAGCGTTTTTTTTTTTCATAGCGTCATAGCGTCATAGCGTTCATAGCGTCATAGCGTCATATCATTCATAGCGTCATAGCGTTCATAGCGTTTCATAGCGTCATAGCAATTTTTTTTTTCATAGCGTCATAGCGTCATAGCGGTCATAATAATAATAATAATAATAATTCATTTATTTTGTATAGCGCTTTTCCAGAAGCCCAAAGGCGCTTTGACAGAGTGGAAAACATAATGCATAACAATACATGAAAACAACAATTGCAAAAAGACAAGAATCAAGAAAACAAACAGCAGCGATATACGGCATATATATAAGACAAGAATCAAAAAGACAAGACAAGAATCAATAGGGAAATATTTAAAGCAAAAGGAGGGAGAAGGAGAAGAGATAGTCAGGGGTTAAATGCTGTGGGTTGAATGTTGAATGCAGCGTTGAACAGGTGGGTCTTTAGTGATGTTTTGAATGTGGTGAGTGAGGAGGAGTCTCTGATGGTGTGAGGTAGTGAGTTCCAGAGGGTGGGAGCAGCGATGGAGAAGGCCCTGTCCCCCCAGGATCTGAATTTGGTCCGGATGGAGGGGGTCAGGAGGTTGGTACCAGCAGAGCGGAGGTTGCGGGTGGGAGTGTGTCTGGAGAGGAGGTCAGCCAGGTAGGATGGGGCCAGGTTATGGAGGGCTTTGTATGTCAAGAGGAGGATTTTGTACTGGATTCTCTGGGGGATGGGGAGCCAGTGAAGCTTGTAAAGGACGGGGGTGATGTGGTCACGGGTCCGGGAATGAGTGAGTAGACGGGCAGCGGAGTTCTGAATGTATTGGAGTTTATTGGTGATTTTTGAGGGTGAACCATAGAGGAGGCTATTGCAGTAGTCCAGACGGGAGGTGATGAAGGCGTGGATGAGGGTTTCTGCAGCCGTGGAGGAGAGGGATGAGCGGAGACGGGCAATGTTTTTCAGGTGAAAGAAGGCTGACTTTGTGATCTGTTTAGTGTATTTGTCGAAGGAAAGGGTTTGGTCAAAGATGACGCCAAGATTCCGGATGTGAGGGGAGGTGGATACTGGGATACCGTCGATGTTGAGGGCAAAGTTATGGGTGGATTTTGTGAGCGTTTTTGGGCCAATGATGATTATTTCAGATTTATCACAGTTAAGCTTGAGGAAGTTGATTTGAAGCCAGGATTTTATTTCAGTGATGCAGTTTGTCAGGATAGAGTGGGTGTCGGTGGAGACGGACTTGGTGGAGATGAAAAGCTGGATGTCATCGGCGAAGCAGTGGAATTGGAGACCATGACGGCGGATTAAGTGACCGAGCGGGGACAGGTAAAGGATGAAGAGGAGGGGGCCAAGAACTGAACCTTGGGGGACACCTTGGGGGAGGGGAGCAGTGGGGGATTTGCAGTTATTGATGGAGATGAACTGGCATCTGTCAGAGAGGTATGATTTAATCCAAGAGAGGGCAGTGCCGGTGACGTTAAAGGTGGATTCAAGTCGGGTGAGGAGGATAGTGTGATCGATGGTGTCAAAGGCAGCGCTGAGGTCGAGGAGGACGAGAATGTTGAGGTTGCCAGCGTCAGAGGAGAGGAGAAGGTCGTTGGTGATTTTGAGGAGAGCAGTTTCAGTACTGTGGTTGGAGCGGAATCCGGATTGGAATGTTTCATACAAGTTATTGGCAGAGAGATGATGTTTGAGTTGAGTGGCTACAGCGCGTTCCAAAACTTTTGACAGAAAGGGTAGGTTGGAGATGGGTCTGAAGTTGTTTAGGGTGTCAGGGTTTAGACCAGGTTTTTTTAGAATGGGGGTAACAGCAGCAATTTTGAGGGAAGGTGGGACGATGCCTGTAGACAGGGAGGAGTTTATTGTTGCAATGATAAGTGGAGAGAGAGCAGGGAGGGAGGCTTTGACAAAGCTGGAGGGGATGGGGTCAAGAGTGCAGGTGGCAGTTTTCATTCCTATGAGGAGTTCAGAGAGGTCAGTAGGAGAGATTGGGGAGAACCGAGACAGGGGATGGCAGGACAAGGGGGGGGCAGGTGGTTGGAGGGGGAGCGGGTGCGGCGGTGGTCAAGCTGTTGTAGATGTTGTCAATTTTGCGTTGGAAGAAAGAGAGGAAGGAGATGCAGTTGTCTACTGTGAATGACTGGGTGGTGGTGTTCAGGGGGCGGAGGAGTTTGTTTATTGTCGAGAAGAGTGCTTTTGGGTTTCCGGAGCCAGAGTGGATAATTTGAGAGTAGTAGGCAGAGCGGGCGCGGGAGAGGGCATCTTTGTAGTGTTGTATGTGGTCCTTGTAGGCTTGGGAGTGAACTGTGAGACCCGTTTTATTGCGGAGTCTTTCAAGTTGGCGAGCACGAGTTTTCATCAGGTGGAGTTCAGGGGTAAACCAGGGAGCAGAATGGGTGAAAGAAACTGTTTTGGTTTTTACAGGCGCAAGCTGGTCAAGGCAGGAGGAGAGAGTGTGGTTGTAGTAGTCAGTGAGGTCGGAAGGGGTGTGGAGGTCAATGAAGGGAGAAGTGGACATTTTTTCAGAGAGGGTGGATGAGAATGAGGTAGGTGAAAGAGCGTTTAGCTTACGGAAGTTGATTGTGCGATAATGCCTTGGTGTTGGGGCGGGGATGTTGATGGTCAGAGTGATGGCTAAGTGGTCAGAGAGGGTGAGGTCGGAGCCATAGAGATGGTGCAAATTTAATCCAGTGGAGCAGACAAGGTCCAAAATGTGACCACGGATATGGGTAGGAAGTCATAGCGTCATATCGTTCATAGCGTTCATAGCGTCATAGCGATTTTTTTTTTCATAGCGTCATAGCGTTCATAGCGTTCATAGCGTCATATCGTTCAGAGCATTATCACGTGATCACTCTGAGCGAATCAGCGCCCACCTGCTCTGATTCCGTTGATTCCGTGCGCTGAAATGCGCTGAGGTAAATATGAATAAAAAATATGGATCATCAAATATTTTGAGTTCGGCCATGTTCGTCCCAGGCTCAATGGCCATGTCTATGCCAAATATCAAGCACGTACGCCTCTCCGTTTAGGAGTCTATCGGTAACATTACACACACACACACACACACACACACACACACACACACACACAAACTGTGTTTTATATATACTAGGGCATGCCCGTACTATATATAAGCTAGGACGTGCCCGTACGTGGGTGCCCGTTCCTTGCCAAAAAAAAAAAAAAAAAAACATTTGTGTAGGGGTGTGTGTGTGTAAACATCCTAGGGTGTGCCCGTACGTGGGTGCAAAAAAACATGCGTGCAAACAACAACAACAAAAAAAAACTTTGAAACCACGTGGCAGTAACGACCACAGAACCCCCCCCCCCCTCTATTTACATGAATGGTTTGGTCCATTCGCAACGACCACAGAACCCCCCCCCTCTATTTACATGAAATGGTTTGGTCCAAAGCGAACGGCTTGCGGTGTTTGGTAAAGAAATCGCCATAGCTCGGTAACTACTTGTCCGATTAATTTCAAACCTTGAAAAGGCACATCCTCGGGTCCCCAGCAATATACCTGGCAAGTTTAAAGTATATCGGACCCGTGGTTGTCGAGAAACAGCGGTCACAGACAAACATACACACATACACACATACACACATACACACATACAAACACACATACACACAGAGATTAATGGAATTATAGATAGATATAGATGTTATTCCCCATGGAGAGTACTTTACAATGATCCACCTTTCAATATTTTCCATGGAGCGGTTTCAGAGATATAGAGGTGCAATTTTTTTCCAAGATGGCGCCCATACCACGTGACTAATGACATCATAATTATCATGCAAAAATTAGATAGGAGCTAATTCCATAGGATAGGATGGCGCTCCTATGATGAAAATTTCGTTCAATCGGCCCAACCGTAGCAGACAACTAATTTTAAAGGGAATAAACCTGCAAAATGCCAGCGGAAGTGACACACATACATACACCGGATGGACAGACAGACAAACGTTGTTCCAGACGTCATTGTCTTATGGGCTATTCTGTAAAAACGACCCAACTTTCTTGGAATTGCAAGCTTGATCCAGCAAATACTACACGACTAGCCTGCAAAGCTCCTAATAACAAGGCCCCATCGTATTGATGTTCACCCTGAAACTTTTACTTGAACCAAAAGAAGATGAAGAATTTGGAAGTTATTCCACAATCCCAAAATTGGCATGAATTAGAGCTTCACTGTTGGTAGAAAAAAAAGTGGTAAATAGTTGTAAATTTGAAGCTACATATGTTGCAGCATAAATCTGGAGACAGGAAAGTTTTCCTCCTCAAGATTTGAAATCAAAGCAGCAAAAGGCAGACACAGGTAGATGAAAGGCTTCACCTACCCAAATCTGCCAAAGCAAAACATGTTTTTACTGCTCATTAAGCATCAAGAAGCCTTGTAAAAGTACATCTTCTTCGGGTTATTACTCATAAACTATGGGTGGGCCCACTTTGATATCACAAGGTGTGCAAATGATACACTCAAGCGTTTACGTGTGCGATGGCTGCAACATTCTCTTGGAGTGACCAAGACTTCATGGTGCACTGCTTTTTATCCTTCAAACTCATCTTCACCTTGCAAAAAAAAAGCTTTCTTTTCAAATAAAGAAGAAAAAAAACTAAAGCTTCATTTTCATGAAACAAAGTAATACACGGAGTTCTTTTGTTCAAAGCAGAGGGAAATAGATGCATGAAATGGCCTTGTCTGGATATGCTTTGATGGCTTGTGCAAGACTAATGCTTTGAGTAAACAGTTTGTGAACTCCCTCCCACTCCCTCCCTCCTTCCACGCCTTATTTTGCAAATTCACCACATTTGTCTTTGAATTCATCTTCACGAGGGCGGAATGCAAAGGAAATGCAAGTTGCTTGGGATGGGTAAAAATAATGGAAATAGGCGTTATATGATGCAAGGGACAGTCTTCGAGTGTGCTAGACAGGAGAAGGAACTGGTGGTGGTAATACATAAGGGTGGACGAGAGAGGGGGGGGAGGGGTGTTAATATATATGGGGGGGACGAGAGGGGGGGGGGGAAAGGGGTGGTAATATATATGGGGGGACGAGAGGGGGTGGTAACAGATATGGGGAGATGAGAGGGTGTGGTGCTAGATATGGGGGGGGGGGGGGGGAGAGGGGGTGGTAATACATATGGGGTACGAGAGGGGGGATGGTACATAGACATGGGAGGACAAGAGGGGGTGGTAATATATACGGGGGGATGAGAGGGGTGTTGATGAGAGGGGTGTTGATAGATATGGAGGGATGAGAGGTGGTGGTAATATGCATGGGGCATTGGGGCAATGCATGGGGTGGTATTTTATACGGGGGGACGAGAGGGGGTTGCAACAAATATGGCAGGGGGTGAGGGGGGGGGGGTAAGTATACAGCACAGTGCCAAACAGCTACATGCATTGTTAACAGGATTTTAGGTTGCATTCATAGGGGGAAAAATCATAAATTGAAATGGGTAGTTTTGGTTAATACAGTATAGGAATTTAATGAGGACTCGTCTGGGGTATTTTCTACAGTTTTGGTCACATCTGTCGACTAGAACATTGTTGTCAAGGAGATTCAGGCTACGCGACAGAGAAACTAGATTGATCATGGGCGTAGCTTGACTAAGCTATGGAAGGGGGGGGGGGGGGGGGGAGGGCTCAAAGATACAGGACCTTTTACATTAAAAGGAGGTGATTATGAGGGGATCTGATATATACATTTTTAAGATATGTAGAGAATAAACAAAATAAATGCAGAAGGGTTTTTCAGCAGAATGGACATTGATAGGACCAGGGGCCACAGTTTCAGAGTAAACAAGCATTCTGAGTATTGCGCTGCAATACATGTCCCCTACCAAAGTTCAAAGTGCAATAACTTTGTCAAAAATGATCGAAGATGCAAATTTATGCACGGTTGATGCTGGTTTTCAAACTTGATCTGAGGTATGCTGAGACACGTGTGTCACGCCTCGCCTCGTTGATAAGCCCGCAAGGTCGCTCCGTGGAACGGCCTGCACGTATTGCACTGTGTGAATTATATAAATTATTACCAACTCACGGTCTGAGGTACTAGCGATTCAAGAGATATCCATTTTTTATGGCACATTGGAGAAGCCAATGCGATGTTTCTTCTTCCTCAGCTTGTCACAACTCTGTCAAATGCGATCGAGTTAAAAAAGTCAGAATTTGACCAAATCTGTTTTATTCGTTTGTTAATATACCTCAGCTATTGACAAATGTTAAATTAGAATTTTATTTGAGGTTAAAATGACCGCGACAGGTCGTGTCCAACGATGCTTTCAGTCTGTACATGTGATAAATAATTAAATCCGCACACTTGACGCCTCTTCTTCTTCACGCAATAACAACGTCTAGCTTCCAGACCGTACATCCAATCATCTTGACATTTTGCACACTTGTTACTCTTCATGACTTCTACTATAGTATGAAGTTTCACGTCGATCAATAAAGCGATTCAAGAGATATCCATTTTTAAAATATTTTCGTTTAATTAACGATATCTGCCAAACCACGTGAGCTATCGCAAATTCCAAAAGGATATTTTAGTAGACTGACATGCGGAACAGATCTGTGAAGTTTCCCCTCGATTGGATCAAAAATGAGGGAGGGGCTCGGTTTTAAAGATTCATGCTTAAAAACGTCATAACTCTGAAACCATGTGACGCATGACGTCATGCTCGCTGACTTTTTTGTTCATCATGGGTATGCGATTCTGCCTGCAAAGCTTGGCCTCGATCTGTTCAGCCGTTGCAGAGAAAAAGGGGTTTTCGTGTTTTCACGAAAAACAATATGGCGCCCGAACCACGTGACCTGTGACGTCATAATTACCATTAAAATATTGTACAGACCGAGTCCCTCCAATGGTGAAAATTTGATCTCAATCGGTCCTATTATTGCAGAGAAAATGGTTTTTAAAGGAAATTAAAACTTAAAATGGCACTGAGTTAACGATCATCAGAATTATCAGAATTCCCAAAGTTCAAAGTGCCATAACTTTGTCAAAAATGATCGAAACGTCGTGAAGTTCGAACTTGATCTGTAACTTATCATGAGGAAACGATGTGCCAAGTTTAAAAATCATTAGCATTAAGCGTTTAGAAAAAAAGTCCGGAAAACTGTTCTTTGCGTGACGGACTGACGGACTGACGGACTGACGGACTGACGGACTGACGGACTGACAGACTGACAGACTGACGGACGGAGGGACAGCGTGCAAACCTATAGTCCCCTCCGGTGTACACCGGTAGGGGACTAACAAGCATTCTGAGTATTGTGCTGCAATACATGTCCCCTACCGGCAGTCTGTCGTCCGGAAAACTGTTGGGGCAGCCTGCACGTATTGCACTGTGTGAATTATATAATTACCAACTCACGGTCTGAGGTAACTCAGCTAAAAATGATCCAATTTGCACCAAATAAAGTTTATGAATGGTTGCACACACCCCTACTTCTCACTAAAAGTGGAAAGAGAATGTAAATTAAAGTTAAAACAAGGAATATTAACAGCTTTGACTTACCGCACTCCAAATTATAGTCCGGAAAACTGTTGGGGAAATTCCCAAAGTTCAAAGTGCCATAACTTTGTCAAAAATGATCGAAACATCGTGAAGTTCGAACTTGATCTGTAACTTATCATGAGGAAACCATGTACCTAGTTTGAAATCATTAGCATTCAGGGTTTAGAAAAAAAAGTCTGGAAAGCTGTTCTTTGCATGACGGACTGACAGACGGAGGGACGGAATGCAAACCTATTAGTGCGGGAGCCCAGAAACATTTGTTTCACATCTCGAGTACAAAAGGTTTGAGGCCTGGAATATATGCATCTATGATAGGAGACCCCAAAAAGGCAATTCTTAAGTTCTGCAATTCTGCACAGCAACCAGGGGGCGCCACCAAAGACCCCTAAATGTGACTCTTAATTCACAATTTGAGTACATCTTTCAAACTTGTCTTAAAATGTTCTCTATAGGAGTGGAAATCAGAATTCCCAATTCTTAAGTTTTCAATTTGTGTATTAGGTCGCTTAAGAACGACCTAATTATTGCTAATTAACGCTAATTAGCATTTTTAATTCACAATTTGAGTACATCCATGAAACATATGGCAATGTATTCCTTAGGTCATCCTAAATCAAGATCAGTCATTCTTAAGTATCCATTTCATGTATTAACCCACTTAAGAACGCAAAATGTACTCATTGACCCCGTCCCTGGCAAGGTGAGTGTTAATTCATAATTTGAGTACATCTTTCAAATTGGTCCCAAACTGTTCAGTAGATCATCGTGAATCAAGAACAGCAATTCTTATGTGTCCATTTCATGCATCAACCCACTTAAGAATGCAGTCAGTATTGTAACGGAATTTGGGTTGTCACTGGCTGCTATCCCCCCTCCACTCCCTGGCTGGCCCTCCCTTATATGCAAGGGAGGGGCTGGAGTGCTGACCTGAGGGCAGGCCCCAAGTAGACACCCACACCAGTGCTGAGCACTGATGCAGCTTCGAGAAGAACTGGATTCACTTCTTCAACGAATAATTATGCGGCACGACTTCGCTGGATGCTTACGAAATCCACTAGAGCTTCATTCGTTAGTCTACTCCACGAAATGGCTGGGCTGATAGTCAAAGAAGACACAACTGCTGAACTGAGACCTGCACGAATAAAACGTGACGATAGAGATGTGAAAACCATGGTGAAACAAATCCAGGATAGTTGCAATCCGTTTGGGAACGAAACAGATGCAGATACCATGTTGTACAACATCCATACAGGAAGGGCAACTAGTGAAACAGTCCGCGAAAGTTTACTGAATGTGCCAGCAAGTGGAAGGACATTACACCAGGCATTCATCACAGCATGCGAGGCCGATGACAGTAGGTTTGAACAACCCATAAAGAAAGCTCCTCTCAAAACATTCGTAGACGAATGTGCCAGAAATAGACGAACACCGGATAAGAAAGTGGCAGTTCTGAAGTGTACTCGTGATTTGATGGGCCGCCTAATAATCCTTGCATCAAAGCGTGATGTTGACCTGCAGCATATATTCCAATATCCCCTTACACCAGTACCACTCACGATGTGCAATCCTGATGAGAGCATGGTCAAGACAGATAAAAGTAAGTTGCTTAACTTACTGGAGAGCAAGGAGATCAAAGGAGACGGACCTCAACAGATCAATGCATACGTAGTAGATGGACAATATCTTCTGCACACCCTACCTCCAAACTTACCACCCACATATGGAGGTCTAGCGAGGAGCATACTCTACCAAGTATTGTCATTGTCCAAAGTCCGGGTACACGTAGCCTTTGATGATTACCCTCAACCGTCACTGAAGGATGCAGAAAGAGCCAGACGGGGGACAACAGCCGAGGACAGCAGATCCTACATTATTACTGGTCCAGCACAAAGAAGGCCCAACGATATCAGCAAAGCGCTAACGTCCAGGTCATTCAAACGGGAACTTCCTGATTTTCTTGCAAGAGAATGGCAGGATCAAGCATACACTCATATACTTGGGACCTGTGATGTCTTCCTAGATGTTCCGTCAGGCCAGTGCTTCCATTTCCACGTAAGCGAAGGAGAGGTCAAGCGAGATACCGTAGACATGCTCAGTAACAACCATGAAGAAGCGGATACCAAGATCTGCATGCATGCAAAGGCAGCAGACACCTCGAATGGAAATGTAGTAATACGCGCCTCAGACACGGACATAGCTGTTATTCTGCTCTATCATTGTGAGAAATTCAGCAGCCACATCTGGATGGATGTCGGTACTACATCCAAGCGTAATCGGAGGCTCATTGACCTAACAGCGATATCCAAGTCACTGGGACCACAACTGTGCAGTTCCCTCCCTGCCTTCCATGCCTTTACCGGCTCGGATTACACCGCAGCATTTGTAAGAAAGGGCAAGGTTCAGCCCTTTAATAAGCTGGAAAAGATGCCCGATGTACAGCAAGCTTTCAAAGCTTTGTCAACAGATGGACTGCCAAGCGAGAAATGCAAGGACACACTCTTGAAATTCACTGCTATAATGTATGGAGCCAAAGAGAAGTCGAAGGAAACGTTAAACGCCTACAGGTTCAAGACCTTTGAAAGAATTTACAAGCCCAAGTTAAGAGGAAAGAACCCACTTGAAAAGCTGAAGGGAGCTGATGCCAGTAGTATTCCTCCATGCGAAAGAGAGGTTGCTGCCCACATAAAGCGTGTATCGCTTGTTTCAAGAATGTGGGCCAATGCTGACCAGCCAATCATCCAGCAACACTCATCAGAGGATGACGGATGGGAACTAGTGGGAGATCAATATAAACCCATCTGGTTTGAGGGAGACCAACTTCCGGAGTCGCTCGTTCCAGATGATGAAGAATTAGCTGATGCTGACGATGATGAGGTCCTAGCGCAGTCATCTTCTGATGAAGAGGACGTTGAAGGAGATGGTGATGATGGTGATGTGTAGGTTTACAATCGACCAAACCTGTTCATACGATTATATTCAGTACGGTACATATCCAAAGCATCCTGACAGGGAATTTGTAATGTTTTTGAAATTTTAAGCAAAATAATGTTAGGAATGTTGGATAAAACAACATATATACAATCATGTTGATGTTTGAGATAAATTCAATAATTTTTCGTTGATATAGTTAGTTGAGTTTTTACATACATTAAAATTTGTTTTTAGTTCAGGGTAATTAGCTTAAACATGTTAAATAGTTTATAAGCGATAGTCAGAGATAAAACAGCAATATCGCTAATAGAGTAAAAGTTAGACATTAGGTATTAATTTTTATAAAATTAACATTAAAAATTGTTTTTTGTTCCGAGATTTGAGATTTAATTGTTGATGGGCGGTAGAACCAGGACGCCAATTTACTACACGACTTACTATGATGATCTGATTTTGAAGCATAATTCATGCATACTAAGTACATTTTTGTGTAGTTTATAAAAAAATTAAACATTGTGTTTGTATACAATCTATGTTTCTCCTTTTTGTCAGTGTGCATTCTTAAGTGGGTTAATACATGAAATGGATACTTAAGAATGACTGATCTTGATTTAGGATGACCTAAGGAATACATTGCCATATGTTTCATGGATGTACTCAAATTGTGAATTAAAAATGCTAATTAGCGTTAATTAGCATTAATTAGGTCGTTCTTAAGCGACCTAATACACAAATTGAAAACTTAAGAATTGGGAATTCTGATTTCCACTCCTATAGAGAACATTTTAAGACAAGTTTGAAAGATGTACTCAAATTGTGAATTAAGAGTCACATTTAGGGGTCTTTGGTGGCGCCCCCTGGTTGCTGTGCAGAATTGCAGAACTTAAGAATTGCCTTTTTGGGGTCTCCTATCATAGATGCATATATTCCAGGCCTCAAACCTTTTGTACTCGAGATGTGAAACAAATGTTTCTGGGCTCCCGCACTATATAGTCCCCTTCGGTGTACACCGGGACTAATAAGAGGACAGTTGGGATGATATTGAGGCAGGGGTCTTTCACTCAAAAAATGGTTTATGGCTGGCATAGTCTTTCTGGGGCAATGGTGGCAAAAGAGATAGTGGATGTAATTAAGCTAGAATTGGATAGGTACCTAGAAGCAGTGGGGATGGAGGGTATGTGCATGATTACCTTCGCCACCGAAGGTGGACAGAGGTTATGTTTTCACCCTTGTATGTTTGTCTGTTTGTCTGTCTGGCAGCAGGAAATCTCCAAACCTTGTGGACGGATTCGGCTGAAATTTTGTCGACAGGTTAGGTGTGTGACACTAACGAATTGGTTAGATTTTGGTAAAGATCCGGGTATGCTTATTATGATTTTTAAAGTGATTCTTCACTAGTGAGAGATAGGGCCACAGAAGACACATGGCGTGATATCTCAAAAAATTGGGGACGGATTCTGATAAAACATGGTGGATAATTTGGGTAGGTGACAGAAACAAGCCGACTAGATTTTGGTTAAGGTCCGAATCCACATCCGGCCTATCAGTGGGATACAAAACGTAAACTATTCAGCCTAGCGGAGGTATGCGCTCTACCGAGTGCTGTTATAGTTTCTCGTGTATTCCTATCAAGTATCTGTCTTAATGAGAGCCTGTCTGTTTTTCAATTGAAAATTTACACTGCTCACTTTTTTATAAGCCAAAGTTGTTAAAAAGAGTCCATGACATTGACTTGATGATGTACACAGGTAATTGAAAGTTACATACCAACACACCAACAACCTTTAGACTGACGCCACGAAGGTTATTCTCCAACTGTCGGTCCTTCAAGGTTCCATTGAGGCCATTTTTGGGGTCCCACATTGCAAGCTGTGAGAATGCACACTCATATTACTCGATATATGTCGTACGGTATCACAGTGAAGTCATTTCTATGAAGGATGGAGAGAGAGTTCATATTCCTAGTTTCAATTCACATGCGCTAGGGGGAGTTGGGTGAAGCTAAATCAAAATGCAGGGACACCAAGCAAATCTTCCACACAAAATAAAACTGCTTTGCTTGTAAAGCATCAATGTATTTCAAATGAAAACACCACGTACACTCAAAATGCATCTCAAACATTATAATAAATGATCCACTGTAAAACATGTTGGAAGAGATTTAGGAAGGGGAAAACAAGATGAACAGGCATTAGTTGGGATTCTCATTCCGTTTATTATTATCTTGGGAATGGAGGTTATGTTTCACAGTTGCAATTTTGGGATGAGAAGCATGTGATCATCATATCACCTGATAAAGAGATTTGCAACACCATGAAAGTGTCAAACAGAACAATGATGGATGTGCGTCACGCGCGGTCTAGTATTTGACTCTCCAGAAGTTGTAAACCATTTTTTATAATACAACGTGCATCTGACCCTGTTACCTCCACCACCTAAGGTTGATGGAGGTTGTTTTCACTCCTGTCTGTTTGTTTGTTACTTCGCAAACAATTTTTTTTTTGCAAGTATGTTGATCACTCTGGTTTGTGTGTTTGTGTGTGTTTGTTTGTTTGTCCGATCACTTATACTTGCCTACAGGTCACAATTTTAAACCGATCTTCACGAAACTCCACCAAATGGTAGAGTTCGTAGTCTGACAAAATCCTATATATTTTTGGGGTCAAAAGGTCAAAAGTTCAACATAGGCCAAAGGTCAACCACATTTTTCAAATTTCTAAAATCCTTAATTTTCATCCAATTGACTTGAAATTTGAATCGGATTTTCATATCAGCTAACTGAATTCAAACACCAACTATTATTGAGATCAGCATAGGCCAAAAGGTCGACATAGGCCAAAGGTCAACAACCATTGAAAATTTCTAAAATCCTCAATTTTCATCCGATTGACTTGAAATTTGAATAGAATTTACATATCGGTGAACTAAATTCAACCACAAACTATTTTTGAGATCAACGTGGGCCAAAAGGTCAATGTAGGCCAAAGGTCAACCACTTTTTTTTGAATTTCTAAAATCCTCAATTTTTATCCGATTGACTTGAAATTTGAGGAGGATTTACATATCGGCTAACTGAATTCAACCACCAACTATTTTTGAGATCAGTGTAGGCTAAAAGGTCAACGTAGGCCAAAGGTCAACCGCTTTTTTTTGAATTTCTAAAATCCTCAATTTTCATCCGATTGACTTGAAATTTGAAGAGGATTGCATATCGGCTAACTGAATTCAACCACCCACTATTTTTGAGATCAGTGTAGGCTAAAAGGTCAACGTAGGCCAAAGGTCAACCGCTTTTTTTTGAATTTCTAAAATCCTCAATTTTCATCCGATTGACTTGAAATTTGAAGAGGATTGCATATCGGCTAACTGAATTCAACCACCCACTATTTTTGAGATTAGCTTAGGCCAAAAGGTCAACATAGGTCAAAGGTCAACCACCTTTTTCAACCATTCATAGGCCAAAGGTCAACCATTCATAGGCCAAAGTTCAACCACTCTTTTTAAATTTCTAAAATCCTCAATTTTCATCTGATTGACTTGAAATCTGAATAGGATTTACATATCGGCTTACTGCATTCAACCACCAAATATTTTTGAGATCAGCATAGGCCAAAAGGTCAACGTAGGCCAAAGGTCAACCACCTTTTCAAATTTCTAAAATCCTCAATTTTCATCCGATTAACTTGAAATTTGAATAGGATTTACTTGTCGGCGAACTGAATTCAACCACAAACTATTTTTGAGATCAGCGTTGGCCAAAAGGTCAACATAGGTCAAAGGTCAACAACAATTTCAAATTTTAAAAATCCTCAATTTTCACCCGATTGACTTGAAATTTGAATAGGATTTATTTGTCGGCGAACTGAATTCAACCACAAACTATTTTTGAGATCAGCGTTGGCCAAAAGGTCAACATAGGTCAAAGGTCAACAACAATTTCAAATTTTAAAAATCCTCAATTTTCATCCGATCGACTTGAAATCTGAATAGGATTTTCATAGCGAACTGAAATCAACCACAAACTATTTTTGAGATCAACGTAGGCCAAAAGGTCAACATAGGCCAAAGGTCAACCACTTTTTTAAAGATTTCTAAAATCCTCAATTTTCATCCGATTGACTTGAAATCTGAATAGGATTTGCATATCAGCTTACTGAAACCAACCACCAACTATTTTTCAGGTCAACATAGGCCAAAAGTTCAACATAGGCCAAATTTCTAAAATTGTTAATTTATTAACTTCAACTTTGAAGACAATTTGCATATCAGGTCACTGAATTCCACCACAAATTATTTTTGAGGTCAAAAGCATTCTACTTTGTACTGTTTTGCCAAGTGTCACTCTATGAGTGATTTTTCATTTGTCTGTCTGTCTGTTTGTCTATGAACACTATATACCGAAAAGTTGTGGATGGATTCGGCCAAATTTTTTTGGAGAGGTTGAGTAGGTGATACAGACAAAATGATTCGATTTCGGTGAACATCCCGATCCGGATCTGGATCTCAGAATTTTAAAGTGATTCTTCACCATTGAGAGATTGGACAAAACACGATATATAGCATTATAACTCAAAAAGTTGTGGACGACTTATGACAAAACTTAGTGGATGAGTTGGATAGGTGAGAAGAACAAGCTAATTAGATTTTGTTTCATGTCGGATCCAGATCTGACCTATCAATGGGATACAAAACGTAAACTATTCAGCCTGGCAGAGGTTTGCGCTCTACCCAGTGCCGTTCTAGTTTACACTTTTGTTCGACTGTCTGAATTTCTCCAAGGCAGATCACAATATTCATGTGAACTGTGGCATTCACTTTTGCATTTGACATCGATGTAATATTAGTTATTCCGTTGGCGGATGCAAAATATCCCTTAACACTTATGGCTGGAGGCCATAATTTAATTCACCCAGTTAATGAGTCAGGTCAGTTAGAAACCACGGGAGTCTTCATGACTCATAGTAGTCAATCCAATGCCTGACACAGATGGCTTTTATGTTGGGTACTGTACATATATGATAGGATTTATTTCAGGACAGTGGCGAAAAGAATAAGACATATATTCATCCAAAATATTTCACATCCATCCAAATGGTGGAAAGATTATCCTGAAAAATTGTCTTGGCAGAAAGACATGGTCATTTTTCATAAATGCCTTCCCAGTGGAGAATTAAACATAAATTTAAATATTTTTGTGTCAAGGTCGTCGATTACAAAGACTGTAACTCTTTTTGGAAGATGCTATGGGATCCTAATTGGGTATCAGCAGATGGGTTTACCTGCTCAGAATATCATTGGATGTTGCGACGTCCAGCTCGTGAAATTCCAATATGGCAGTTTATAGTTGGATCCTATTCCATTGGGAATTGATTCCCGACTCGACAAAAGAGGGATGAGTACAGTACCCCTGAGTTACATGGTTACACATGTTAGCAGATTCATCTCTGAGCTGTTCATTCCAGAGTTGAAACTCAAAAGTGTTGAAAGTGGTTAAATGGCAAGGGATTTCCTTTTCACAATAAAGTCATGGTAAAGTTAATAGCCACACAACGCGACTTTCTCTCCGCAAGACATAGAATCAGCTTGTTTTAATTTTAGAGGAAATATAATAATAATAATAATAATCATATAATGAAAAAAAAAATAATCACAGAGGAAATTTTACGACAACGATTTTTTTGCGTCTGATAGTTTTTATGCATTCATTGATGAAGTCGCCGGAGACATTATTTTTTCAGGTTGTCTGTCTGGCTGTCCGTCCGTCCATCCGTCCATCCATCTGTTATAGGTTTTCGTTACTGCGATAACTTGAGTACGGCTGAAGGGATCTTAGTTAAACTTGGTGCAGGTATGTATAATGAGGTAAAAATGAACTGATTACATTTTGGGCTCACGAGGTCAAAGGCCAGAGGTCATGTTAGGTAAAAATACTGTTACCACGATAACTAGTGAACCAGTAATGGGATTCTCACCAAATTTGGTACAATTATGTAGAATGATGTAATGATAAACTGATTAGATTTTGGGGTCAAAAGGTGAAAGGCCAAAGGTCAAAGTCTGTAATATGTCTACAACTTGAGAATGGCTGAAGTGGTCCAATTCAAATTTGGTACAGGTGTGTATAATGATGTAATGATAAACTGATTAGATTTTGGGGTCAAGAGGTGAAATGCCAAATGTCAAAGTCTGTAATATGTCTATAATGTGAGAATGGCTGAAGTGGTCCAATTCAAACTTGGTACAGGTGTGTATAATGATGTAAAGATTAATTGAATAGATTTTGGGGGCAACGGTCAAAGTCTGTAATAGGTCTATAACTTGAGAGCGGCTGAAGTGATCTCATTTAAACTTGGTATAGGTATCTATCATAATGTAAAGATTAACTGATTAGAATTTGGGGCCAAGAGCTCAAAGTTCAAAGGTCAAAGTCTGTAATAGGTCTATAACTTGAGAGCGGCTGAAGTGATCTCATTCAAACTTGGTATAGGTATGTATCATGATGTAAAGATTAACTGATTAGAATTTGGGGCCAAGAGCTCAAAGTTCAAAGGTCAACGTCTGTTATAGGTCTGTAACTTGAGAATGGCTGATGTGATCTGAATTCAAACTTGATACAGGTATGTATAATGATATAAAGATTAACTGATTAGATTTTTCAGTCCCGAGGTCAAAGGCCAAAGGTCAGAGGTCATGTCAGGTAGAAATGTTATAACTTGAGAACAGCTGAATGGATTTAAATCAAACTTGGTACAAGTATTATAATGATGGTACAAGTATTAATAATGTGGGCGAAGGCATATCGGTTAACCTCGTGACATCAAAGAGTGTCGTTCTAGTTTTTGTTTTTTTTGAGATGAGTTTTTTTGGAGATGAGTTTTGAACCTGACCTATTCTTCTTGCTCTGAACATACATTTTGAATGGAAACTTAGTACATCTCAACAATTGGTTGAGAAAATGTGTTGAACGTAGCAGCAACTGAACCATCTTTGCTGCAAGAGGAAAGCACAGCAACACGAAAATGGTGCAAATACAATTGTGTAATTTATCAGTTCAGGTGCTTCTTGCTAGGGTGGGATGAGTGCAACTAATTCTCAGTCTTGATTTTTACATCTATTGTATATTGATTCTTCCATTGTGGGATTTATTCCATCCATGCATTCTCTTTATTCCTTATTCTTATGCCTTTCACATTATGATCCCGAATCAACTCGGGCATGTCCAAAATTACAAACATTTGCACAACGTAGACTAAAACCTCAATCATGTTAGCTATTTGTAGAACAAAAGTTTACTGAAGCTCAGATTTAATTTTTATTTTAGGATACAAAACCTAGGCTCATGGAAGAGCGAGGAAGACAAAGATGTTAACCTTGACACAAACACACCAATTGCCAGACTATCCATTTGCATTTAGAAAAGAAACAGCATCAAAGTTGAAAGATTTCGGATTTGTTGGATGAGAAATCTCCCTACCCTTTTGATAGTTTTCTCCCATCCGTCTCCATAGCTTGTACCTAAGATCTCAAACTGCACGTTGGGATTCACACCCTCTTCGGTAAATTCCAGCACACCCGAAAGGCCCTGTACTCGACCCTATAAGAAGACAGAGATGGATATTGCGATCTCCTGATATTTTATCTCAACAGTCATAGTAGATAGTGACTATACAGACAAGTTATTTCCTGAGATGTCATCAAACTTGAATTAAACAAGTAGTAAAAACATTATTTTTCATGAAAAAGGATGTACGGATGGTACACCAAAAAGTATACATGTAAACAAGGCAGGGATGGTCACAAGAAATTATCATGTGAAACCATCCCTCCATCTTTCTTTGAATGTGAAGGGGATAGACATGTGAACCCTGAAAATGGGTGGAGTTTGCACATTATTTACGAAATGAAAGGTCTAAATGGTGTAAAGGTGAAAGGTCTGAAAAGGTGTAAATGTGTTAAAGGTTGTGTCAGTGTCTGAAAGTCTAATGGTGTGAAGGTATAAAGGTCTAATGATCCGAAAGACCAAAATAGTAAAATAAAAGGTCTAGACCTAGATGTAGTCACGGTGTAATTATACGTACTTACTAGAAGTACTCATGGTCAAATACTATGTAATTAAAATCTTGATAGAAGTAGAGTACAGTCTTCACGTTCAAATGAAATAATTAAATAATATATGTCGACTCATGCGAGTACATCTATTAATTAATTATTAATTAATCAAGTAATAGATTAATTAATAATAAATTAATTAATATAATAAACTATTAATTAATTAATAGATGTACTCCCATGGGTTGACTGCTAAGTAATTAATAGACATACTCACATTGGTCGACCATGTTTTTCGATTTTATATACTGCATATCGCATAGTTAAGTATTGTATGTCTGGCAACAACAGTTGCCAGACCGTACGTAATATTCCACCATTAACCACAACCGTCTTTAAAAGTGGTTTTCGGTTGTCGCTACTGTTGGACTGTATGTAATGTTAAACCATTAACCACACCCATTTAGGTGTGATTGGCCCATGTCACCACGGCCCCACCCCCATAATGTTGATTGACAGACGTAGTTCTGCCCACCCTCGTTTCCCTTCCTATTACTATACATAGTGATACAGTTTTGCTTAATTTTCATGAAATCCTTTCAAATTATGAAAACTTTGAGTAGTCATGGCCATCCCACTATAAAATGTCGTATATTCATGTTTAAACCAAGCCTTGAGCTTAAATCTATTTTGAGTTAGGCTGTCTGAAAAGAACAATGAGAGTAAGAATCAGAAGAATTATTAAATGGCTATTTTGAGTTGGTCAGTTTTGTAGTTAAGCGATGCTGTCCAAAAGTTTAATGAGGGTTATTGCATGTGAAATCCTGCACAGAAGACTGAAGGTACTTTATATATAGGTTGATAAGTTTGTATCCTGGGAGATTGTTTTTTGGAGATTTGTGTTGTATAAAACCGATGGAGTGTGTATGCCATCCCTACATATGAAGTTGACCAACTTCCTAATGAACTATAAGAAGACAAAGAGGAAACGGCATTTATTTTATGTCTATTTTGAATAGGACCTGAGACAATCTTTTCACACAAAATCAGTCTCATAATATCAGTGCAAAGGGTTATTAAGCATAAAAATGATTATGACTCACTTAGTTTCATCCCAGAGGGGATGTGTGACTATTGCAAAGCCCTGTCTGTCTGTCTGCCTGTATGTGCGCGTGTGCGTGTGCGTGTGTGCTTCCATATATTTTCACTTTTAAAATGTTTTTCTCTGCAACAGCTTGTCTGATCGATGCAAAACTTTAGATATACAGAAGGAGGGACTCCCATAGGAGAATATCATATTGCTAATTCTGACATGATAGGTCACAAAGTATTTTTTTTTTTTTTTTTTTTTTTTTGTATACAAGATCGAGGCTCGTGAAAGAGCAAACATTAATCACACAAAAAGACAAACCGACACACAAAACACAAAAAACAAGGGGAGCGGCAGACAAGATGGGGAGAGAGGGGGAAGGACACAAAAGAGAGGGGGAAGAGGGGGAAGGACACAAACACAACATTTGAGAGCAGGGACATCGGGAGGACTTGGGGGGAGGTGGGAGAGGATTAAAACATATGAACACTGCAAGGACTCCCTGCATATCTAATATGACAGCCATATTAGATTAAACGAAAATATTTGGAGATAATTTTCTCCTAAACAGCTCAACTTAAAAAATAAAAACGTGGCATAGGTTATCAACTCCCCATGAGGTATCTAGGGTGATAACGATGACGTCATCAGAGACGTTTCAGACATCAGAGAAGTTTCAGAGTTTCAGTCTGGGCCCTGTGCTTTTTCTGGTCTTCATCAATGATCTCTCCGACTCTCTGGAAAATCCTCTCTGTCTCTTTGCTGATGACTCCACTCTCTGCCTGCTCCATACCTCATCCCTCAGATCGGCAGTCTGCAGCCTCCCCACTCTAAGCAGACCTGGACAAAATCACAGACTGGTCAAACAAGTGGAACATGTCTTTCAAGCTTGATAAATCTCACACTCACTATGTCTCTCCGAAAAGACCGACTGGACAATCCTCCAATCTACTTTCTCAACAATCCTCTTCAAGAAGTTCTGTCACTCAAGCTTTTGGGTCTCACTATCTGCCATGATATTTCCTGGGAAAACCACATTTCCAAGCAGGCCTCCAAAGCCAGTCGCCGACTGGGCATCCTCCGTCGTGCGAAGTCCTTCCTTGGCACACCTGAGCTCCTCACCACATACAAGGTTTTCATCCGCAGCTCAATGGAATAATGCTCTCCCCTCTGGGCTGGTGCTCCCGCCTCACACCTAGCTCGCCTTCACGCTGTTGAAACCAAAGCTTTCAGAATCATTGGAATCTCCCGCGATGAAGCTAACTCCGAGGGCCTTTCACTTACTCACCACAGGCAGGTTGGTGGTCTTTCTGTGTTCTAACGACTCCTCTCCGGCCTTGTTCCCCCAGCTCTGTCTGTGCTCTGTCCCCCCAATATTCCTAAAGGTCACACAAGATCTGCCAGCAACCCTCTTATGGTTCAACTGCCAAAATCAAGACTCTCTATTCACCTTCACTCTTTCATTCCTCTTTTCTCCCGCCTCTGGAACAAACTCCCTCACTCTCTTCAATCGCACTCCTCCCTCCAGGTCTTTAAAACAGCTGTTCACCACCATCGCTTATCTTCCCTCATCCAAAACCTTGATCTTTTCTACCCCCGTTAATTCACCCCACATCCACTTTTTTGAAACACCGACTTATTTCCTGGAAGTCCTTGTAGTGTCCATTTTGTTGATACCGTGTACCCCACCCAGCCTTCTCTCTTCCACAGATCTCCTGATGTCCCTGTTTCCTACTGTTGTTGTGTTTCCCTCTCTCGCCCCTCCTTGTCTCCCGAGGGATTTGTTTATCGTTACTTATCCCTTTAGAGGGATAAATATGCATTGCAAGACAATAGAGCCTTTGTTACATGTTCTATTTGTTAGCTCTTATATGAGTCTCGACTTAGTATACAAAAACAAAATCATGGAAAGATTGGCTTTTAAAACAGGCATCTTAATGATTAAATGTGGGACACAAATTTTTGTTCCAGCAAATTAATTATTAGCTTTCCAACGGGACTATATTTATTACTCTATGACAGAAAGAACTCTTTGGAATAAAGTGTGACCCATGGAGAGACAGACGTTTCTCGTTTTAGTAATATACACCTGTTATCTTATGTTATCTTCGTAATATACACCTGTTGCATATCTCGGATTAACCTTTGCTTGATGCTAATAACTTGGTTTCCCCCATGTCACTGTTAAAAATTGTAAATTTGTTTTACTTTTAAAATCTTGAGAGATTATTTAATTACAATAACTGCGCTTTATGATGCAAATCCAGCAACATGTGGTCCAGAAGAGAAAATCAAATAATGCAAATGCATTAGGCAGAAACACAAATATATGGAATGTAGAACAATTTTTCAATTCAACAAGACATCTAAACTATCTATCTACAGCAAACAGGACCAATTTTCTATTACCAAGAAAGCAATGGAAAAATACATTTATATTTAGAATTAACTTGAAAGGCAGAATAAAAATGAGGCGAAGATAGAAATATTACTTGAAGAAAGGCAGAGATTGAGGTGATTGGAAGTAAATAAGTTGATGACACACTTTGGAACGAATGAAGAATAGTAAAATAATTTTTCCACATCGTTATCTTGTTATTAGTGACTGGTTCGATACAGCAACGATACAGTTCGATACAGGTGTGAGCAGCAACGAAGGCTGGAAAGGGTGGAAATGCGAATGGTTCGATGGATGTGCGGAGTATCGTTGAGAGAGAGGAAGACAAATGATGAATTGCGAAAGATGATGGGAATATTGCCTGTGATTGATGCTGTGAAGAGGAACAGGCTGAGATGGTTTGGTCATGTGTTGAGGAAGGATGAAAGTGACTGGTTGAGAAGAGTGATGGAAATTGATGTAGAAGGAAGCAGAGGACGGGGAAGACCGAGAAAGACTTGGCTAAAGATGGTGGAAGAAGAAATGCGGGCAAGGGGGTTAACAAGGAGAGATACAGAAAATAGGGCAAAATGGAGAAGATTGTCATGGGGACCGCAAGGCTAACCCCCGCTCTAGCAGGAAAAATGAATGGCCTTAAAATGCATGTTGTTGTTGTTGTTGTTGTTGTTGTTGTTATCTTGTTATTCCTTGTTCCAGATGCAAGAAAGAAAGAAGAGAAGAAGAAGCGAGGTGGAATAGAGTTTCAAAGAGCTAGTCGCCAGACCTGCTTGATGACGTGTAACATGGAGGATCCTCCATTCCATGGCTTCGTCCATTTCTTCAGGCAGTTGAGGCTTGCCATGCTGTGCCATTTTCGGTCTTCGAGTTTTTGGTCGAACGCCATACTGAGAAGGAGGACACTATCATAGATGTAGCGGCTACTCACCTGTAAGGGGAAAAAATGTATTGAATCTTATAGCAGTGACAACCTGTCAGGCTGATGGATCATTTTTGCCTTACTGATGGCATTGTGATGTATAAAAGTTTAGGTCATGTCTTCAGGAAATAAGAAGTCTCTGTTTTACCCAATTTCCCTGCATATGGCTCAAAACCAAATATTAGGGTTTAAATTAACAAAAAAAGGTTTCAACAAGATTTGTGTAAAATAATAACTATTGCATCAATTTGGCAGAAATATTAATGACGTCACCTTCTTCAGAGAAAGTGTGCAGGTTGTGAATCCTACTCATGATTAATTCATGCCTTTCTCTTTTGAGTGGCTGATTGCAGTGCAATGCAGGTGCTGTGTGGTGGGTTGACCTTAGGGACAGAGTACGCAGCATCCTGTGGGTTGCATAGCTGGGGAGAGATGTGGTGTCGATTGCGTATGCAATGTTGTGAAGGCTGTTGTGGTACAGGAAAGGCTTGGCGCAACACAGTAATACGGCCAACTGCAGCCAATGCCAGATCCTGTATTTCAGCCGAACTCACTTCCTGTCCAAGGAGGTAAACATGGTGGTGTGAAGTAACACCCAGAATATCTGTTAGCAAGTTACTAATTATTTAATGACAATGGAAATTATATATATATATATATATATATATATATATATATGTGCAGCGTCTGTCCTGTGTTGTCCTGTGTTGTGTTGTCTTGTCACTGAACTACTTTCTCAAACTTTTGCGAAATCCTACCAAACTTCTGGTATGCACATATCTATCCCGTCGGTATTGAGTGAAGGGTAGTTTTTTGAAAAAATTTCCAAATTTTTTATTTTTATTTTTTGGAATTTTTTGGGGAATTTTTTTTTTCAACTTCAATTGTTTATAAAAGGTGATATCACGTATATTACTAACACATTTGTACAAAATAATTGTTTGAATTATGATTGGTTTAAACCATGACAAAACGGCAACTCGGGTACAGTCATTCATCTATATATCTACACATCTGGGCAGTGTCTGTGTTGTCACTTAACGACTCCCTCAAACTTTTGTTTCCGTGGTTGTGAAGTGTTTTTAATAACGTTGTGGTGGTTTTGAATCATGTGGTGGTGAGGTATTTTGAATTATGTGGTGGTGAGGTGTTTTTAAATCACATGGTGGCGAGGTGTTTTTAAATCACATGGTAGTGAGGTGTTTTGAATTACGTGGTGGTGAGGTATTTATAATTACGTGGTGGTGACGTGTTTTTAATTATGTGGTGGTGAGGTGTTTTGAATTAGTTGGTGATGAGGTGTTTTGAATTACGTGGTGGTGAGGTATTTTGAATTATGTGGTGATGAGGTGTTTTGAATTACGTGGTGGTGAGGTGTTTTGAATTACTTGGTGGTGAGGTGTTTTTAAATGACGTGGTGGTGAGGTGTTTTTAAATGACGTGGTGGTGAGGTGTAATCGTCCCAAACTTCCAGTCTGCACCTACCCCTCCCCTATGTATGTGCTGAGGGGTTCCTTCTTGAAAAAAAAAATTTCAACCTAAATCTTCAACCTAAATTGCCGATAAAAATGTAATATCACAAACACAACAAATACATTTGTGCAAAATAATTGTTTGTATTATGATTGGTGTAAATCATGACAACACAGCAACTCAGGTACAGTCATTATCCTCAGCTAAAATAAGCCCGTTCCACAGTAACGACGCTTGCCAAGCTAGTATATATATATACAGACTTGGTATTTAATATGGAATTTTTTTTTTGTGGGGGTGAACTTCCTTTTCAAGATGACTTAGAACCAAAAGTTCATTGGAATTATGTTGAAATTATTCTAGATTTTGTTAATGTGACCTTTAAAAGAAACAAAACACACATTTGACATTTCGAAGCAAATAAATCGATCCTTGAAAGTGATGTAAACTGATATTGAACTCAATTCACGGACAGTACTGTGTTAAACTTCTGTACGTTTTCAGGAAGTATCTCTTTATTTTGCATATTAGCCAAAAAAAATTTAAACAAAAGCTAAATTATGACTGGGATTACGGACAGTAAAATTACAGTTCAGTACTTCGTGTAACCCCCACGAGCATTCAGAGCACGTACACGTCGAGGCATGCTGTTCACGAGATTTGCCAAGGTTTGGACAGGAATCGCTTGCCATGCAGTGACAATAGTCTGCTGCAATTCACGCACAGAGGTCGGCTGCTGGTCCAAGTTGTCGATGTGACGCGTTAATTCTGCCCACAAGTTCTCTATCGGATTCATATCCGGGGACATGGCAGGCCACTCCATATGCTCTACACCACGGTCAGCATGAAAGTGTTGGATCATGCGAGCACGATGAGGCCGTGCATTGTCATCTTGGAAGGCAAAGTTTCCTCGAAAGGCTGCACGAGCAAATGGAAGCAATGTTTCTTCCAGAATGACCCTGTACTTGAACTGGTTCAGGTTTCCATTCAGAACAACCAGGTCAATTTTGCCCCCTGCATGAAAAGCAGCCCAAATGGTCACCCCACCACCTCCAGCTTGGACTCTTGGCACAATACAATCTTCGTTGTGGGCTTCATGCACTTGTCTGCGCACTCGGATGCGGCCATCTTGACGATAGACCAGAAATCTAGACTCGTCACTGAAGATCACGTGATTCCAGTGTCCTGGCTGCCATTGACGATGCTCTCTGGCCCACTGCAATCGGCACTGGCGGTGTTGTCTGGTCAGGCGTGGCTTTCTCAGGGGACGCTTGGACTGATAGCCTGCTTGAACCAGTCGTTGGTTGACTAGCCTTCTGGATACAGGCACATTTGTCAGTTGCTGCCACTCAGCCCTAAGCCGATTAGCTGACTTGGTACGGCCATTGCAGACTAACCGGTGCAGCTGGCGATCATCTCTCCTTGTGGTTCTGCGTGGACGTCCTGGCCTCGGTATTGGAGGAGGGACACCCCTCTGAGCATTTCGTTTCAGGATATTTGACACCTGACCTTGAGTGATGCCATACTGCCGAGCAATAGCACGCTATTTCATGCTAGAATTTCGTAAAGCCACCACTCCATGACAAACAGCATTGTCAAGTTGACGGACCATCTCCAGAGGAAGCGGCAATAACTTTTGTAGACGTGCAGCAGTTGTTTTCCACTAATACAGAACGCAACAACCCTTATATACCCGATTGTGAAGCCAATCGTCAAATGTACCTGTCCTTACATTTTGTCACGCCACCTGTGATATAATCCTGTTATTGACTTCTTGCTGCGAAAGACAATCAGTGACATGGTTCTTTCAACAAAGACATCACCGAAGGGTAAAAGAAACTCACCAGACTGATATACTGAGTTCAGAAAGTAAACCCAAGTCAAGAAAAAAAAAAATTCCATATTAAATGCCAAGTATGTATATGTATATATATATATACATATATATATATACACAAAGAATTAAGTTAAGCACCCCCCCCGTTTTTTTACAACCTCGCACATTACAAGTTTGTTGTCGTCAAAACAGTGTAATATACCCATGATATTGCTATATTTTCTGGAGAAGTGATATTATGGTCACATAAAAACATAACAATCATGCCGTTTTCAATATTTTATTCTGAATAATTTAAGGTGAAATTTTTTGGGAATTTTAGGCATATTTTCACCTCAATTTAAGTATGGAGCTATAGGTCCATCACGGACAGTGTGGATGACGTTTATGTTTTCTAACGTACAGTCATTGTTCTGAGAAGACCTCTAGCGATCTTTGCGTCAATAACGTGTGTAGGACCCACGTGATCGGATCACTGACTCAACCCTACGTCTCATAGACCCTGTAAGCCGTCGTATGCGTTGCTGTGGCAGGTTGTTCCATTCCCGATGTAATGCACGTTCCAATTCATCCAGATTGGCTATTGGAGGGACCATCTTCGCAACCTTAGAATATATGCCAATGTATACATATACACAAAGAATATATATTAGGGGGTGCTTAACTTAATTCTTTGTGTAGGGGTGCTTAACTTAATTCTTTGTGTATATATATATATATATATATATATATATATATATATATATATATATATATTGTTACGGACGCGGTTTCGATGTTACTTTGGGCCGAGCGGATGGTCCACCGCGACCGTTACAGGATCCCCGATTGGCCCGACTCCCCCAACGTTGACCAGATCGCACCACAGATATTCAATTTGGAAACCTCTAAAGCGACCGAAAGAGAAGGAAGAGAGAAGAAGACAGAGTACGGAGGAATAACAGGATTTATTATACACACAAGCAAAAAGAAGGAGCGATCAAAGTTATTTACAAGCAATGGATGGAAGAAGCAGTCACACAGTGAATCGTTAGCTTATACTAGTCAATTTACTTAACCCCAGGACAACGATTAGGACAGACGACGTTCACACTTACACGGGGGATATTGCAGGCAGGTATGGCTTGAGGATGGATGGTTGTTTTTGGGAGGCAATGGAGGGTCCAGCGTGGATTGCTGCCTGGCGCGTCCTTTTCGTGGCCTGCGGCCCCTTAGCTGCCCCCTTAGCTGCAGCGCAGCTGGTCGCACGATGGCTCGCACACACCTGCTCGTTCAGGCGTCTTCCTTCTCCCCAGCAACAACGAGGGACAGCAAGCAAGATGACGGGGTCAGAGCAAGAGCACGGGCAAGAGGAGCAAGAGCAAGCCAGTGGAGTGCGTCCCGCGGCGACTTATATTCGTTTTCTCACCGAACCTTCGCGCACTTTCTCGGGGGTTCCCGCGCCGCCCTCTCTTAGCCAAACCCCTTGTTCTGGGTTGGATGAGCGGGGCCGACTTACTCCTCCCCCCTATGACGAGGGGGGCAACCCGTCTTCTCTAGCCACTCCCCTTGTTCGTAATGGCCGCAAATGGCGAAAACCGGTCAGCAGCTGCAGGTACTGCGCCGTCACGTTGCACAGCAGTTCAGTACTGCAATAAACGTTTGCTGTGAAAGCTCAAGTGAGGGAATCCCTGGCACTTGAGCTGCCATGGATCATCGGAGGGGCCTACGCTTTATTTCGTTTGATGCAATGCAGAGTCAATCTAGTGGGAAACACATATTTAGCCTACATAGAATAAGGAAATAAACTATTTAAAAAGATATATCGTGGCCTGTGTGTAAGTTTCATGGAATTAACTAGGAGGACAGCTGCGACCATTATTTACATTACGAGGGTGTTACACACAACAACACCATACTTTTCACATTCGTTACACTTTCTCCAAAATTGTTACACTTCTCAAAACCGTTACACTTCTCAAATTCGTTACACTTCTCAAATTCGTTACACTGCACCCTCCTTTCTTCAGGCCCCTCTCAGGCCTACAAAACTTTAACTTAGTGTGACACGTAGGTGTAATTCCCTCTGCAATTAACCTGACCCTGAGTGTGACAATCTTAAAACACAAATAAGTATGTCCCCCTATTGCATTGCACCCTGTCTAACAGACTCAAGCCCACAGCTAACCGAATTACGGAATTGTTCTCAAACTATACATTTACGGTGGGGAGCATTATTTACAGTGACGTTATTTCTTATTTACAACGCAACCGAGGACCTGTGTTTTTTTTTTCTTTTTAGGGAACAAGAAAAAGAAATTCCTGTTGGGAGGGAGGAGACAACACGCATTGCATCGATGCACCAGTACCAATACCACCAAAGCACCCAAAAGCACCACAAAGCACCAAGAACACCACAAAGCACCAAAAGCACCACAAGCACCAAAAGCACCACCCGGTGCACAGTCACCACGGTTCATAATAAACACAACAAAACAACTGGTGGTGGTCTTCTCTTTCTCTGCTGGGCCGATGTTCTTCCTGACGTCTTCTGGCTTCATGCGGCCTACTTGGAAATAATAAAAAGCACAACTTGTGTTCATTTTTATTTAGGGCCTCAGGGGCCAACTAAGGGTGGTCCACCTGTTTGGCATAGGTGCCGCCTTACCGAGGTCCGCAAGCAAGATTCCCTGGCCACTATGGCCGGTCTCCAACAGAGGTGCCCTGCCCCAGAACCTGGGGTCCATCAAGTGGTACTTGGCCGCAGAACAGCGGTCCATAAAGTGGTACATCAACGCAATGCATGCTGGTTCTGAGAATCTCGTGCGCACAATGGCCATCTCACGCACGCTCCCCTCAGCACCCAATGGCGCACAGGTCCTCAAGTGGGAGACAAAAGGGGGGAAGACAAATGAGCGAGGGGTAAGGTCACAAGGGTACACGTCCATAAAGGCAATGCAGGGTGAAGTGCGTACGGAGAGCGAAGTGAGAAAAACTCGTCCCTACCATACGTCACCCCCCCCCCCCCCCTGTCACCTACACTACCCTTGCCCTTACCCCATATTTACAAGAATTTACACCTTTACAAATTCGTCACTACGTCTTGTCTTCCCCATCTTTCCCTTCTACACCAAATTCGTCTCCAATCCCTCTACTTCAAAATTTGCCATCACCAATTCATCATCAATCCTCATAAGGAGGGAGAGATGGAATTACGCACAATGCCACACCCACGTCATGATGCGTCTCACAATCCAAACATTTGCATCATAAAAAATACTCAAAACATGGCATGGTGTGGAGGTACGTCATCTTTACTTCAGGTGAGTGCATGTAGATGGTGCGAGGAGACTTCAATCCTAACTATCCTCTAAATGACTAACACCCTTTACACTACCCGGGGTCTTTCCCTGCCAATCCATTGGCCACTTACTCTATGGGTTCTAACAACCAATTCCCATTGACCAAACTGTGGTGCTTCTCAATTTGGGGTCTCACTCCCCCGATTCATCTCCCGGTGCCCTTGCACAATTTCTGGGCTGTGACGTGTAGCTCTCCCAGCAGGTCTACCCACCTGCACACCTCCACCACTGTAGTTGCCACCCGAGCTTTCCTAGCTCCTCACCCTAACCTAACTAACTGGGGAAGACCCCTCCTGGCTCTGTCACCCCACTCGGTGCCCTCTGGCACTGGGCTACCCGGGTCCGTCCTCCGGATCCTCGGGCCCCATCCACAACAACTACTACCGGCTCCCAGAGCCCACCTGCGGCCTCACCTGGCCGACATCCTCACAGTGGTGGAGTGCCCAAACCAACTACACACACTAACAGGCTACACGCCCAGCCATTTCCACAACACTAATGCACCCATCCAAACATCATTCGTCCACTCGCACCACAGATGCCAATATCCAACCACAATTTACCTATACCCTCTACCTAACACTTACACTACCCGCCCCGGGTATTCGTGATGGGGGTCCATCCTTCCCCCATTCACACCTTCGCACCATCCACTCCACTCCATAGTTTCCACCATACTCACTGCACGACCATCCATCCCAATATGCCATATATCCCATGCCATTTATTCCACACAACCATTCTCCATACCTGTTGTTGCACACCTGTGCACTCACACCTGGTGCCACCTGCACCCTCCTTTCTTCCTGGACCATTTGGTCAACACAACACGCAATCACCACTACTCCCTCATACACTGCTCCATACACCTGTTCAGTTGCACACCTGTGCAATCACACCTGTTCAATCACACCTGTTCAATCCTCAAACACACGGCATCATCTCATCTAACTACTCCCCTCTGAAACTTGCGCTTCCCAGTCGTCCCTTTAAACTATTGCGCTCCCACGTCATTATCATCCACTCTACTCTACTCTACCTGCGTCCCCACTACAGGTGTCATTGTCACTAACTAATCTTAACGTTACCTAATGTCATCTTCGCTAGATCCCTACACACAATATCCTAACCCACCCGGGCTAGTTTTCACTGCCATCAACCCCATAATCTAGTGCTCCTTTGCCCCCCCCCCCCCCCCCTGTGAGGGATGGTGGATTTGCCATCCCACCACATCGGGGAGGTCCTACTATCAATTTCGCTCGTCCAAATCCAACAAATCAAAAATTTTCTATTTACTGCCAATTCTATTCACTTTTCTAAATTTTGGATCAAAACCACTATCACTATTATCATCATCCGTCTACTTATTAGATCCTCTCGGTGCGCCAATTCCCTTCTAAAGCTCGGCTTCGTACAGCCGAGCAATGAATGCGGGTTGTTTTGTGCCAGCGGCTGGATACGTCCCGCATTCGGGGCAGGGACGGGGGCTTACCCGGGCCGAGATCCCACGCACCACCTCGGCGTGGAGCCATCCAATGTCCCGATCTCGACCTGCCGGCACGTCTCAACAAAAAGTGGTCGCCATGACGACCCTTCCTATCGAGCTGCCCGCTCCGCCTAGTGGAGCACGGACGCGGCCGTTCCAAGCGAGGCCCAGCGTGGATCGCGTACGGCGGTCCTTTCGAACCCGCCGTGGCTCGGATCCCCGCTGGTTCTCACGGCACGCGAAGCCCGGCACACACCGAGGGCCCGATTCGGCTATAAGTCGCTCTAACCGCTAACCCGGTTACCGTCGATGCCTCACCTGCATGCTTACACGCATACGCTACCCTTTTCTTGCTCATACCTCCAGCTGTTCCCATGCTCCTCGTACCTTTCCTTACACACCTCGGTACACTCATTCCGCTCACAGACTTAGTCACACGCCTGACCACCGAACACCTTGGCACACATTCGTCGCTCGCACACCTCACCAACACACCTCTTCGCGCCCCCTCCTCGGTCACCTCCTCTGTGACAACCACAGGTGTGCTCTCACTCGCACACCCAACCACGTGCCTCACGACCAACTCAAGTGTGCATTCCCACACACGCTCTACCATTCCAGGTGTGCATCCTTCCATGCCAGGTGTACATCCTCGCTCACCTGTCACATCTAACTCACGCTCCGTGCCACTCTCACTACTCTCACCACCACTCTTGACAACGCACTCTTTCCTCATGCACCTGTCCGTTACACACCTTTCTCGCGCACACTCTCCCGTTACACCCTCTGTAACACTCACCACAGGCGTGCATTCCCCCTTACTCTTGACAGCGCACTCTTTCCCCGTGCACCTGTCCGTTACACACCTTTCTCGCGCATCCTCTTGCGCACACTCTTTCATTACTTCCTCCGTAACACTTACCACACCGCGCTTCCATGTACCCCCTCGCACACGCGCTACGACCGACTCACTCTCGACAGCACACTCACTGGTCGGCGCGCACTATTTCCTCACACACACCCATGGTCGGACATTCTCGCACACCTCGTTTTTCGCACACCAGTCCTGTCGCACACTTCACCAACGGCCTTTCACGAACACCCGGATCCAAACAAATCCCCAAGCCGACTGAAGCTTTCCTCACATCATATACTTTGCCGAATATTTCGTCACTCACCTTGGCACCTCGTCTCCGCACCTCTTTTGCCACCTGCAAACTCTTTATTTGGTTAGTGAGCAGCACATCATGGGTTGAGCACCGACCTTGTACATATTCCATTACTTCCTCCTTTATCTCCCTCTTAGTTTCTGTCCGTCCCTTCTTAATTTCACTCACCTCTTCTTCCACTTCCTCTAATTTTTGCTTCACCTCTTTTATTTCCCGGTGCGTCTCCTCAAATTCGTCCTCTAAGGCTACCTTGACCGTCTCTATGTGCATCCTCACCTGCCGGTCCTTTGTCTCCATTACCTCTGTCACCTCGTCCAACCTCATTGTCAGTCCCTCACGTACCATCTGACATTGCCTCTGTGTCGCTATTAAGTCATTTTTAATTTCTTTTTGTGTCGCCTTTAACCCTCCTAGTACCGCAGTGTTCCTTTGAACCTGCTCCACTAACTCCGTCTGTCCCTCCGTCAGCTGTTCCACCTCCTCCGTCAGGTCCTCTATGCCCCCTTGTAACTTTGCCGTATTATTCCTCACCTCTTTCTCCATACGCTTCTCACCTCGCTTTACCTCCTCGCGTAGCCCCGAAACCTCCTCACTTACACCTCGTCGTATCCCCTCTTTCATCTCCTCCATCTCTTTTGTAGATGCCACCCTCATCTGTCCCAATTCATCCCTCTGAGCATCCAGTTTACTTTCTAACCCGATCTGCACCTCCTCTATCTGGTTCCCCATTCGTTTGATTTCCCTGGCAGATTGTTCCCCTATTTCCCGCACTTTGTCCTCCATCCTATTTTCTAACCCCATTAACCCATTTTTCACCTCTTTTATCCCGTTGTCTAACCCCTCAAATTTCTTGTCTAATCCTTCAAATTTCTTGTCTAATCCCTCACCGGTACCCCTCGCTTCGTCCCTCATTACCCCCAATTGCTCACTCTGAGCCCTCGCTTCGTCCCTCATTGCCCCCATCATTCTGCTTTCCATTTTCTCACTATCAGCCCTCCTTCTGTCTTCCATTTGTTCCATACTGTCGTTTTTTTTCTGCATTTCCACCATGAATTGGGCCATGAAGGCTTGCATTTGGACCGCGCTCATTGGTTCCGCGGCCGTGGCCCCCTCAACCACGTGCGCGAGAGCGCCATTTTGTGCGCCTGATACCCCCTCAACCACATCCTCCATATACATTTCCCCGAGGTCCTAGGTTACCCCTAACCCGTCTATCTCCCCCACCGACATCCGATCGCCTTGATTGTCCATGGCGCAATCTCAAAATTCGGGTTTTATAAAACAAAATTTCGGCAGCACGTAATTTTGACCAAAAATTTTTTTTCCTACACGTTTCAAAAATTTGGTTCGGGCCTCGAATCCCACTCCTCGACACCAATTGTTACGGACGCGGTTTAGATGTTACTTTGGGCCGAGCGGATGGTCCACCGCGACCGTTACAGGATCCCCGATTGGCCCGACTCCCCCAACGTTGACCAGATCGCACCACAGATATTCAATTTGGAAACCTCTAAAGCGACCGAAAGAGAAGGAAGAGAGAAGAAGACAGAGTACGGAGGAATAACAGGATTTATTATACACACAAGCAAAAAGAAGGAGCGATCAAAGTTATTTACAAGCAATGGATGGAAGAAGCAGTCACACAGTGAATCGTTAGCTTATACTAGTCAATTTACTTAACCCCAGGACAACGATTAGGACAGACGACGTTCACACTTACACGGGGGATATTGCAGGCAGGTATGGCTTGAGGATGGATGGTTGTTTTTGGGAGGCAATGGAGGGTCCAGCGTGGATTGCTGCCTGGCGCGTCCTTTTCGTGGCCTGCGGCCCCTTAGCTGCCCCCTTAGCTGCAGTGCAGCTGGTCGCACGATGGCTCGCACACACCTGCTCGTTCAGGTGTCTTCCTTCTCCCCAGCAACAACGAGGGACAGCAAGCAAGATGACGGGGTCAGAGCAAGAGCACGGGCAAGAGGAGCAAGAGCAAGCCAGTGGAGTGCGTCCCGCGGCGACTTATATTCGTTTTCTCACCGAACCTTCGCGCACTTTCTCGGGGGTTCCCGCTCCGCCCTCTCTTAGCCAAACCCCTTGTTCTGGGTTGGATGAGCGGGGCCGACTTACTCCTCCCCTCTATGACGAGGGGGGCGACCCGTCTTCTCTAGCCACTCCCCTTGTTCGTAATGGCCACAAATGGCGAAAAATGGCGAAAACCGGTCAGCAGCTGCAGGTAAGGCGCCGTCACGTTGCACAGCAGTTCAGTACTGCAATAAACGTTTGCTGTGAAAGCTCAAGTGGGGGAATCCCTGGCACTTGAGCTGCCATGGATCATCGGAGGGGCCTACGCTTTATTTCGTTTGATGCAATGCAGAGTCAATCTAGTGGGAAACACATATTTAGCCTACATAGAATAAGGAAATAAACTATTTAAAAAGATATATCGTGGCCTGTGTGCAAGTTTCATGGAATTAACTAGGAGGACGGCTGCGACCATTATTTACATTACGAGGGTGTTACACACAACAACACCATACTTTTCACATTCGTTACACTTTCTCCAAAATTGTTACACTTCTCAAAACCGTTACACTTCTCAAATTCGTTACACTTCTCAAATTCGTTACAATATATATATATATATATATATATATATATATATATATATATATATATATATATATATATATATATATATATATAACACAATGTGTGGTTGTGTGTTTGTACAGATGTTTGTGCCCCTTCATAATGGTAGGTTTTCAAGGCCGATCTTTAAACACAAATGTGTGTTTACTACGGTCTATTTTTGAGGATAAAACGAAGTCAAAAAACATTTTCCATTAAAGCGTAATTATGTCTCTTCTATTGGAAATATAGACGGTGCCTTGCAAACCGAGCCTCAAGGGCGGTGTACAAATTTTGTTTTTCTTTAAATAAAAAATACAAGGCACAGGGAGGTGAAATTCGTTGCAGGTGATGTGCAATGGTTATAGAGTAAAACGAATGTTCATTTACATCCATATTATGCCTCATAAATAAAGAAGATATAAGCACACCTGACACTAGGCCGAGGCTTCAGACTTTGGCACGCTCACGAAGCTGCACCGTCGAATAAATTGTTCCAAGCCGCCATATTTGACAGGCTTTTTACTTGTGTATATTGAATGAAATGATGAATGGTCGTTTTAAGGCCATTTTCCCCCACTAGAGCAGGGGTTAGCCTTGTGGGCCCCATGACAATCATCATGGTTCCCTGTTTGAGGCAATGTTTTATGGCCGGATGCCCTTCCTGGTACCAACCCTTAGTCACCTCTTACAATGCGCAGGGATACGGTGTACCTATTCTAAATTGGGATACACACCAGGATCATTCATACCAGCAAGCTGGTACTCAATTTGCCGACCTCGGAAGGATGGCAGGCCGAGTCAACCCCCCTGGCGTTAACCCAGCGATCGACCGGGATTTGAACTCAGGATTCTAGGTATCCTAAGCCTGTACCCTGACCGCTAAGCCAACACTATTTACTAGTATATATTATAAACAATTATTTATTATTTTATTATTAATATCAGTATACACCACATACCTTTAGGACATACACACGGGAGAGATAGGTGCATACCAGAAGTTTGGTACGATTTCACAAAAGTTTGAGGGAGTAGTCGAAAAACACCGAGTAGGGTAGAGTAGTCGAGTCGAGGCGAGGGAGTAGTTGAAAGTCGTCTTCTTCAAGTAATGCATTGTTCCAAATTCTCAAAATAAATATTAGTGGTTTAAAAAATGGAGTCTTGTAATTTTTTTTGGAAGAAAAGCTCTTCCAAGAGCCTGCTGCGCCCGATGACAAAAGCAAAGGCAGACAGATGTATGAATAATAAATAAATAAAAGAACAAAACAAACAAACATAAACAAGCAAAGTGAAGCTCTACATAATTGGTATCATACTAACTACATCATTTACATTTTCTTTCTCCATTCAAAATGAAGTACACATTGTATCATATTCAGGGCAACACAGTAAAGTGAAGGCCAAAATGAAAAAAATACTCCTGCATCACAGAGAAGAAATCACAAAAAGCTGCGCTGTTTGGCTTTGCGTTATGAGTCGGGCTGGTTTAGAGCTTGCTGTGAAGGCAAGGGTGTCGGGTTGGGATATTTTATGACTTTGGTCATGAGCCTCAGACGAATCCTGTCATCATATTGATGACAAAAAAAGCCGAGGCAAAGTAAAAAAAAAATCATCCAAGCTCTCATCAAATGGAGCGCGAACGGCAGCATCACTCTGAGTAACCGTCGCGTCAGCTTCTGCTCAAATGAGCCGGGATGTTAGAAATGGCACGGGCTCTCGTCTGCGACCATGTACGATGTCTTCGGAGCTCGTGTGCCATAAGTAACACACATACACACACACACACACACACACAAACAAACACACACACACAAGCACACACACACAAGCACACACACACAAGCAAGCACACACACACAAGCACACACACACAAGCACACACACACACACACACACACACACACACACACACACACAAACACACACACACACACACAAACACACATACAAGCACACACAAACACAAACACACACAAGCACACACACACAAACACACACATACACATACACAAACACACACGAGAACACACACACACACAAACACACACACACACAAGCACACACACACAAGCACACACACAAACACACACACATACACACACACACACAAACACACAAACACACACACACACACAAACAAACACACACACACACAAGCACACACACACACACACACACACAAACAAACACACACAAACACACACATACAAGCACACACAAACACGCACACAAGCACACACACACACAAACACATGAACACACACACACGCACACACACACACAAACACATGAACACACACACACACACACACACACAAACACACACACACACATACACAAACACACACGAGAACACACACACACACACACACACACACACACACACACACCCACACACACAAACACATGAACACACACACACACAAGCACACACACACAAACAAACACACACACACAAACACACACACACACACACAAACACACATACAAGCACACACACAAACACACACACACGCACACAAGCACACACACACAAACACACACACATACACATACACAAACACACACGAGAACACACACACACACACACACACACAAACACATGAACACACACACACACACACACACACACACACAATGAGATATCTCGTATGCACCAAAGTGAAAAATAATCATCCAGACTCTGAATCTGTTTTTATTTCAATGCCACATGTGGCGATTAAACATAAAAGGTACATCTCCAGAATGTGAAAAATCAGCCAATACAATGGGACATTATTCTTATCTTTCCCACCATCATTTGGCTTTTCCCCTAATTAAAAACAAACATACAAATAAATGGCTAACGAATCGTTTTTTTAAAATACACAACTCAATATTGAGCCATCCCCAATTTTATTACACTTTGTAAATTATTTCCTAATAGCCTGCCATGAGCAACGATCGACGTGCAATGTTGTTTCTAATGACGGAGTGTATTTCAAAGCCACACAGCACTGTGTGAAGCCATCGGGCAATGCACCGCAGGCCGCAAACAGGGCCAGAGGCTGTCGACTTTTCGCCCCACAACGCGGCCTGGCTCCGCACCACCAAGCGTGGAGAATAGGCATGGGCAAATTGGGTTTTTGCTCGAGTGATGCCGTTAATCCTCCATTATCCAAGCGAAGAAAAAAACATCCATTCTCCCACAATGTATTGATTGCGTCTATCTTACCAGTTGCCTGGAGTGATAGTAAAAATCATATCTCAGTTAAGATGGCATAAGCATATAATGTTTCTATCAAACGAACGTTTTCATCTGATTTTCACTCAAATACTCTACTTAAAAAGTTTGGTGCAGAAAAGACTAATAGTCAGCTTCAGCATGAATAACCAGATTCCACATGGTTATTCTAAGTATTATACAAACTGGCGGGCACTCCTACCCTAGGGCTGGAAGCAGTGGCGTACCTAAGGTATGGCAGGTATGGCACGTGCCCTGGGTGCCACTTGAAGGGGGGCGCCACTAAGCAGTTTCTATTAAAGTCAGACAAGCCATCCTCGGATAGTGAAAAAAGAATTTTCTTCAGATGTATGATCTGTCTTTGATTAATCATGGGTGAGCAGCACGAGGATGGCTCGATTGTTAAACCACTTATATAAATTATTAGGTAAAAATACAGTGCTGGGAGCTACTTGACCACATACCTCACAGTACCACTGCTCAGTGCCAACTGGCAGTAAGACCATTCTCCTGCGCAAACTCCGGAAGTAGTCTAGAATTTTGTGCAAAATCTGTGAAATTTAATGTTCTTATTAAAAGTGCCATTTCCTTATTTCAGAGCATTGTGCAAGAAGACCATGAAACGTTTCTTCACGAGGAAGAAGGAAAGTGGAGCTGAAGGACGGAAGAGACGAAAGTTGGAGATGGAGGAAGCCAAGAAGTCCAGCAAGTTCTTCATGCCCTTCTTTGAAAAGCCCGGAACAAGTTGTTCGACACGTTCCATGGAGTCGCCTGCACCTGCTACAAGTTTGTTAGAATCCGAAAGTGGATCAAGTACAAATGCGTCACAAGCCGAGGAGGAAGTCAAGTCAGATAAATCCGAGTATGACAAGATTAAAAGTGAGGCTGCCAGAGAGAACATGGACATGACAGGAGGGGAAGACGATGGTGGTGGTGGTGATGTTGAGTTTATTGATGAGATTTTACCTGACGAGATTGAACCTGACGACACTGAACCTAGTGGAACTGGATGGTGTCGAAGAGCCTCGAACTGTCATACCAGAAGTGATTGAACAGCATGACATTGGACTTCTGAAGTTCGACAAGGATACTGGAAAAGCAATTCTGCCTGACGCGTTGAGAACAGAAATAATAAAGCTGGGTTCGAAGTATTTCCAGAACAGTGAGGGGCCTTTCCTACCAACAAATAACCGCTCAATGAACAAAACTTGGTTCAAGAGGAAATTGGGAAATGGTCATGGTGAGGAATTGACTCGCTCATGGCTGGTCTATTCCCCTTCTAAAAAGTCTGCATTTTGTATCTACTGTCTTCTCTATTCCCGTTCCCGGTCAGACCATCAATCCTCATTGGAGCAGGAAAGTGGATTCAACCAGTGGAAAGCACCTGAAAGGATTAGTGTTCATGAAAATGCTAAGAATCATCGGGAGTGCTTCACACAGTGGAAAGAAATGGAAAGGAATTCAGCTGAAAACAGAGGAGTTATTGACGCGGAACTTCAGTCACAGATTGAGAAGGAAAAGCAGAAGTGGGGTGATGTCTTGACGAGAATCCTTCACTGCATAAAATTCCTTGCGACTCAGAACCTGGCTTTGCGAGGACACAGGGAGTCACTTCAGCTGGACGATGACTCCAATGTGGGAAATTTCCTTGGCTTACTGAAACTACTGGCCATCTTTGACCCTGTCATGAATGAACACCTCACTTGTGTGGAAAATAATCCTGGATCCACGTCTTATCTTTCACCGGGTGTCCAGAACGAATTCATCCACATGATGGCATCCACTGTTCGCCAGAGTTTATTGAGAAGCATTCGTAAAGCCAAGTACTATGGTCTCATGTTCAACTCGACTCCTGATCAGGCACACCGTGAGCAGATGTCAGAAGTAGTGAGGTACGTGGAAGTTGATTTTGAGAGGAAAACAGTCCGTGTTAGAGAGTCCTTCCTTGGTTTTATCCAGATGAGCCAGAAGTATGCTGAGAGCTTGGTTGAAGACATCTTGAAACAGCTAGCGAAGGACGAAATGGAGCTACAAGATTGTCGGTCACAGTGCTATGACAACGCTGCTGCGATGGCTGGACACAGAAGTGGTGTTCATCAAAGAATAAGTGAAAAAACCAACCTGGCAGTGTTTGTGAATTGCGACAATCACTCACTGAACTTGGTGGGTGTACATGCAGCCAAGCAGGATACAATGGTGGTCACGTTTTTTTGGAACCATCGAAGCTCTCCACGTGTTCTTCTCTGTTCAACACAGCGCTGGGAAAACTCAAAAACGCCGTGCCTGTAGTTGTTAAGTCGGAGCCCGAAACCAGGTGGAGTGAAAGGACAGAAGCAGTGAAGCCTGTCAACAAGTACCTTGAGGAGATACTTCAAGTTCTCCAGGACATGATAGACAATGAAAACGAGACCAGTGAAACAAGAAGTGACGCAAGGCAGCTGTATAACCGCATGTTGAGTTACGATTTTCTGACTTTGCTAAGATTTTGGAACAAAGTACTCATTCGCATTGACCGTATTCAAAAGAGGCTGCAGGATCCTAGCATGAACTTCCACGATGCTGCCCTGGATTTGAAAGCCCTCCGAGATCATTTTGATGATGAAAGAGAAGTGTTGGTCAGTGAGTCACTCGAAGAAGGACTCGGTCTCTGTCAATAATGGAATATTGAAGTCGAAAGACGTCAGAGACGAAAGAAACGAATGGCTGATGAGAACTCGAGAGACGCTGGGTTAACAGCCAAGGAGGAAATGGAAAGAGTCATGAAGAGAACACTCGACCATCTTCACAGAGAAATGGATGAAAGGTTCGCTCGTTTGCATGACACTGACGCCAAGTTTGGGTTCCTTGTCGATGTCGAGGGACTGTGTTACGGCGCCGACAGTAACGACCTAAAGAAGAAGTGCGAAAATTTGGGTGAATTGTACAGCTCTGATGTTGATGGACAGCAGCTATATGAAGAAATTTTGGATTGCAGAATGTTGCTATCAAGTCGGGCTAACATGAAAATATCAAGACCTGAAGAGCTTCTCGAATTAATTGTTCAGTATGGAGATGAGAGCGTCTTCCCCATTCTTCGCATTGCTATTCAGATAATGCTAACCATCGCAGTTTCCATCGCCAGCTGTGAGGATCATTCAGCAAGTTAAAACTAATACTTTCGTATTTGAGAGCCTCCATGGGTCAAGGCAGACTTAGAGTACCTACATAAAGAGTAGCGACATAGGGGGACCAGAAATTTAGGGTCACGTGACTCCAGGTGCCATTTTGTTTCACACGCGATCGCGTATCAATCAACGCCGTACGCAGCTTAAAACGAATTAGTACTGAAAGTTTGGTGATCAAAAAATCTGACAAAATGACGGGATGTTGCGCCTTTGGATGCAGCAATAAATCGGAGAATGGGTCCAAGATGTATAGGTTCCCTGCAAATGCACAAAGACGGAAAGTATGGGAGAACAAAGTGAGCAGAGTGGGATGGAAACCAACTTCGTCATCGTGTTTGTGCGAGGTAAGCAGTGGTGATATCGGTCCCATGTATTAATATTGGCGTATGTATCGGTTCGCACGAAAAGGGAGGAGCTTAATCGTATGACGTCATGAAAAAACGCGATGACGCAGCCTCGCAGAACAAGAGCGGAATCTCCATACAGTTCCAGGGGTGTGTGTGTGTGTGTGTATATGTGTGTGTATGTGTATATGTGTGTGGGTGTATATGTGTGTATATGTGTACGTGTGTGTGTGTGTGTGTGTGTGTGTGTGTGTGTGTGTGTGTGCGCACGTGCATATGTGTGTGTGTGTGTGTGTGTGTGTGTGTGTGTGTGTGCATGCATATGTGTGTGTGTGTGTGCATGCATATATGTGTGTGTGTGTATATATATGTCTGTGTGTGTGTATGTGTATATGTGTGTGTGTGTGTGTGTGTATATGTGTGTATGTGTATATGTGTGTATTTGTATTATTTAATTATTTACCAAGAAGACAATATCTTTTTTTTTCTCTTCATTTTGCTTATAAAACTCAATAAGACATACTCGATATAATAGTACATTATTTCCAAAAACCCTATTTTTAATCATATTACCCTCAGTCATAAAATGATTTTGCCATGACAATATGTGATCTACCATTGCCTCGACTAAGAATTTTACTTTTCTCGAGCAAACGAACTTGGGGCACCACCTTATGGACCACTTGTTTGTGGCCGAGCACCACCATGGACCCCAATGTTTTGGGGCATGACCCCTTTGTTGGGAGGGGCCAAGGGCCTTGCTCACGGACCACGGTAACGTGGCACCTATGCCCAACAGGTGGACCACAATAGTCGGCCCCTGTTGGCCATAAATAACAAAACGGTCAGACAATTTTCAATTTACAAAACAACTGACAAACGTTTTACATTTTGAACATGCGTAACGGTAAGACGTCCTTAACTCAGAATGTCCAGCCACCAAATTATTATTTGCAAATACTTATTTCAATATTATGAAACCCCCACTAGAACTGTCTTGTTGCTAATGCACTTGTTCCATGATTGAATAATATTTTTTGTCCGTGACATGTCATGAAATGACAGAAAATAATCAAGGTTTCATCAACATACTGGTATGACAACAATTAAGTACAAATTAATTTGTCGACAGACATCGAGAATTATTTCCTTATAATTATTTATATTTTTATTCAAATTGCTTTTGTCTTTGTAACTTTTGCAGCCGAGGCTGACTTACATTACCAATTACAACTAAGTTGAAAACCTGCCAAAAAAAAATGTAAATCTAAGCAGAGTCACTTCACTGAGTAAAGAGTAAAAAGGCAAAACAATGATCAAAACAGTTTTCCTCCTAATCTGATGTCTTTTGTTACAGTATGACAGTAATTCATGTGCCATTTATTGAACTTGAAGCCGTTGTTGAGCTTGATGTCGCTCTTCCATATCAGAAGTTCAACTTCAATATTCTCCTGAGCTAGTGATTTGAAGAGGAGTGACAACCACCTTTGAAGAGGAGTGACAAATGCATTGATATTTGTTGGTACCATTACCCAGCACCAGATGCACAAGTCTTTCCTATACAAAAACACACATACACACAAGCACACAGAGAGAGAGAGAGAGAGAGAGAGAGAGAGAGAGAGGGAGAGAGAGAGAGAGGGAGAGAGAGAGAGAGAGAGAGAGTAAGATGTGAGAGAGTGAGAGAGAGAGAGTGAGAGAGAGACAGAGAGAGAGAGAGACTGACTGACTGACTGTTTCTTCCTTTTATTACAAGAGTACAAAAAATCAGTTATGTTCAGTCACAAAGAAACAACACACAATAAAATGGTCTCAAGGAAAAGTTATTATCAAATCATCATCATCAAGTGTGCATATGACATCATTAAAAACCCACTTTTCTTTAAAACATGTTAAATTCTTGTTCATTTTAAAAAACCGGTACTCTAGCTTTAATCTTGCATTTACAAGAGCCTTAAGGGTGAGCAGCACATCATGTGACGAATCAGAAGCGTTTCCCATTTTTTTCTTCCTGGATTTGTAAATTGCAAACTTGGCCTGACCAATTAAAAATTCATTAAAACCACATTTCTAAGGGAGGACGGTCCTAAAACACCATAAATAAAAACATTGTGATTGAAGAGGGAACCAAGCTTCACAAAGCGTTCCTGAAGGAATGTAAAAAGAGGTTGCAATCGTTCACACTCAAGGTATATATGCGGTAGGGTTTCAATGGATGCACAGAAAGGGCATAGATTAGAGTTAGCAGTAGAAAACCGGTTCAGTAAAACATTATAAGGTAAAATCCAGTGTACAAGTTTCCATTGAATATCTCCAACATACTTTGGAGTAGGCAAGAGATAAAAACTTCGCCAATTGGGGCAATTGGGGGGTATTGGGGGTAAAAAAAACCGCCATCGAAGCCTCGGGTGCTCAGAAAATGTTTTTGCGTATAAAATTTTAACGTACGCGTTGCACAAAGTTTTCTTTGGAAAGGCGGGAAGGGATAATGCAGTATCATCAGGGCTGTTCAGGCCAGGGGACAGATTAAGTGGCGGGCTGAAGACTAGGAGTTTGGGGAAGTCACCCGCTCTTTCCTCGGTGGAAGGGCCAAGTTCCTCGCAGGTATTACGATACGTTGTGGATATCCCTTGAAGGAACCGAGAGATGATCCTGACAGATTTTATTCCGGTTTTTTGTGCCACAGCGGCAGCACTCAACCAGCAGCTCCCAGACTCTGTCATGAGGTCTTTCACTCGCAGCAGCTTGGCATCAACAAAACGTTGAACGAGTCCCCTATTATTCAAGCTGTTTTCTAGGAAGGGGTTGTAGCATAGGGGCTCATTCAACAACATTTCCATGTTGTATGTTGCCATTTCACGGGAAAAGGACAGGGCTTGCCAGGCGTTCATCACCCCTTGGTAAAAGGTGGGCAGCAAGGATGAATCGATTTGATGAGGGTTCATCAAGAAAGGTTCTCGGCAATAACCCAGCTTGCATGTAAGCTGCAATATGCAGTTAGCCAGAGGCCTCCAGAGTAGGGCTTCATCTCCATATACAAGTTGGCACACGATATGAAGCCGGAAGACCATAATCCGGCTGCGGATATCAATAAGACCTTGGCCACCTTCAGTGAGTGGTAAGTATGCCACGGGCGGTTGGAGCCAGTGTTTCCCGCTCCATAAAAAGTCGACAATGCTCTTTTGCAGTGTAATAAGGCTCCCGGGCGGTTGTAGGCATATCATCTTATGCCATAGCATAGAGGCGACAAGATTGTTAATGACGAGAGTTCTTCCGCGGTATGAAAGTTGAGAAAGAAGTCCTTTCCGGCGGGCCAGTTTTGCCATTACCTTGTCTGGTAATCCCACCCAGTTCTGCTGCTCAAAGGTGTTGTCTCCTAGGAAAATACCGAGGTATTTAATGCCACTTTACTGCCAGTTCACTCCTCCTGGTAGGACAATTGGCGGGCAATCTCCAGGTCCTATCCAAAGGGCTTCACTCTTCTTCCAGTTTACCTGGCCTGAACAAGCCTGACAATATGTCTTTAGTGCCTGAGCCACCACAGTGACGTCAGCACTATTTTTTATATAAATACAGACATCATCTGCATAGGCAGAGACTTTTAGCGGTGTGGTAAGAATTGATCCAGTGAAGCCAGAAATGTGCGTACGTAATTGGAGCAGAAGAGGTTCGATGGCAAGAGAGTATAAAAGTCCAGATAGCGGGCAACCTTGCCGTACTCCCCATTGTACAGCAATGGGGCTACACAATACTTGATTAATTTTAAGAACACTGGATATATTACAATACAAAAGTTTAACGTACGAGATAAAAATAGGTCCAAACCCAAAATTCTCTAAAACTCAAAAAAGGTACATGTGGTCAATACAGTCAAAGGCTTTTCCTTGGTCAATGAAAAACAGACCAACATTCATATTAAAATTGTTACAAAACCGAATGGTATCGCGGATAAGAAAGATATTATTAAAAATAGTACGTCCAGGAATACAAAAGGATTGATGTTCTCCTATTAGTACATTCATAAAAGGTTTCATTCGATTAGACAAGGCTTTGGCTAAAATTTTATAATCCGTACATAAAACAGAAATAGGACGCCAGTTCTCTATAAGTTGAGTGTCCGCTTTCTTAGGAATTAAGGTGGTGACTGCTCTCCGGCAACTCTACGGCAGTTGTCCGTCCTCTAAACATTCATTCAATACCCGCAGTAGGTGAGGTCCAATGGCGTCCCAAAAAACCTGGAAAAATTCGCTAGTCAGCCCATCCAGTCCAGGGGCTTTATCAGGTTCCAAGGCCTTCAAGGCAGCGGTGAGCTCAGGTAACCTAAGAGGATCCTCCAACTGCTGCTTCTGATCCTCTGCCAATGTTGGAAGGTTAGAAACAAGTTCCGATATTGCATCCTGGTTAATGTCATGCCGCATAAACCGTTGTTTAAAATGTTTCCGGGCGCATTCCCTGATTCTGCCATCTTCATAAAGGAGTTCCCCATCATGGAGCAAGCGTGTAATCATTGACGAAGAGGCCCCCCTTTTAAGGCTGAAGAAGAATTTGGTTGGAGCATCAAGGTCGTGTATGTACCTCATCTTCAGGCGCAATAAAGCATTTTGTGCTCGCCTTTCAGATATGGAATTCAGTAAGGCCGTTTTTCCATGAATTTGTTGCCTCATTTCCTGGTAGCTCACACTTGCAGTTCCCTGAAGCTGTTCCTGTAATTCCAGGATTTCATCTTCAAGTAAGGTTGTGGTTTTTCTTTCCTCTTGAACACCATACGCACGATATTGTTGGCAGAACAGTCTGATGTGCGTTTCGGCATTATCCCACCATTGTCTGAGGTTTGAGAAATTCCCTTGGGAGGCAACTAGGATATTCCAAATTTCTGGAAAAATGTCCTTAAAGGTACTATCATCAAGTAAATTGTTATTAAATTTCCAAAAAGCACTCTTGTGTTTCGGGCAGGGGGCAGAAATTTTGAGAAATGTTGCGCTGTGGTCCGAGAATCCTGATGGGCAAATTTGGGATGACAGAACGAGGCGTTCAAGTGGAGGATTAATATAAAACTTGTCCAAGCGAGCAAGTACAATATTATCCTGAATGCATCGACACCATGTGTATTGCCTGATTGATGGGTGCTGTACCCGCCATATATCTGTCAAATTCATTTGTTTTAAAAATTTGGTGAGAGAGATTGTGGAGGCAGGATGGGGCTCTGCACTGTTCCTGTCTAGTTGGGGTTGGAGGGTGCAATTAAAATCTCCACCAATACAAACATGATTGTCTTGGGTTTTTAGGGCGTTTTGGCTGTCGAGGGACGTTAGGTGTGTCCCAAGGTCATTACAAAAAATTCGCCGAGCTACAGGCGTACTTGGGGCATAGATATTAAAAATAGTATAGAATTTTCCACAGTAGTGGAATTCTAGGGATGCTAGGGATCCCTTGTGTATTTCGTCGAATTTAAGCGATGAAGGCGAAAAGGAGGGGCTAAGAATTATTGCGACACCGCCTTTACGGGAGTCACCGTTACTAAAAAAGGACAGGCCAGGGAAGAGCCTACACCACTCTGCGACACAGCAGTCGTTGGCATGGGTCTCTTGTAAGAGGGCAATGTCAACTTTCTTCTGTAATAAAAAATCCCTTACTTGAACTTTACGGACAGAGCTACATCCTCCGTTAATATTCAAGCTACAAATGGAAAAACTCATTACAGCTACAAGGAGGAGTGACCACCACTCAATTTTTTGATAGCAGTTCATTCTTAGCTTTTTGCAACCACTTCTTTAAACGGTGACGTTGGGAGGAATTGAAATTAAAAACGTGGGGCCGTTTTACCATCAATCTAGCGGAATGTATAAAATCAGGTAGCTCCGGAAAAAAAGGTTTCTATAACAACATTCCTTTTTCGGAATGTGTCCTTAAGAAACCTTTTTATCTCGGAGGGATGGATTGGAGGGGTTTCTTCTTCCTTAAGGCTACCACATTCACTAACAGAGTCATCTATATCAGATGGCTCAGATGGTGTGTCACACTGGTTTTCATCATTTATCTCCTCACCGTCATCACATCCCTCCACGTTATCGGATGGGGCATAGTCCATAGAGGGAGGGGATGGGGAGGGAGAGAAATGAGCCATCTTCAGGGGAGGGGGGGGGGGAGGGGGGGGGGTACTAATTTTTGCGGTTCAACCATATCAGTTTCTAGGTCAGTAGACAAGGGCGAGGATTCATCCACATCTATGTCCTCCAATACAGAGAAACGCTTTTCTGTGACGAGGGACAAATCTAGGGCAGAGAGGAGGGGCTGTCGGTTTTCAGTTGTAGGTTTTTTAAAGAGATGACCGTTTTCATCTGTTGTTTGCAGATGTCTTTTTCCTTTTGGGCAGACTAATTGAAACTCGTCCTGGTTAGTGGGAAGAGATTGCAAGGGTTTGGGGGGAGGGGGGGGGGGGAGTACGTGATCATCGGGAGGGGATTTCCATCGGCTACCACGGCGAGAGAGGTAGGATCAGTTATAGCAGGCAACAAGCTGTGATTGGACGGTGTCGCCTGGGGGGTGAGGTCTATCGTTGACAGGAAATGGCTGCAATTAGATCCTTCAGTAGAGGGAGGGGCCCCTGTTTCAAGGGGAGGGGAAGGAGGTACGGCGGGGGGGGGGGGGGGTTTGGATCGGTGGTAGGAGGGCTTGGGTCGGTGGTGGACAGATTGGGATCAGTGGTGGTAAGGCTTGGGTCGATGGTGGGAAGGTTCGGGTCGGTGGTGGGAGGGCTTGGTTCGGCGGCGGGAAGGCTTGGTTCGGTGGTGGGAAGGTTTGGTTCGGTGGTGGGAAGGCTTGGGTCGGTGGTGGGAAGGGTTTGGATCGGTGGTGGGAAGGTGGGGGGCTTGCTTATTCCCGGTTCGGAGGGGAGGTTGTACTTGTGGAGAATTCTCTTTTCGGGGGCAGTCATGCTTAACATGCCCAAATTGTCCGCAGCCAAAACATTTTAGAACGTTGGTGGACACGTACACTGTATATTCGTTCTGTTGATGTTTTAATTTTATTATAAGGTTTAAATCCTTCTGGGAATTTTTCAAAATCATAAACACTTGCCGCCGGAATGAAACCACGTGCCTTAAATCGTTGTTTCGTGACCCGAAGGGAATCATGGAGATACGAGACACGATGGTACCGTATCGGGACAACTCTTTAATTAGTACATCGTCGGATACAAATGGGGGGTAATTGGATATCACGACTTTTATCGCTGGGCTATCTAGTGGGGAAATCATAACAAATAAATCTGGATCGATTGTCAAACCCTGTTCGACAATTTGTGGGACACAATCCGCGTCGGACAAAAAAATAACGATCCGCTTGTTCATCCGCGAAGCGGCAACAACCTTGTCGATCCCGACAACACGACCGGTTGCGAGGACAACGTCTCGACACTAACCTCACGTTCCGGAGGTACACAAAAGAACCCGTGCTTACGGGTCAGGCTCTGAAAGGCCGTAAATCGAGATAGTGCAGCTGCCATGCTGGAACAGCTGCACTTACAACCCCTCCCCAACTCGGGGAGGGTGAATATATAATATAATCTTCCCTACCCGAACTCCGGGAATGGGAAGTAATCAGACCTCTCCGATTTCCCTAACTTCGGAAAAGGGAGGCAACAAAACAAACTGAAGGAAAGAAAAACGAAAGGAAAAAGAGGAAATAGAGGTTTAAGATAAAGGAGCAAACACCGATCGGGCGACGCCCAAAAACGGCGAACCCTTACCAGCAATCACCCTGTGCTCTCTGGCTCTCTCTCCCGTCTCAACGTATATGGGAATCACCAGGAAGACTCCACGAACAGGCACAAGGACACAGAGGGGGGGAACGGGGGGAGGAGGGGGTGGGGAAGGGAGCAACAACACAGAGCACTCACAGGCCTCCACAAGCAGACGCCATGACAGTACAACCAGCATACAAACGGCCAGCAGGTGGCGACACAGAGAGAGAGAGAGAGAGAGAGAGAGAGGATCATGAGTTGCATAAAGGGGGGGGAAACGACTTTGCCATACAGCCAAGGTTTGGACCATGTAGATATTAGTTCACTGGCGGTGCGGCAAGCGCTCGCACCACGCGCTGGCGAGTGAAACAAAATGGCGTCAATGCGGAAGTTGTCGCTACTCTCTTTATGTAGGTACTCTAGGCAGACTCTGTGATCTTGCACTGCTGAGTGTAGAAAGAGAAGAAACTGAAAAAACTGACTTTGAGCACATCATAGACCAATTTGCATCAGTGAAAGCAAGGAGGGTGCAGTTGTAATTTTCATGTCGTGCCATAATTTGTTAATTAAAAGAATAACGAGCTTGACTTGTATTTTTGAGCTGATTTTATGGTAAAGTTATCTAAAAGATGGGTGTCAGATGTTTGGACAGGGGCGCAATTTCAGTGCTTGCCATAGGCGATATTTTCCGTAGATACGCCCCTGGCTGGAAGTACCCTTCTCCGACCATAGTGCTTCGACACATTCTTGGAAATGTCTTGAATTTTTTTTCTCATTTTTGAAAGAAATTTTATTGATCACAACATATTGTGATGGTTGTGGCCACAAAGAGGACGTCGTGCAGCTCTTGGGTAAGTAAAAGAATATATACGTATTTTTAGAGTCAGTTATATCTTAATGTTCTGTTTAGAATTTGTTTTTTTTGTATACACGATTGAGGCTTGTGTAAGAGCTAACATTAATCACAAAAAGACAAACTGACAAATAAAACACAAGATAAAGGGAGCGGGAGAAAAGATGGGGAGAGATAGGGAAGCACACAAGTACAACATTTGAGAGCAGGCACATCGGGAGATCTGTGGGAGGGAGAGGGCTTGGGGGGAGGAGGGACGGGAAGGTGGGGTAGGGGGTGGGAGAGGTTAAAAAAAAATAACATGGCCACTGCTAGGACTTCCAGGAAAGAAGTCGGAATTTCAAAAAAGTGGATCTGGGGTGAATTAACAAGGGTAGAAAAGATCAAGTTAGATCATGTACAGTGCATTCAGAAAGTATTCAGACCCCTTCACTTTTTTCACATTTTGTTATGTTGCAGCCTTATGCTGAAATCGTTTAAATTCATTTTTTCCCCTCATCATTCTACACTCAATATCCATAATGACCAAAAAAAAACAGGATTTTAGAAAGTTTTGCAAATTTATTAAAAAGAAAAAACTGAAATATCACATTGCAATAAGTATTCATACCCTTTGCTATGACACTTGAAATTTAGCTCAGGTGCCTCCCATTTCTCTTGATCATCTTTGAGATGTTTCTACACCTTGATTGGAGTCCACATGTGATAAATTCAATTGATTGGATATGATTTGGAAAGGCACACACCTGTCTATATAAGGTCTGACAGCTGGCAATGCATATCAGAGCAAAAACCAAGCCATGAGGACGAAGGAACTGCCTGCAGGGCTCAGAGACAGGATTGTGTCGAGGCACAGATCTGGGGAAGCCTACAAAAAGCCACTCTGTAGCGGTTACCGGTAGCATGACACAATTACCCTGCACCGGCCGATGACGCAACCGGCGAGCGGTCACGTGTCCGGACTCGCCCGGGCGTGTTGAGACTTGCCTTTACCGGGCGAGCGCTTGCCTTGCATACCATGCCCCATTGAGAGGCGTGGCTTATCTATTTGCATACCATGCCCCGCCTGAGAGGCGTGTCGTTTGTGTGTTGAGTTTCTGATATATATTGCCGCCCCGTTCGATGGGCTGATTCAGTGTTTTGGAGTCCGCTGGGAATAAATAGCTCAGAGAAACCTAATTCCTGGCGTCGTCCATTTTGTCCGATTTTATCATGCGAGCACAGCGCCCACAATTGGTGACCCCTTTCTATGAACACGGCGATGATGTCAGCTGTAGCTTTGAAGCTCCCGGGCTTTTGGGAATCTCACGCGGCCGTTTGGTTTGCTCAAGCGGATTCTCAATTCGCCCTGCGGAACATTACGGAGGACACGACGCGCTACCACCACGTGGTCTCCACGCTCAATGCCTCTGCCGCTTCCCGGGTTCTGAGCTTCCTACAGCACCCGCCGGACGCCGACAAATACGGCGCGCTCAAAGACCTACTCCTCGGTGCGTTTGGACTCACGGAGACCGAACGCGCACGACAACTACTCGACCACCCGGAGCTGGGCGAGGCCCGTCCGTCCGAAAGCATGGACCACATGCTTGCTCTTCTCGGTGACAACAGCCCGGATTTCCTCTTCCGTGAGCTGTTCCTCCAGCGGCTACCCGGGCAGGTATGGTTAGCTTTGGCTAATTCGCCCATCACGGACCCTCACGCCCTGGCCAAGGAGGCCGATAAATTTTGCTCGGCCAGGCGACACGTCGGAGCGGCCGCCTGGGACCCTGGGCCGACCGAGGCAATGCCCGCGCCACGACCGGCGCCTGCACCGGCCGAGTCAGCGCCACTGGCGGCAGCGGCCGCCGCGATGCCCCGTCGACCGAACCCGACGCGACCGCCGGGGCCTCCACCAGAGCGGACCATGTGCTATTACCAAGCCAGGTTTGGGCAGAAGGCCAGAACGTGCCGCCCACCGTGCACTTTTGGCGGGTCGGGAAACGACTAGGCCGGCGCTCGCTGCCTGCTATGAGCGTCGGCCATTCAGGCAGCCTTCTGTTTATCATGGACACGGAGTCCGGGTGGCGTTTTTTGTGTGACACCGGCGCTCAGCTGAGCGTGATACCCGCCTTGGTGGAGGACAAACAGGCCGCGCTTTGCGGCCCCGCTTTGGTCACCGCAAACGGTTCCTCCATCCGCACCTTCGGTTCGTGCAGCGTCGCATTCTGCTTTGGGGGCCAGCGCTTCAGGTGGGACTTCATCACGGCGAACGTGCCCATGGCCTTGCTGGGTGCAGATTTTCTTTGCACGCATGGACTTTTGGTCGACGTCAAACGGCGTCGGCTCATCAACGCGGAGACCTTCAGCTCGCTCGCTTGCTCATTGAGCGGCTCTGCTCCGACCAAGCTAGCCTGCGCGCTCCCGGCCGTGGACGATTTCACCCGCCTACTCGCCGAGTTTCCCGCCCTCACGCAGCCGACGTTTTCGGCCGTCGCCGTCAAGCACGGCGTCGAACACCACATCCCGACCACAGGTCCACCGGTCTACGCCAGGGCTCGCCGCCTCGACCCGGCCAAACTCACCGTAGCGAAGGCGGAATTCGACGCATTGGAGCGAATGGGAATTGTGCGGCGCTCGAATAGCGCGTGGGCCTCGCCCCTGCACATCGTGCCCAAACCGGGTGGCGGATGGCGACCATACAGCTATTACCGCCGCCTCAACGACGCCACCACCCCCGACCGGTACCCGATACCACACATACAGGACTTTTCCGCCCTTCTGGCGGGGCGGGTGACCTTCTCCAAGGTCGACCTCATTCGGGGCTACCACCAGGTACCTGTCCGGCCGGCCGACGTTCCGAAGACGGCTGTAGTTACACCTCTTGGCCTCTACGAGTTCCTCCGAATGCCATTCGGCCTTAAGAACGTGGCCCAGGCCTTCCAGTGGCTGATGGACAGTGTGCTGCACGATCTCACCTTTCTGTTCGTCTACCTGGATGACATTCTCATCGCCAGCACTTCCCGGGCGGAGCACCTCGTCCACCTGCGCACGCTTTTCGAGCGCCTCGGCCAGCACGGCCTCATCATCAACCCGGCGAAATGCCAGTTTGGCGTAACGGCCGTCGACTTCCTGGGGCACTGCATCATGAAGCGCAGGGCCATCCCGCTGCCGACCAAGGTGGAGGCAGTCACAAGTTTCCCACGCCCCCGCTCCATCAAGGCCCTACAGGAATTTTTGGGGATGGTAAATTTCTACCACAGGTTCATGCCTCGCGCCGCCCAACTCATGCGCCCCCTGTACGAAGCCCTCCGGGGCAAGCCGGCCAAGCACGTCGTCGCCTGGACCACAGAAATGGACGCGGCATTCACGGGCGCTTAGCTGGCCCTCGCCAACGCGACCATGCTGGCGCACCCGGCGCTCGACGCACCCATCGCCCTCACCACGGACGCTTCCGACTACGCGGTGGGCGCCATGCATGAACAGTGGGTGAACGGAGCTTGGCAACCGCTGGCCTTCTTCAGCCGGCAGCTTTGCCCAAACGAGCGCAAGTATAGCGCTTTCGACCGCGATCTCCTCGGCCTTTACCTGGCTGTTCGCTACTTCCGCCATCTTTTGGAGGGCCGCCCATTCACGGCGTTTGTGGACCACAAACCCCTGGTCTTTGCCATGGCCAAGGTTACGGAGCCGTGGTCGGCCTGCCAGCAGCGCCACCTCTCCGCCGTGTCCGAATTTATGACGGACATCCGGCACGTCGCGGGCAAGGACAACGCTGTGGCCGATTGCCTCTCCCGGTCCGGCGCGAATGCCGTCCACCTGGGTGTGGACTTCGCCCGCATGCGGCCGACTAGACCGCCGACCCCATGGTGAAAGCCCTCCGGACAGCGGACACAGGCCTGCAGTTGGCCGACGTCCCCTTCGAGGACACAGGCATGGTTCTCCTGTGTGACGTTTCCCTGGGCCAACCTCACCCCATCGTGCCCACCGGATGGCAGCGGCACATTTTTGACGCCCTCCACGGCCTTTCCCACCCGGGCCGGAAAGCATCACAGAAGCTCGTGGCAGCGAAATTCGTCTGGCACGGGCTCCGTAAAGACGTCCGTGATTGGGCCAATGCCTGTGTCGCCTGCCAGCACGCTAAGGTCCACCGGCACACCCAGGCCCCGTTGGCACCATTCGACGTGTCCGCGCGGCGCTTCGACCACGTCAATGTGGACCTGGTGGGACCCCTTCCCTCCTCGCGGGGCTTCACCCACCTCCTCACAATGGTGGACAGGACCACCAGGTGGCCGGAGGCCGTCCCGCTGGCATCAACAACATCCGCCGACGTGGCGCAGGCCTTCATTGGCACCTGGATTGCCCGTTTCGGCGCCCCCTCGGACATCTCCTCCGATAGAGGCCCGCAATTCACCTCCGAGCTTTGGGGCGCGGTCTCCCAGGCCTTGGGAGTCAAGCTTCACCACACCACGGCCTACCACCCCCAAGCCAACGGCTTGTGCGAGCGGTTCCACCGCTCGATGAAGGCCGCTCTCAGGGCCAGCCTCCAGGACGACGGTTGGGCCGACAGGCTCCCGTGGGTCCTATTGGGCCTCCGAACGGCCCCTAAAGAGGACCTCCAGGCTTACACCGCCGAGCTGGTCTACGGCCAGCCACTGCGCGTGCCGGGCGAATTCATCCCGAACGCCACCGGCCCCTGGTCCGCGGCTCGCCAACGCTCGGTCCTCCAGGAGGCCGCCAGGAGATTTGCCCCCGTGCCCACGTCCCACCACGGCTGCCCCCAACCCCACCTCCCCCCAGCACTTCGCACTGCAGAGTACGTTTTTATCCGGCACGACACACACCGGGGACCACTCCGGCCGCCGTACGATGGACCTTTCCGGGTCCTGAAGAGGGACGACAAGTCATTCACCATCAACATCGGCGGCAAGGCGGACCGCATCTCCGTGGACTGCCTCAAGCCGGCCCATTTGGACCTGGACCAACCTCCACGGTTGGCCCCTCCTCCACGTCGGGGCCGTCCCCCGTCAACCAGGCCCCCGCCCGACCATCCACCGCCCCGCCACCTACCACCCCCACACGAATCGTCAGGGGTCGTTTCCGCCGGGTCATCAAGACCCCCCTCAAACTGACTCTCCCGGTGCATGTTAATTCTGGGGGGGCGCGTGTAACGGTTACCGGTAGCATGACACAATTACCCTGCACCGGCCGATGACGCAACCGGCGAGCGGTCACGTGTCCGGACTCGCCCGGGCGTGTTGAGACTTGCCTTTACCGGGCGAGCGCTTGCCTTGCATACCACGCCCCGTTGAGAGGCGTGGCTTATCCATTTGCATACCACGCCCCGCCTGAGAGGCGTGGCTTTTGTGTGTTGAGTTTCTGATATATATTGCCGCCCGTTCGATGGGCTGATTCAGTGCTTTGGAGTTCGTTTGAGTGAGCTGGGAATAAATAGCTCAGAGAAACCTAATTCCTGGCGTCGTCCATTTTGTCTGATTTTATCGTGCGAGCACAGCTCCCACAACTCTGCCATAAAGCCCAGATCGGTGGAGTGTTGCAGTGATGGTTGTCGTTCTGGAAGTTTCTCCCATTTCCACACAGGATCTCTGGAGCTCAGCCAGAGTGACCATCGGGTTCTTGGTCAGTGGTCACTTCTCTTACTAAGGCCCTTCTCCCCCGATTGCTCAGTTTGGCCAGGCGGCCAGCTCTAGGAAGAGTCCTGGATGTTCCAAACTTCTTCCATTTAAGAATTATGGAGGCCACTGTGCTCTTGGGAACCTTCAATGTAGCAGAATTTTTTTTTGTAGGCTTCCCCAGATCTCTGCCTCGACACAATCCTGTCTCTGAGCTCTGCAGGCAGTTCCTTCGACCTCACGGCTTTGTTTTTGCTCTGATGTGCATTGTCAGCTGTGAGACCTTATTTAGACAGGTGTGTGCCTTTCCAAATCATGTCCAATCAATTGAATTTACCACAGGTGGACTCACATTCAAGGTGCAGAAACATCTCAAAGATGATCAAGAGAAATGGGAGGCACCTGAGCTAAATTTCAAGTGTCATAGCAAAGGGGAGGAATACTTATGTCAATGTGATATTTCAGTTTTTTCTTTTTAATAAATTTGCAGAACTTTCTAAAATTCTGTTTTCTCTTTGTCATTATGGGGTATTGCGTGTAGATTGATGAGGGAAAAAATGAATTTGAACGATTTCAGCATAAGGCTGCAACATAACAAAATGTGAAAAAAGTGAAGGGGTCTGAATACTTTCTGAATGCACTGTACATCGGGATAAATATGCTTTGCAAGTGTGAGTTAGCATAAGTTCATGTTTTTTCACTCACACACTCTCTCTTCTCTCTTTACCCACTCACTACCGAGTTCCAAACTTCCTTTGGAAGCAACGTCACACAACAATTATTCGTTGGGAGCTTCATGAAATGAGTTTCCATGGCGGAGCAGCCGCACACAAGCGAAATATCACAATGTGGAATGCCAAGTGTCGGCTGGAGTGGTGTAAAGCTCGCCACCATTGGACTCTGGAGCAGTGGAAACGCGTGCTCTGGAGTGATGAATCACGCTTCACCATCCGGAAGTCCGATGGACGAATCTGAGTTGGGTGGATGCCAGGAGAACGCTACCTGCCCAAATGCATAGTGCCAACAGTAAAGTTTGGTAGAGGAAGAATAATGGTCCGGGGCTGTTTTCCATGGTTTGGGCCAGGCCCCTTAGTTCCAGTGAAGGCAAATCATAATGCTACAGCGTACAATGACATTCTAGATGACTATGTGCTTCCAACTTTGTGGAAGCAGTTTGGGGAAGGCCCTTTCCTGTTTCAGCATGCCAATGGCCCCGTGCATAAAGCGAGGTCCATACGGAAATGATTTGTCGAGATCGGTGTGGAATAACTTGACTGGCCTGCACAGAGCCCCGACCTCAACCCCATCAAACACCTTTGGGATGAATTGGAACGCCGACTGCGAGTCAGGCCTAATCGCCCAACATCAGTGCCCGACCTCACTAATGCTCTTGTGGCTGAATGGAAGCAAATCCCCACAGCAATGTTCCAACATCTCGTGAAAAGCCTTCCCAGAAGAGTGGAGGCTGTCATAGCAGCAAAGGGGGATATATATATATATATATATATATATGAGTACCACAGTGTATACATATATATATATATATATATATATATATATATATATATATATATATATACATATATATATATATATATATATACATATATATATATATACATATATATATATATACATATATATATATATACATATATATATATATACATATATATATATACATATATATATATATACATATATATATATACATATATATATATATATATATATATATATATATATATATATATATATATATATATATATATATATATATATATATATATATATATATATATATATATATATATATATATATATATATCCAATACGTCCATTCTACTGTTCTCCCATCTATAGTTTTGTCTTAAAAACCCAACGTTTCGGCCAGCAACCTGGCATGCACTGGGCCTCCACTAGCCTTTATCAAGAGTAATTCCCCTGTTTCCCTCCTCCCAGATATACCAGGGGGAAGGGGGTGAGCGTATTCTGTCAACAAATCACAAAGCTGTGTTGCGAGACCTCATGACCATTGGCCCGTGACAAGCTTGTGTTGCAAGTGTTTTGTGCGTGTTTGTGCTATCCTTGTCGCCTGTGTCGGTTATGTCCCACTTTGTCCTTGTCCTCCTCCCAGCATTGGTGTCTCTAGTGTATTTATGAATGAGAGGTCCGTTCGCATGTGATGTCAAAAGTGTCACAAAAGACACTTTTGTCATCTGCCCCAGCATGGCTGTAAATACAATCCAGGAGGACATCAGTGGAAGTTTTCCTTCCATCAAACTTACCTGCGAGGAAGAAAAGTATTGGTCGCTCCGTTTCTGGACGTCATGGTGACGAGGAACCCAAATGGAACCTTGAGTACCACAGTGTATAGGAAACCCACCCAGACCGACCGTTCCCTCGATTTTATGACTTGCCATCCGACGCACCACAAAAGAGCTGTGGTGAATACACTCATAAAAAGGGCAAGGAATGTACAGTCCACATTGGAGCGCAAAAGGAGTGAGATCAAGCATCTCAAATGCGTATTGAAAGCCAATGGCTACCCAGACCACCTCTGCCCAAAAAATGAAATGGTACTGGCAGCTCCAAGAGCCTAGGACATGCCACAGGACCCACCTAAGGGCTTCTGTGTGCTAACATTTGTGCCAGGAGTAGCCCAAAGGATTGGCAAGATTTTGAGACCGATCGGGGTGAGGGTTATCTATCAACCGATATACACCTTGAGATGTGCACTGACCAACGTCAAAGACAAAAGAATGACCGCACAGGTGTGGTTCACACCATTCCATGCGACTGTGGTGGAGAATACATAGGTGAGACTGGAAGAACCTTCAGCCAGCGCATTAGTGAACTCTAGAAGGCCTTTTATTGTAATCATCTGGAAAGATCTGCTGGCGCCAAGCATGGAATAAGGGCGGGCCATGTTCCTCTATGGGACAATGTGAATGATCTGGCGGCATCCCCGAACCGTGCCAGGAGGCAAATACTGGAGGTATGGCACACTGGCCAAATGAGGGCACCGTTGACAGAGGAGACTGTGGTGTTATCACAGGTGTATGGACCTCTCATTCATAAATACACGAGAGAGACACCGATGATGGGAGGAGGACAAGGACAAAGTGGGACATAACCGACACAGGCGACAAGGATAACACAAACACAATGCACCACTCAACCACGCACAAAACACTTGCAACAGAAGCTTGTCACGAGTCAATGGTCATGAGGTCTTGCAACACATCTTTGTCATTGGTTGACAGAATATGCCCACCCCCTTCCCCCAGATATATCTGGGAGGAGGTAAACAAGGGAATTACTCTTGATAAAGGCTAGTGGAGGCCCAGTGCATGCCGGGTTGCTGGCCGAAATATTGGGTTTTTAAGACAAACCTATAGGTTGGAGAACAGTAGAATGGACGTAATGGATATAATTCCAAACCGCCTGTCATTAGAAGGAAGGAAAGAAGGAAGAAGGAAAGTGGGAGCTGCGGTAAAAGCACTTACCTGGAGCGCGCCGACCGCGGCTTCGATCCTGCGGGGAATTAATGAACCGAACTCCACAAACACAATTTCAAATGTACAAAAATAAACATGTTTATTAGGAACCCGAAACAATGAAACGCGATGGTAATCAAATGAAGCAACTAAATTGGGATCCCACACACCAGACTCAACAACAGACACAGGAATGGATTAAAGGAAAAGAATTGTCTCGTCGTGTAAAATGTAAAATGGTGCGTGCAGCCTTATCTGTCCCTCGTCTTGTCTGTAACACGGCCCCGTTCGCGTGCCACCAGGCCCCGCTCCAAGCCTCTCACCGCTCACGAGGTCCGTGCACTAAGCACCACGCATCCACTGCACCAAAAGCACCACGCGTCCAACGCAGGCCAGCGAGCTCCACACGAGGTCGAACTCCACTCACGATCGGTCTGCCAAGACGAAGAGAGCGTGCTGCGCAAGACGAAGCGCCGGATGTCCAAGAGGAAGGGCTGCGCAAACAAGAACAGGATGTGCTCTCTCCAAAATGTCGTTCGGCGCGCGCTGATATAACCTTGCCGGTGACGTCAGCCTTGGCACGCTACCAACCAGCGACTTCCACCGAACCTTCCAACTTTGCGCCTCTCGCACTCGTTGGCTGGAGGTTCGCGCCTAGCGCGCTGACCAATCACAGGACCGTAGCGTGGTGATAGCTCATAGCGTGTAGCGTGGTCATAGCACGTGCTACTCGATGTTCCTCGGCCTGCCGGAGGTATAGTTGGCGGCGGCCATCATAGGCAGTGTCCTGGCCTGGTTTCCTTTTGCCTGTTCTCTTCAGAAGTCCTTGTCAGGGAAGGGAATATTTAGTGTTGCGCTAGGGACCTAACTAAGTGTCTACAGGTGTGCATTGCCAGAAGGGACAAAGGTTTGACTACCAGGTTTGACGCACAGGGGTTTATCTTTAATCCCTAACTATTTAACACTCGAACATCCTGGTATGTCCACAGGTATACTTCTTAACCGACAAACTGCCTAACAGAACTTATTACAAGGTAGATTCCCTATCGCAACAGTCGAATACCTACCTATACAGATCTACCTGGCTCTAGATATTGCTTTACCCGCAGACATAACAATATACATACACAACACAGATAGACGTATTACATTGAACTCAATTTAATGGGTGAGCTTGTAAATAAATCACAGACAGGACAAAGTCATTAGGAAGCAGCAATAGACTTCAACATGAATTACAAGAACATTAGTGGACAAAATGAACAAAAACATGAGGGATTTTAACCTGGGTTCCATGCATCATGAACCACCAGATGGGAACCTGTTGGTCAAAACAACCTGGGACCAAGCTGGGTCTCAGCATGGTCTCAGAGATCCAATTGACTATCGCAAAGGAATTATGTGCAGCAACCCGGATGGTGCAAATTACCTTCTTGCTGTGATTTAATCCCAAAGAATAGCCAAGTGATGAGCCTTTGCAATCTTCACCTAAGCTGAACTACATTGCACAGACATGGGCAGAATGCGAAAAAGAAATGGCGCATTTACAAAAATTAACAAACTAATTTAATCACTGCAGATACATTTGCAGTAGCTGCACAATTAGCAGAAATGGAATGACTACACAAGAAAACATAGATTATCAAAATTCTCAAGGTCAATAGAATAGTTAATCACCAAGACACCATACATCCGTCACGTAATCTATAACCATAAATGTTGATCTGTCTGTCTATGTGTGTGTTACTATAAACTCCTACAATTCCCAACCGATTTGGACCAAATTTGTCACAGAAGTAAAAGGTTGTATCAGCCAGGTTTTAGCAGAGTTAGCGACTTCTTACGCCCTTGGGAAACCCCCTGTAATCCCTGGGGAAAATGATGGGGTATATTTCCTCGCTGTTGCAATTGGTTTGAATAGCGCCACCTTTGGTGAAGTTGAGCACTACAGGATTGACTGAATTTCCCTGGACAACTGCCTGACTGTCATCTTCTGTGGTTATTGCACAACTTCACACACAACTGAGCACAGCTTCAGCACAACCATGGCTAGCTTTTCCCATCACTGCGGACAGGTACTTTTGCTCGACAATCATAAAAGCATTAACCATATCTCTAAATCTCTGCAAAGAGAGGAGGGAAAGAAACACAGTAACCCTTAAGTTGAGTTCGGTCGGATTTTGGGGATAGAAAAAATAGCAGGTTGTGATGGGAGATGACATCATGAGGTGTTGCACCGGTGGCGAGAAACCCTGGAGGAAAGATAGCAATTGAACCATCTCCAGAAGGCAGTTCCACAAATGGAAGAAGAGAGGAAGGAGACAGTGGAAGTATGTGGTAGGCTTGCGATTTGGGATTTGAACTAGGAAGAGTTACTGAAAAAGTCTGTGCTTCCTGAATATGCTAGAGAGGACAGAGCAAAGAGAGCTTGACTGGAGGAAAGGCAGAAGTATAAAAGAGAAAAAACAGACAACAAAACTGTCTGTGATGTGAGAGAGAGCTTTCATCTCTATGATTTGCTCTCTTCGAGTGATTTTCCCATACCCTTACCTTTCTCATTGTCATTTTATTTTGTCCATCTTTTTCCAGGTGGAAAGAGGCCGGCAAGTTTTTTCACCTAATTTGAAAAGGAAAATAAATCAGATATTAACATCCAAAAAAGTATTTTCTGCGTATGGAGTTAGGTTTTGGAATCTACCATTGAAGTTTGTATTTGACCTCACCTCTTTAACTTGCTTATCCCTGACAATCAAGGAGATTTAATTCTGCTCACTTTGCCTTGGACAAGTTGTTACTTTCTATCTGACATTGAATGGATATTTTGGATCACAGAAAATAAGTAACACTGGTGTACTGTATTTGAGTTTTGCACATGCACTTGACATAGTGTGCCACTTTCCTTTTTATTTATTTTTTCCAAACTTCCTCCTCTTTTGGCAGACATTGGTTTTTTTTACTTCTAGCTGTTAGGTTTTCTATCTCCTAAACAACTTTTGTGAGATTTACTTTCCCATTATTTCCACCACTGAAGGTGGATGGAAGTTATGTTTAATCCCCTGTCTGTTTATCTGTTTGTGAACAGGATATCTCACAAAGTTGTGGACAGATTCGGACGAAATTTGGTGGTGATGTTGAGTATGTGACAAGGATGAAATTAACAGATTTTGGTGAAGATCTGGAGCCGCTAATTTTTAAAGTGATTCTTCACCATTAAGTGATAGGGCCAAAAACGATATACTTGAAAACAGGATATTTCAAAAAGTTGCGGACGGATTATGCCAAAATTTGGTGGATGAATTGGCTAAGTGACAAAAACAAGCTGATTAGCTTTTGGTTCAGGTGTAGATCCAGATCGGGCCAATCAGTGGATACAAAATGTAAACTGTTCAGCCTGGCGTAGGTATGCTCTCTACCAAGTGCCCTTCTAGTTCTCAATGATTAACCAGATGCTCACACCTTACTCCAGCCTCTTCAAAATTCCACATGCATACAAAATGGATGCGTTTGCAATTCCTTTGAGTGAGCATCTACCCACAGCATTATTCGCCGACTTTGGCATGTTTCTTTGTGTAGGTAAGGAATACTAAACACAACTAAGTTATTCATTTGTGTAAACTAAAAGATAATGCTGTGCTCAAGTGGACCGATTCTTTCATGCTTGCCCGCCAGCCTTTTTGGAACCTTTTTTGCTTAAGTACATTCAGGTAACATGTCCTATATCAATACAAGAAACTTCTAGGCTTATTTGACCACCAATATCTCAAGGCCTTTACAAACAAGGAAGAGCACCAAATAATGTAGGGTGGTTCATCTGAACCCTGGTGTATACAGTATAAGGGATTTAGAAAGAATATAAATCACATTGACAAGTAAGTGGAAGGAGGTGGATGTGCTGTGTTAAAAAAAAAAAGTTATAATAAAAAGACTGAGAATTACGAGATTTGATCAAAGAAAAGTTACAATTTCCCATCCATTAAAAAAAAGTCACGAAGCAGCAAATTCAATTTTGTGAATTTCCTAATCACTTCTGTAGAGGCAGCAATGTAACTTTCATGTTTGGCTGGAACTTGTTTGACACCATGACTTTCACAGTTTGATAATAAAACTTTGCAATCAACTTGAAAAGGCAAAATTTTGCACCAAAATTATTGATCGAGAATATTTGTGATTATATTTACATGTGGCCTGGCAGGATAGATTATTGATAACGCACTTGCATATGAGCTGTCTAGTCTGGGTTCTATTCAAACCCAACTGTATATTCCGTCAAAGCCGACTATATTCAACAACCGACTGTCTCCCTTGACATATCACGTGCCTTCGATACGGTCTGGCACCCGCTCTGCTCACCAAACTCTCCGCTGTTGGTATCCATGGAAATCTCCACGCATGGCTGGCGGACTTCCTCTCTAGTCGTAGTCAACGTGTGGCCCTGAATGGGTTTCTCTCATCTCCTCTTCCTGTTCAGGCTGGAGTTCCCCAAGGCAGTGTTCTGGGCCCTGTGCTTTTTCTGGTCTTCATCAATGATCTCTCCGACTCTCTTGAAAATCCTCTCTATCTCTTTGCTGATGACTCTACTCTCTGTCACTCCATTCTTCATCCCTCAGATCGGCAGTCTGCAGCCTCCTCACTCTCTGCAGACCTGGACAAAATCACAGACTGGGCAAACAAGTGGAACATGTCTTTCAATCCTGACAAATCTCACACTCTTACGATGTCTCTCCGAAAAGACCGACTGGACAACCCTCCCATCTACTTTCTGAATAATCCTCTCCAAGAAGTTTTATCACTCAAACTTTTGGGTCTCACTATCTGCCATGATATTTCCTGGGAAAACCACATTTCAAATCTGGCCTCCAAAGCCAGTCGCCGACTGGGCATCCTCCATCGTGAGAAGTCCTTCCTTGGCACACCTGAGCTCCTCACCATGTACAAGGCTTTCATCCGCAGCTCAATGGAATACTGCTCTCCCCTCTGGGCTGGTGCTCCTGCCTCACACCTAGCTCGTCTTCACGCTGTTGAAAGCAAAGCATTCAGAATCATTGGAATCTCCCGCGATGAAGCTAACTCCAAGGGCCTCTCACTCACTCACCGCAGGCAGGTTGGTGGTCTTTCCGTCTTCTACCGACTCCTTTCTGGCCTTGCCCCCCCCCAGCTCTCTCTGGGCTCTGTCCCCAAAATATTCCTACAGGTCGCACAAGATCTGCCTGCAACCCTCTTATGGTTAAACTGCCAAAATCAAGACTCTCTGCTCACCTTCACTCCTTCATTCCTCTTTTCTCTCGCCTCTGGAACAAACTCCCTCACTCTCTTCAATCCCACTCCACCCTCCAGGTCTTTAAAACAGCTGTTCACCACCATCTCTTATCTTCCCCCATCCAAAACCTTGATCTTTTCTTTCCCCGATAATTTCACCCCAATTCCACTTTTTGAAATACCAACTTCTGTCCTGGAAGTCCTTGGTGTCCTTGTGTTTTATACTTCTCCCACCCCCCCCCCCCCCCCCCACCTTCCCACGCCTCCTCCCCCCAAGCCCTCTCCCTCCCACACATCTCCCTGCTCTTAAATGTTGTGTGCTCTCAAGTGTTTGTGTGCTTCTGTTACATATTTATGTGAATGTATGTGAATTACCATTCAGGTCTTTGCTTATCCATGTGTAATAGATTAAGGGTTGTTGTGGTTGGAGGGTCAGGAGCCCTTCTGAAAAGCGTCCGGAAACGGAAGTGACCGGAAACGGAAGAGGAAAAAGACACGAGGAAGAAAGCGACGAGTAGTATTCTTCCTCGCCCCGCTCCGACGAAAGGTGGGATCGACCTTGCGCTGCGTGGAAAAGCGGCGTTCCGAAGCCCGTCTGGCGAGAGGAGTTACCGGGACGTGTACCTGCCCGGTGGAGACGTCAAGTTGACGTGGGGCCGTGCATCGACCCCGCGTCTGGCACCGTTCGCGGCACCGTCTAAACAGACGCGTGCGGGTCGCACGTTGGGGCCTAACGCGCCTTGCAAGTGGCGGGGGGCTTTTGGCTTGCTCTACCGTACCCACTTCGCGTGGCCACGAGGGGCTGCAGCCACGGTGCCTGGTACGATACCTGCCCGGTGGAAAAACGTCCACCCGGGGTTCGTTCAACCGCCCGAGTGCGGCGACGCCGACCAGTATCTTGGTCAGGAGGGGCCCAGAGACATTGTGAGGGGCAGAGACCAAAAGGGGGTCGTGAGTACCGAAGTGAACACACATATATAAGATGGCCATCTTAATCATATAGGGGATTGATTGTGGATTGGGAATTGTTGATGGTTGTTTGCTATTGATTGCTCGGGGAAAATCTCCGTGGTTGTATCATTGAAATTGTATGGTGTCATTACCATTGAAATATATCCTTGAACATCAGTTTTCTCTTGGGTGGAATTCATATGGATTGCGTGGCGAAAGCGCATATATAATACAACTTTCTGGCGAAGTTCCTCTCATGGTCCGGGGGTCACCGAGACCAGGTATTCACCGAGGGGACCACGTAACAGAATTGGGGGCTCGTCCAAATTACGATTTGCGTATTCGCAATTGGGTCTACGTCCGGGATCTAAAAGTGTATTTGTATAAAATAATAAAATAATATTTTTATTAATTAAAATTTATTAATTAAGTATTAATTGGAAAATTTTTGGGGAAATTGGGGTAAAGTCTTGGGTGAAGGTTAACAGGTGTTAACGATAGTCACCATGGCGTTTGTGGCACAGAACTTTGCGGTAACACCGAGTGAGGCACAGTTCCGAGCGTTACTAAAGTCGGACCTCTTGAAATTGGCCAAACATTTTAACTTGGAGGTCCGAACTAATTTGAGGAAGGCAGAGTTGCAGGCCACGGTGATACAATCTATGGTGGGATTAGGAACATGGGACGAGTTAGCCTGGGAGTGGCTACCCGAAGAACCAGAAGACGTTGAGCTCCGGAAACTGGAGTTGCAATTACGGAGCCAGGAACGGATCAAAGAAGAAGAAAGGAAAGCAGAAAAGGAAAGAGCAGAAGAGGAAAGGAAAGCAGAAAAGGAAAGAGCAGAAGAAGAAAGGAAAGCAGAAGAGAGGAGAGAAGAGAAACAAGCAGAGGAAAGGAGAGTGGAACGAGAACTCCAGGAAAGGTTAAAAGAAGAAGAAAGGAAAGCAGAAGAGAGGAGAGAAGAGAAACAAGCAGAGGAGAGGAGAGCTGCAAGGGAACTCGAAGCAGAGGAGAGAAAAGCAGAAAGGGAATTAAAGGAACGTGACATGGAGCTTCAGCAAGAAATTAAATTCAAGGAGCTGGAGTTAATGAGAGAACGGGGAGAGGCACCACCCTTGCTGACGGGGTCGACACCTAACCAGAAAACCTGGGATGTGGGCAGACATGTGAGGCTGGTTCCACCGTTCAGTGAAAAGGAAGTCGCGAAATTTTTTCCACACTTTGAGAAAGTGGCTCGACAATTAAACTGGCCGGAGGAGGCCTGGACCATACTAGTGCAAAGTGTGCTGGTGGGGAAAGCTCAAGAGATTTATTCGGCGCTACCAATGGACCAATGTGCAGATTATGAGGTACTGAAGAAGCACATCCTCAAGGCCTATGAGTTGGTTCCGGAAGCTTACAGGCAAAAATTCAGGAATGCCAGGAAGAGGGAGAGTGAGACCCATGTGGAGTTTGCCAGAGTGAAAGAAAACATGTTTGATCGGTGGTGTGAGTCAAAAGGAGTCGGGAAAGACTTCGAAACATTGCGGGACTTGATCCTGGTGGAGGAATTCCAGCAGTGTGTCCACGAGGACATCAAAGTGTACCTGCAGGAAAAGAAAGTACCAAAGTTGTGGGACGCAGCCACCATGGCGGATGATTATGCCTTAACCCACCGAATAGGGGTCCATAAACCTAACTCCTCGCCTAGACTTCAGCAGGGGAGTTATGGAACACCCAGTGCGGAGAACGACCTTACATGGCGGCGGCCTCGAGATGATTATGGGGACAACTATGATACCCCACCTGTTCGAAATCAGAGGGATGCGGGCCTAAGACAAACTTATAGTTCGGGGGGCCCGAGGCAGACCACGAGTTTTTCCTCCAGGCCTACTTGCGCTTTTTGCAAGAAACCTGGACACTTGATGTCCAGTTGTTACCGCATGAACAAGGAAGACCCAGAGCGGAGTCCGACTATTACGACTCCAAATGCAATGGCCATTGTGAGAAATCGCCATCAAAAGGGTTACCAACCATTTATTTCCGAGGGGTTTGTGTCACGGGATGGAGCCTCGACTAACCGGAGACCGGTTAGGATATTGAGGGACACAGGGGCACATCAATCTTTAATGCTTGAAGGCATTTTGCCATGGAGACGGCAACGGGGAATAGTGTTCGTTTACAGGGGATCGGGGGCGGTGTTAGTGCTCCACTTCATGTCATCCATTTGGAGTCCGATTTGGTGTCAGGACCGGTCACCGTCGGTTTACAAGCCACGCTTCCTGTAGAGGGTGTCTCTGTGGTTATCGGGAATGATTTGGCCGGGGGTCAAGTTTATGGTAACCTGAGGGTTGGTAAAGAGCCCAGCAGGGAAAATAACACCACACCAGCTCGGGATGGCGACAAAAGTGCCAAGTTATTTGTAGGGGGACTGAACTTCAAAACAGAGGAAGAAGTTCTGACCTCTGTCTTCAACAGATATGGGCCGCTGGTGGAAGTGCGGTTGGTAAGAGACTGGGAAACGCAACAGTCAAGAGGGTTCGGCTTTGTCACGTTTGCCAGCACAAAAGACGCCAGAGAGGCAGAGAAGAATTGGAATGGCAAGGATTTGGAGGGTCGGACCATAACAGTAGGGAAGGCATTTCGTAGGCGTCGAGAGGTCTACAGGAGAGGACAACTGGGCGGTAGTTTTGGTGGTGGCCGCAATCAATATTATTATGGAGGCTCCCTGAGTTACGGCCGCTCCCGAAGGAAGGATTGGCAAAGTAGTGGCCGAGAAGGAGACCGCTATTCATGGGACTACAGGGACAAGTGGTCCCACCCTAATTATTAGGGAAGTTCTGAGAAGTTGAAGCACTGAATGCGGCGGAGCCGCCGAGCCAAGATTCCTACACGAATTAACCGTGAACGCCGTTCCTAAAGGCGTCCATGTAGTGAACTTTCATGCACGGACTAACCGTGAACTCCACGTTCCTCAAGGCGCCCATGTAGAGAACTTTCCTGCACGGACTAACCGTGAACTCCGCGTTCCTAAAGGCATCCATGTAGTGAATACTCGGCTTGGCCTCCCGGAAAAAGTGCTATCGAGTTGCTTAACTTTGGATCTTTGATCAACCCCTTAACCTTCATTCACAAGAAACTGACGGTCAAAGTCAGAAGGTCATGAGATGGAGTTTGATTTGGCAGGGACAATGTCGTTGCTGGTGCTTAGTCCAGAGGGAGTAATCTGGAGGGGGTGGGGTGAAATGTTGGTTGCTTTATTTTTAAGTGATAACTGTGCCCGGGGGGAACTGATAATGTGGGGGGGTTGAGTTATCTGGTTTGTTTCTCCAAATTGGCCGGCAAAGAAAGTTTTCGCTGGGTTCAAACTTTCTTTCTTGAAGGGGGGGAGTGTTACATATTTATGTGAATGTATGTGAATTACCATTCAGGTCTTTGCTTATCCATGTGTAATAGATTAAGGGTTGTTGTGGTTGGAGGGTCAGGAGCCCTTCTGAAAAGCGTCCGGAAACGGAAGTGACCGGAAACGGAAGAGGAAAAAGACACGAGGAAGAAAGCGACGAGTAGTATTCTTCCTCGCCCCGCTCCGACGAAAGGTGGGATCGACCTTGCGCTGCGTGGAAAAGCGGCGTTCCGAAGCCCGTCTGGCGAGAGGAGTTACCGGGACGTGTACCTGCCCGGTGGAGACGTCAAGTTGACGTGGGGCCGTGCATCAACCCCGCGTCTGGCACCGTTCGCGGCACCGTCTAAACAGACGCGTGCGGGTCGCACGTTGGGGCCTAACGCGCCTTGCAAGTGGCGGGGGGCTTTTGGCTTGCTCTACCGTACCCGCTTCGCGTGGCCACGAGGGGCTGCAGCCACGGTGCCTGGTACGATACCTGCCCGGTGGAAAAACGTCCACCCGGGGTTCGTTCAACCGCCCGAGTGCGGCGACGCCGACCAGTATCTTGGTCAGGAGGGGCCCAGAGACATTGTGAGGGGCAGAGACCAAAAGGGGGTCGTGAGTACCGAAGTGAACACACATATATAAGATGGCCATCTTAATCATATAGGGGATTGATTGTGAATTGGGAATTGTTGATGGTTGTTTGCTATTGATTGCTCGGGGAAAATCTCCGTGGTTGTATCATTGAAATTGTATGGTGTCATTAACATTGAAATATATCCTTGAACATCAGTTTTCTCTTGGGTGGAATTCATATGGATTGCGTGGCGAAAGCGCATATATAATACAACTTTCTGGCGAAGTTCCTCTCACGGTCCGGGGGTCACCGAGACCAGGTATTCACCGAGGGGACCACGTAACACTTCCCATTCTCTTGTTTTCCACTCCCTCTTTTTATATATTTTGTTTGTCTGGTTGATTTGTTTGTGAAGTAAATGTCAGCTCTTTCACGAGCCTCGATTCAGTATACAAAAAAAAAAAAAAAAAAATTCAAACCCAACTATACATTTTCATCAAAGGAATGATGTTGCATCAATAAGTGCTCCATCCGTCAGATGGGATATTCATCTAGGGACCCGTTTGCCATAATTGGTTGTAGCGAGTGGACCTTAAAGTTCCCAGAGTGTCCTTCGGAAATGATTCGGTGATTGTCACTGACAGGCTGGCCAAAATCCAAAATCCTGCTATGCCAACTACTGCTGGAAAATCAATGGCAAACCATTCAATACAATCCTCATCAGGAAACTGATTTGATATCATTTGAACCTCCCTTTTGGACAGATTAACATCTATGGAGGAGGCTGCCTGAGCAGGCTCGGTAACTGGAAAGTTTCAGACTCTCATTCCTGCATAGCTTCAGCTACGTGGTCCTGCAGAAGCAATATTCAACCTTACAACTCACAAAACCAATGGGGGCAAATACAGTGGGGTATATATATATATACAGACTTGGCATTTAATATGGAATATATATTTTTCTTGACTTGGGTTTACTTTCTGAACTCAGTATATCAACCTGGTGAGTTTCTTTTACCCTTCGGTGATGTCTTTGTTGAAAGAACCATGTCACTGATTGTCTTTCGCGGAAAGAAGTCAATAACAGGATTATATCACAGGTGGCGTGACAAAATGTAAGGACAGGTACATTTGACGATTGGCTTCACAATCGGGTATATAAGGGTTGTTGCGTTCTGTATTAGTGGAAAACAACTGCTGCACATCTACAAAAGTTATTGCCGCTTCCTCTGGAGATGGTCCGTCAACTTGACAATGCTGTTTGTCATGGAGTGGTGGCTTTAAGAAATTCTGGCATGAAACAACGTGCTATTGCTCGGCAGTATGGCATCACTCAAGGTCAGGTGTCAAAGATCCTGAAACGAAATGCTCAGAGGGGTGTCCCTACTCCAATACCAAGGCCAGGATGGCCACGCAGAACCACAAGGAGAGATGATCGCCAGCTGCACCGGTTAGTCTGCAATGGCCGTACCAAGTCAGCTAATCGGTTTAGGGCTGAGTGGCAGCAACTGACAAATGTGCCTGTATCCAGAAGGCTAGTCAACCAACGACTGGTTCAAGCAGGCTATCGTGCCAGGCGTCCCCTGAGAAAGCCACGCCTGACCAGACAACACAGCCAGCGCCGATTGCAGTGGGCCAGAGAGCACCATCAATGGCAGTCAGGACACTGTAATCACGTGACCTTCAGTGACGAGTCTAGATTTCTGGTCTATCGTCAAGATGGCCGCGTCCGAGTGTGCAGACAAGTGCATGAAGCCCACAACGAAGATTGTATAGTGCCAAGAGTCCAAGCTGGAGGTGGTGGGGTGACCGTTTGGGCTGCTTTTTATGCAGGGGGCAAAACTGACCTGGTTGTTCTGAATGGAAACCTGAACCCGTTCAAGTACAGGAACATTCTGGAAGAAACATTGCTTCCATTTGCTCATGCAGCCTTTCGAGCAAACTTTGTCTTCCAAGATGACAATGCACGGCCTCATCGTGCAGGCATGATCCAACACTTTCTTGCTCACCGTGGTGTAGAGCATATGGAGTGGCCTGCCATGTCCCCGGATTTGAATCCGATGGAGAACTTGTGGGCAGAATTAACGCGTCAAATCGACAACTTGGACCAGCAGCCTACCTCTGTGCTTGAATTGCAGCAGACTATTGTCACTGCATGGCAAGCGATTCCTATCCAAACCTTGGCAAATCTCGTGAACAGCATGCCTCGACGTGTACGTGCTCTCCTCAATGCTTGTGGGGGTTACACGAAGTACTGAACTGTAATTTTACTGTCCATAATCCCAGTCATAATTTAGCTTTTGTTTTTGTTGAAATTTTTTTTTTGCTAATGTGCAAAATAAAGAGATACTTCTGGAAAACGTACAGAAGTTTAACACAGTACTGTCCGTGAATTGAGTTCGATATCAGTTTACATCACTTTCAAGGATCAATTTATTTGCTTCAAAATGTCAAATGTGGTTTTTGTTTCTTTTAAAGGTCACATTAACAAAATCTAGAATAATTTCAACATAATTCCAATGAACTTTTGGTTTTAAATCATCTTGAAAAGTAAGTTCACCCCCACAAAAAAAAAATTCCATATTAAATGCCAAGTCTGTATATATATATATATATATATATATATATATATATATATATATATACATATATATATATATATATATATATATATATATACATACATACATATATATCTATCTATAATTCCAGTAATCTCTGTGTGTATGTGTGTGTGTCTGTGTGTGTGTGTGTGTGTGTGTGTGTGTGTGTGTTTGTCTGTGACCGCTGTTTCTCGACAACCACGGGTCCGATATACTTGAAACTTGCCAGTTATATTGCTGGGGACCCGAGGATGTGCCTTTTCAAGGTTTGAAATTAATCGGACAAGTGGTTCCCAAGGTATGGTCACCGTACTCGCAAGCCGTTCGCTTTGGCTTTGCGAATGGACCAAACCATTTCATGTAAATAGAGGGGGGGGTTCTACCGTACTCGCAAGCCGTTCGCTTTGGCTTTGCGAATGGACCAAACCATTTCATGTAAATAGAGGGGGGGGTTCTGTGGTCGTTACTGCCACGTGGTTTCAAAGTTTTTTTTTGTTGTTGTTGTTTGCACGCATGTTTTTTTGCACCCACGTATGGGCACGCCCTAGTCTCTATAATTCCAGTAATATCTGTGTGTCTGTGACCGCTGTTTCTCGACAACCACTGGTCTGATCTAATCGAAACTTGCCAGCTATATTGCTGGGGAGCTGAGGATGTGCCTTTTCAAGGTTTCATATTAATCGGACAAGTGGTTACCAAGTCATGGCCATTTATTTAGCAAACACATACATAGGGCGCCGCCTTGTGGTCACCCCTCCCCCCTTCTTCACCAACTTGGACCACGTGCGTAATGGCGTTCTGTGCCGTGGCACGCGGCCACGAAACGAGCAGGGGAGATCATCGGCAGAACGCAACCTCGACTGCAGGTGTCCAGTGTCGGTTTTGGAGAGAGATTGGGGATTTTGAAGGGGGCCTATTGTTATCTCTCTATAATTCCAGTAATTGTAAACACAATGCGTGTGTGTGTATGTCTGTGACCGCTGTTTCTCGACAACCACTGGTCTGATCTAATCGAAACTTGCCAGCTATATTGCTGGGGACCTGAGGATGTGCCTTTTTAAGGTAGAGCGAAGACCGAAGCAACGGCGAAAGTTTTTTTTTTTTAAGTTTTTTTTTTTGCACGTACGGTCACGCTAGAGCGAAGGAACTGCCTGTGTGTTTGTTGTTTCTGCCTCGGGGTTTGAAAGGTTTTTGTTTTATTTTTCTTTCTTCTCTTCTCTTCTCTTTGTGCTTCTCCTTGCGATGGAATAGCAAAAAGGCAAAATATGTTGGCGCTAATAGAATAATTGGCCAATAAAACTAATTTGCGATTCATCGTAACTGCGATATGCGACCTTCCGGACAGTGAGGACTTAACTTGCGGACTTACGGATAGTGACGACTTACTGTCTCGATTGTATCTTACTACTATCTTACTTTCTTATCTATCTATACTGTCGTATCTGGCTTATACTTACTGTCTATATACTTACTGTCTATATTATAGATTGATTGGAGTTAAACACAATGCCCCAATCCATTCGTCGTTTACGAGAGCGAAAGAAGGAAACTGCGCGTCGTGCTCGCGCTATGGAATCTGACGAAGCACAAGCTGCTCACCTGACACGCGACGCTATGCGCGTGACAAGGCGTCGTGCAGCTGAAACGGATGAAGAACGAGCTGCTCGCTTGGCAGAAAACACTGAACGCGAGGCACGGCATCGTGCAGAAGAAATCCCTCACCAGCGAGAAGACCGGCAAGAAAGGGATGCCCTGCGCCATCAGGACGTACACCATGCGATACTTTAGCAGGCTCACCGTGACAATCGCAACCTTGCTCGATACGATGATACCGCTTTCTTCCGAGAGGACTATATGTTGAGTACAGGCACGCGTTGAGCAGGACCTCATTATTTCAATGCACAAAATGCTCGCATTGTGCTGCTTTGGTGTGGAATGAGGAGAGAAGAGGATTTTGCTGTAACCATGGCAAAGTCGACCTTAAGCATGATCCTACGAATCCAAAACCCGGTTCAATTCCATCACAACCTCCAGATGCTATAAAAACATTTTCCTTAACCAGGACTTTGTGAAGCACGCGAAACAGTACAACAACGCGCTGGCAATGGCAAGTATCGGTGTCCGAGAGATAGGTGTGTCTGGCTTTAATCCTGGAGTGCGCATACAAGGTAAGGTTTACCATTTCATTGGTGCTCCTCTTGCCGATCTGGGTTGTACCCCACGCTTTGCTCAGATCTACTTTCACGATCCAGCCCATGAGCTGGATTATCGTCGTGCCAACACCTCAAACAGTGGCCTGAATGAGCAGTTTTTTCTAAGAGCACAACAGGCCATTCATGAGTGCAACCCATACGTCCAGCAATTCAAATCAGCCATTGAGTATGTGGTTCATAATGATAGCGCCAATGAACTGAAAATTGTGTAACTGGTCGCACGCGGCGCCATGACCTTCATCAGGGTACCGTCAACCTTCCCTCATCACTCAGCAGAGTGAGACTTGCTTGCCAACGAAATACCTGTGTGTGTGTGTGTGTGTGTGTGTGTGTGTGTGTGTCTGTGTTCGTCTGTGACCGCTGCTTCTTTTGATACTTCCCCGGTATATTGCTGGGGACCTAAGTATATGCCTTTTCAAGGTTTGAAATTAATCGGACAAATGGTAACCAAGTTATGGCCATTTCTTTACCAAACACAAACGAATTTTTTTTGCACGTACGCCCACGCACGTACGCCCACACACGTTCGGTCACGCACGAATGTTCACGCACGTATGGTCACGCACTTACGGGCACGCACTAGTATATATATATATATATATATATAGTTACATTTGTAGGAGGTAGGCAATACCTTAGTCCAGGTAGAGTGCATGCAAAGGTAGTGTGCTCCGACTGTTGTTAAGAAGAAGAAACCCCATGTAATAACTAGGAAATTTGTTTAGAACGGATGTCGTCTAAGCTTGTATCTTTGTCCCCATGAGAGGGGTGGGGTTTGTTAATTAGCTAGGGATTATGGGTAAATTAATCCCCTGCATGTAATGGCCTCTGTTATTTTTTCCTCTGTTCCTTATGACACATGCAGAACACACACCTCGTAAGAAATCGCCCGTTAACAACACTAATAAAAAACCAACCGGAAACCAGGCATCGAACAATGACGCTGTGTGCCGCAGCAGATGCAAATATACAGTCACGTGAAAAAGTAAGTACACCCCATGTAAAGTTTTGACTTTTTCATAATATTTCAACATACAGCTATTTGATCTTCATTTCAACAATATTGATAGATAAAAGTGATATAAAATATAACTAATATCATGAAACATTTACATTTTGTAGTCCATTGTATAATTAAAATAAACATAACTGCAAATTTCGCATGTGGAAAAAGTAAGTACACCCCTACATTTCTCACTATTTCAAATACCTAAAATTAGAATCAGGTGCACCAGCTCAGGTGCAAATCATGAGAACATCGTAAGAGAGGATCTTGGAGGAATCTGTGTTATTTAAACCTCAGACATTTAGTTTGGTTTGCTCTTTGTTGTTGAAGTGTGCGGCGTCACCATGCCTAGATCAAAAAAGCTATCTGAGGCCTTCAGAAAGAAGGTTATAGATGCCGACGAGTCTGGGAAGGGATTTAAAAAGATCTCCAAACAATTTGAAATCAATCATTCGACTGTCCGGAAGATCATCTACAAGTGGAGAAGATTCCAAACAACTGCCAACTTGTTCAGGCCAGGCCGCCCCAGCAAGTTCAGCCCGAGAGCAGACCGCAATATGCTGAAAGAAGTCTCTAAGAACCCCAGAATGTCATCACGGGACCTACAGGTAGCTCTTGCCACTGTTGATGTCAAAGTGCACGAGTCTACCATTAGAAAGAAGCTGCACAAATTTGATCTACATGGGAAGTGTGCCAGGAGGAAACCTTTGCTGTCCAGAAAGAACATCAGGGCAAGACTAAAGTTTGCCAATGAACACCTAGGTGCAAAGGCCAGCACTTCTGGAACAATGTGCTCTGGACAGATGAGTCAAAGGTCGAGCTATTTGGCCACAGTACCAGAAGACATGTTTGGCGAAAACCAAAGACAGCATTTGACCACAAGAACCTGATACCAACTGTAAAGCATGGTGGTGGAAATATTATGGTTTGGGGCAGCTTTGCTGCATCAGGGCCTGGGCAGCTCATCATCGTAGAATCCACTATGAATTCTTCATTGTTCCAGAGGGTACTTGAGGTTAATGTGAGGCCATCTGTCGGAGAAGTTGAAACTCAACCGAAGGTGGACCTTGCAACATGACAATGACCCTAAACATACCAGTAAATTCACCAAGGAATGGCTGAAAAGAAAGAAATGGAGGGTTCTGGAATGGCCAAGTCAAAGCCCGGATCTACATCCCATCGAGATGTTGTGGGGGGATTTGAAACGAGCTGTGCATGCAAGAAAGCCCTCAAACATCACACAGCTGAAAGAATTCTGCATGGAGGAGGGGGCAAAAATTTCTCCCAGTCGATGTCAGAGACTGGTAGACAGCTATAAGAAACGCCTACTACCACCTATTAGAGCCAAGGGTGTACTTACTTTTTCCACATGCGAAATTTGCATTTATGTTTATTTAAATTACACAATAGACTACAAAATGTAAATGTTTCATGATATTTGTTATATTACATCACCTTTATCTATCAATATTGTTGAAATGAAGATCAAATAGCTGTATGTTGAAACATGTTGAAAAAGTCAAAACTTTTCATGGGGTGTACTTACTTTTTCACGTGACTGTATATATATACTAGCTTGGCTAAGCGTCGTTACTGAGGAACGGGCTTATTTTAGCTGAGGATAATGACTGTACCTGAGTTGCTGTGTTGTCATGATTTCCACCAATCATAATACAAACAATTATTTTGCACAAATGTATTTGTTGTGTTTGTGATATTACATTTTTATCGGAAATTTAGGTTGAAAATTCAGGTTGAATTTTTTTTTTCAAGAAAGAACCCCTCAGCACATACATAGGGGAGGGGTAGGTGCAGACTGGAAGTTTGGGACGATTACACCTCACCACCACATAATTCAAAACACCTCACCACCACGTAATTTAAAACGCCTCACCACCACGTAATTTAAAACGCCTCACCACCACGTAATTTAAAACACCTCACCACCACGTAATTCAAAACACCTCACCACCAAGTAATTCAAAACACATCACCACCAAGTAAATTAAAACACCTCACAACCATAAAACACGTAATAAAAACCTCACCACCACGAAATTGAAAACACCTCACAGCAATAAAACACATAATAAAAACACCTCACAGCCATAAAACACGTAAGGAAAACACCTCACAGCCATAAAACACGTAATGAAAACACCTCACAGCCATAAAACACGAAATAAAAACACCTCACAGCCATAAAACATGTAATAAAAACACCTCACAGCCATAAAACGTGGAATAAAAACACCTCACCACCACAAAATTAAAAACACCTCAGCCAAAAAACACATAATAAAAACACCTCATCAATAAAACACGAAATAAAACCACCTCACAGCCATAAAACACGTAATAAAAACACCTCACAGCCATAAAACACATAAAAACACCTCACAGCCATAAAACACGTAATAAAAACACCTCACCACCACAAAATTAAAAACACCTCACAGCCATAAAACACGAAATAGAAACACCTCACGGCCATAAAACACGTAATAAAAACACCTCACAGCCACTCAATTAAAAACACCTCACAGCCATAAAACACGTAATAAAAACACCTCACAGCCATAAAACACGAAATTAAAAACACCTCACCACCACGAAATTTTAAACACGTAATAAAAACACCTCACAGCCACAAAATTAAAAACACCTCACCACCACGTCATTTAAAAACACCTCACCACCACATAATTCAAAGCACCTCATCACCACATAATTAACAACACCTCACTACCACGTAATTATAAATACCCCACCACCACATAATTCAAAACACCTCACCACCATGTGATTTAAAAACACCTCACCACCACGTCATTTAAAAACACCTCACCACCACATAATTCAAAATACCTCACCACCACGTGATTCAAAACAACCACAATGTTATTAAAAACACTTCACAACCACGGAAACAAAAGTTTGAGGGAGTGGTTAAGTGACAACACAGACACTGTCCAGATGTGTAGATATCTATCTATAATTACAGTAATCTCTGTGTGTATGTGTGTGTGTCTGTGTGTGTGTGTGTGTGTGTGTGTGTGTGTGTGTGTGTGTGTGTGTGTGTTTGTCTGTGACCGCTGTTTCTCGACAACCACGGGTCCGATATACTTGAAACTTGCCAGGTATATTGCTGGGGACCCGAGGATGTGCCTTTTCAAGGTTTGAAATTAATCGGACAAGTGCTTCCCAAGGTATGGTCACCGTACTCGCAAGCCGTTCGCTTTGGCTTTGCGAATGGACCAAACCATTTCATGTAAATAGAGGGGGGGGGTTCTACCGTACTCGCAAGCCGTTCGCTTTGGCTTTGCGAATGGACCAAACCATTTCATGTAAATAGAGGGGGGGGTTCTGTGGTCGTTACTGCCACGTGGTTTCAAAGTTTTTTGTTGTTGTTGTTGTTTGCACGCATGTTTTTTTGCACCCACGTACGGGCACGCCCTAGTATAGATAAATGACTGTACCCGTGTTGCCGTTTTGTCATGGTTTAAACCAATCATAATTCAAACAATTATTTTGCACAAATGTATTTGTAATATACTTTATAAACAATTGAAGTTGAAAACGTAAGTTGGAAAAAAAAATTTCCCCAAAAAATTCAAAAAAAAAACAAAAACAAAAACGAAGCCTTTTCTAGAAAAATACCCTTAGGACATACTGACGGGAGAGATATGTGCATGCCAGAAGTTTGGTACGATTTCACAAAAGTTTGAGAAAGTAGTTCAGTGACAACACAACCCAGGACAACACAACACAACCCAGGACAACACAACACAACACAAGACAGACGCTGCACAGATATACAGTATACATACATACATATAAACATATATATACATATATATATATATATATATACATAAACAGATATATACATACATACATATAAACCATATATATATATATATATATATATATATATATATATATATATATATATATATATATATATATATATATATATATATATATATATATATATATATATATTAGCCAAAACCCGTGGAACATCCACGGAAGGGAGGATGTGGTGTATGGATAGAGTGTACCATTATGGATGGCATAGGGGATTTGCTTGTCCGAGTAAGAGTTAGGAAGAAAGATGAGAATGAAGAGTGCGTATATGAACAACGTATTTATTGCAATCTACTTAAATGACAACGCTACGATATACTTTTGAAAAATGAATGGATTCGTAATGGGAATCGGCATAGCACCACTCTGGCCACACTGGCGCAGTGGTATGTGTCAATGGAAAGGAACAGCAGTGGAACCACAGACTTTTAAAAAATGAACGACTTAGTAAATCGACTGGAATTAGCCCCATACTGGCGCATTGGTAAGCGTCAATGTCAAGGCAGAGCAGTAGGAATATAATACAATGAACGCAGTATCAGAGGTTGAAATTATTTTAAAACTTCTGGATAAACAATGTTTGGGGTAATAGTCAAGCCTCTGACGACTCCTTGCGTACTCGTAGTATCAACCTTGATATACACATCTTTGAACGACCGTGCTCTTGAACATGCCACATATAACTGGCCGTGGGAGAAGACAGGAGCAGGCAAATAGATACCCAGTTTACGGAATGTTTGGCCCTGGACTTTATTTATGGTCATTGAATATGCCAGGCGAACAGGAAACTGAGTTCGCTGTAGAACGAAGGGTAAACTGGCATCAGATGGGGCGAGTCTGATACGGGGTATAATTCAGATTTTTCGAGTATGGCTGTACGTCATAAACAAAGAGCGCGGTTGGAAGAAATTATGGTAAACCCACCTGATGAGGTTAGCGTACACCGCGATCGACGACACCGGCACAAATGCATGCTCAGGATTGTCCACTCAGTGGACGGCTTGCTGTCGCCTTCGACTGTCCAATCAGCGGACGGCTTGCTTCGCCTTCACCCAGCACACGCCAATAAGATGGCGTCGTATCGGCAGTTAATCGGATGCTTTTGGGCCCCAACGTCGGCTAATTCAGATTTTTCGAGTATGGCTGTACGTGATAAACAAAGAGCGCGGTTCATAGATCGTAAATCCATTGGTGCCGTGGGCATCGGGTCAATGGGTGCGGCGTAAAAGGGATAACAAAGTCGAGTCCTTACGCTATTATTATATACTCGCCGAAACCCGTGGAACATCCACGGAACGGAGGATGTGGTGTATGGATAGAGTGTACCATTATGGATGGCATAGGGGATTTGCTTGTCCGAGTAAGAGTTAGGAAGAAAGATGAGAATGAAGAGTGCACATGTGCACAACAATCGCCGACACCGGCACAAATGCATGCTCTGGATTGTCCACTCAGTGGATGGCTTGCTTTCGCCTTCGCCTGTCCAATCAGCGGACGGCTTGCTTCGCCTTCGCCCAGCAGACGCCAATATGATGGCGTCGTAAGATGGCGTCGTATTGGCAGTTAATCGGATGCTTTTGGGTCCCAACGTCGGCTAATTCAGATTTTTCGAGTATGTCTGTACGTGATAAACAAAGAACGCGGTTCGTAGATCGTAAATCCATTAGTGCCGTGGGCATCGGGTCACTGGGTGTGGCGTAAAAGGGATAACAAAGTCGAGTCCTTACGCTATTATTATATATATATATATATATATATATATATATATATATATATATATATATATATTATATATATATATATAATTATATATATATATATATATATCTATCTATAATTCCAGTAATCTCTGTGTGTATGTATGTATGTATGTATGTATGTATGTCTGTATGTCTGTGACCGCTGTTTCTCGACAACCACGGGTCCGATATACTTGAAACTTGCCAGGTATATTGCTGGGGACCCGAGGATGTGCCTTTTCAAGGTTTCATATTAATCGGACAAGTAGTTACCGAGCTATGTCCAAAAAACGATTCAACCAATCAGAGAGCAGCGAGCTATCACGTGTGCCGAACGTGCCGAACAGACTCTGCCTCGGACGGCACATTTGAGAGCGTATTCATTTATTTCACGTTGGCAAACTATGTTGGCGTTAAACTATGTTTTAAAACTAATTAAAACTAATTTGCGATTCTTTCGCTTTCCTGCGCGTTTGTGCACGCTATGGCGATTTCTTCACCAAACTCCGCAAGCCGTTCGCTTTGGACCAAACCATTTCATGTAAATAGAGGGGGGGGATTGTCACCGTACTCGCAAGCCGTTCGCTTTGGACCAAACCATTTCATGTAAATAGAGGGGGGGATTGTCACCGTACTCGCAAGCCGTTCGCTTTGGACCAAACCATTTCATGTAAATAGATGGGGGGATATAATTTTACATATATATATAGTACGGGCATGCCCTAGTATATATATATGTATGTATGTATGTATGTGTATATATATATATATATATATATATATATATATATATATATATATATATGTATGTATGTATGTATGTATGTATGTATGTGTGTATATGTATGTGTGTATATGTATGTATATATATATATATATATATATATATATATATATATATATATATATATATATATATATATATATATATATATATATATATATATATATATATATATATATATATATATATATATATATATACAGTATATATATATATCTGTGCAGCATCTGTCCTGTCCTGTGTTGTCCTGTGTTGTATTGTCTAGTCACTGAACTACTTTCTCAAACTTTTGTGAAATCGTACCAAACTTCTGGTATGCACATATCTCTCCCGTCGGTATGTCCTAAGGGTATTTTTCTTGAAAATATATTATTTTTTTGGGGAATTTTTTCGGGAAAATTTTTTTTTTCAACTGAAGGCTTCAACTTCAATGGTTTATAAAATGTGATATCACGTATATTACAAATACATTTGTGCAAAATAATTGTTTGAATTATGATTGGTTTAAACCATGACAAAACGGCAACTCGGGTACAGTCATTTATCTATATATCGACACATCTGGGCAATGTCTGTGTTGTCACTTAACGACTCCCTCAAACTTTTGTTTCCGTGGTTGTGAAGTGTTTTTAATAACGTTGTGGTGGTTTTTAAATCACATGGTGGTGAGGTGTTTTGAATTACGTGGTGGTGAGGTATTTATAATTATGGTGGTGAGTTTTTAATTATGTAGTGGTGAGGTGTTTTGAATTAGTTGGTGATGAGGTGTTTGGAATTATGTGGTGGTAAGGTGTTTTGAATTACTTGGTGGTGAGGTGTTTCTAAATGACATGGTGGTGTGTTTTTAATTTCGTGGCTGTGAGGTGTTTTTATTACGTGTTTTATGGCTGTGAGGTGTTTTCCATTTCGTGGTGGTGCGATGTTTTTAATTTCGTGGTGGTGTGGTGTTTTTATTACGTGTTTTACGGCTGTGAGGTGTTTTAAATGACTTTGTAATGAGGTGTTTTCAATTACTCGGTGGTGAGGTGTTTTGAATTATGTGGTGGTGAGGTGTTTTGAATTTCGTGGTGGTGAGGTGTTTTTAATTTCGTGGTGGTGAGGTGTTTTATTACATGTTTTATGGCTGTGAGGTGTTTTGAATTACGTGGTGGTGAAGTGTAATGAATTACGTGGTGGTGAGGTGTTTTGAATTACGTGGTGGTGAGGTATAATCGTCCAAAACTTCCAGTCTGCACCTACCCCTCCCCGATGTATGTGCTGAGGGGTTCTTTCTTGAAAAAAAAAAACATTCAACCTGAATCTTCAACCTAAATTGCCTATAAAAAATATAATATCACAAACACAACAAATACATTTGTGCAAAATAATTGTTTGTATTATGATTGGTGTAAATCATGACAACACAGCAACTCAGGTACAGTCATTATCCTCAGCTAAAATGAGCCCGTTCCTCAGTAACGACGCTTAGCCAAGCTAGTATATATTATATATATATATATATATATATATACTAGCTGAGGTACCCGGCTTCGCCCGGGTTGAATAAGAATAATACAAATATATGATGAAAAGAACATGTATATTTTAGAGCAATATCACAGTACATTTCCTACATGACGTTTTATCAATTTTCAATTCCTCAAAACCTCTTGGTGTACAACATTTCTGGTTTTCTTACTTGGTGCCAAGACATAAAGATTGCTTGGTTTTCCAAACCTCGAGCAGCCCACGTACAGCTGGCCATGGGAAGTACCCGGCATTGCCGGGCGGGGGAAGGGAGGGGAGGAGGAAGGGGAGAAGAGGGTGGGGAGGGGAGAAGAGGGTGGGGAGCGGAGAAGAGGGTGGGGAGGGGAGAAGAGGGTGGGGAGGGGAGAAGAGGGGGGGGAGGGGAGGAGAGGGGGGGTGGGGAGAAGAGGGGGGGAGGGGAGAAGAGGAGGGAAGGGGAGGAGGAGAGGGGAGAAGAAGAGGGAGGCGGAGGAGGAGAGGGGAGAAGAGGAGGGAGGGGGAGAGGGGAGGGGGAGGGAGGTGAGCGGGGAGGAAAGGGGGAGGGGAGGAGGGGGGAGGGGGGAGGGGAGGAGGGGGGAGGGGGGAGTGGAGGGGGGAGGGGGGAGGGGAGGGGGGAGTGGAGGGGGGAGGGGGGAGTGGAGGGGGGAGTGGAGGGGAAGGGGGGAGGTGGGTGAGAGGGGAGGGGGGAGGGGGTGAGAGGGGAAGGGAGGGAGAGGGGGGAGGGGAGGGGGAGGGGGGAACGGCTAGCTTGGCAAGCGATAGCAGGCTTTTTACTTTTATTTTTACCTCAATGAGGGCTATATATATAGTCCGTGCTTGGAGCCTTCAAGTTCAACATAAAGTTTTTTAATGAAAAATAATGCAGATGTATAACAATCCACCAATGCAAGTTCAGAAATGAATGCAGATCCTTTACTTTGCGATACAAACGCAATTCCCGCCATTTCCACTCACGATCGAGGCCTCCACAGTGACCGCGCCTCTTCTTCCTCCTACAACTTCGTCTCACTTCTTTCACTCAAAATGCACGAAATTCTGCCGCATGAAATTATGTAGAGGCCTCGTCGGGGGGATATAAGGTAGATAAGGAAGGCGTTGTAACAGAAGATTCAAAATAAAAGTGGAAGAACATAAGGAAATCGGAGCTATTCTGGACCCACATCCAAACCCGACAAACCATTGCAATACACCCCGAACGTCTAGCGCCGCCACAAACTACACCATGGAATTGCAGCTGGCGCGGTGTTTTTAAAACCATTGATATTAAAATAAAACGTAGCCTAAAACCACCAGGATTTTATGCTGATTCCGAATCTGTGTCTAAAACTTTTCTCCGATGTGTAGTTCTTGAGTTATAAGCGGACATCCAGACAGACACACACACACACACACACACACACACACACACACACACACACACACACACACACACACACACACACACACAGACACAGACACACAGACACTCCTCCTTTATATATATATATATATATATATATATATATATATATATATATATATATATATATATATATATATATACATACATACATATACATACATATACACAGTGCATTCAGAAAGTATTCAGACCCCTTCACTTTTTTCACATTTTGTTATGTCGCAGCCTTATGCTGAAATCGTTTAAATTCATTTTTTCCCTCAATCTACACTCAATACCCCATAATGACAAAGAGAAAACAGGATTTTAGAAAGTTTTGCAAATTTATTAAAAAGAAAAAACTGAAATATCACATTGATATAAGTATTCAGACCCTTTGCTATGACACTTGAGATTTAGCTCAGATGCCTCACATTTCTCTTGATCATTCTTGAGATGTTTCTCCACCTTGATTGGAGTCCACCTGTGGTACATTCAATTGATTGGACATGATTTGGAAAGGCACACTCCTGTCTATATAAGGTCTCACAGCTGACGATGCATATCAGAGCAAAAACCAAGCCATTAGGTCGAAGGAATTGCCTGCAGAGCTCAGAGACAGGATTGTGTCGAGGCACAGATCTGGGGAAGCCCACAAAAAAATCGCCAATCAATTGATTGGTTCACCAATCAAAAGCTAGAAACTGATTGTTGTTTTTTTTATAACAAGAACTCAAAGGTCAAGGCTTCATAAAATCGTCAATTTTTATTTTGTATTATTTTTACCTCCACCACCAAAGGTGGGATGGTGGTTATGTTTGCACCCCTGTCTGTCTGTCTGTCTGTCTGTCTGTCTGTCTGTCTGTCTGTCTGTCCGTTTGTGAACAAAATATCTCAAAAAGTTGTGGATGGATTCGTACGAAATTTGGCAGAGATGTAGCGTATGTGACAAGGACGAAATGATTAGATTTTGGTGAAGATGTGGATTCGGATCCGGCTACTAGAATTTTTGAAGTGATGCTTCACCATTGGGAGATGGGCCAAAAACGATACAAAGCAGGATATCTCAAAAAGTTGTGGACGGATTGGGACGAAACTTGGTGGACAGGTTGGGTGTCTGGCAAGGACGATTCGATTTTGGTGAAGATCTGATTATGGATTTGGATATGAGAATTATTTATTTTTTAAGTGATTCTTCACCATTGGGAGATAGGGCTAAACACGATACATAGCAGGATATCTCAAAAAGTTATGGATGCATCAGACTGGGCATCTGACAAAATCACAGACTGGGCAAACAAGTGGAACATGTCTTTCAATCCTGACAAATCTCACACTCTTACGATGTCTCTCCGAAAAGACCGACTGGACAACCTTCCCATCTACTTTCTGAATAATCCTCTCCAAGAAGTTCTGTCACTCAAGCTTTTGGGTCTCACTATCTGCCATGATCTTTCCTGGGAAAACCACATTTCCAAGCTGGCCTCCAAAGCCAGTCGCCGACTGGGCATCCTCCGTCGTGCGAATTCCTTCCTTGGCACACCTGAGCTCCTCACCACATACAAGGCTTTCATCCGCAGCTCAATGGAGTACTGCTCTCCCCTCTGGGCTGGTGCTCCTGCCTCACACCTAACTCGTCTTCACGCTGTTGAAACCAAAGCGTTCAGAATCATTGGAATCTCCCGCGATGACGCTATCTCCGAGGGCCTTTCACTTACTCACCGCAGGCAGGTTGGTGGTCTTTCCGTCTTCTACCGACTCCTCTCCGGCCTTGCTCCCCCAGCTCTCTCTGGGCTCTGTCCCCCAAATATTCCTGCAGGTCGCACAAGATCTGCCTGCAACCCTCTTATGGTTAAACTGCCAAAATCAAGACTTTCTGCTCACCTTCACTCCTTCATTCCTCTTTTCCCCGCCTCTGGAACAAACTCCCTCACTCTCTTCGATCCCTATCCTCCCTCCAGGTCTTTAAAACGGCTGTTCACCACCATCTCTTATCTTCCCCAATCCAAAACCTTGATCTTTTCTACCCCCGCTAATTTCACCCCAAATCCACTTTTTTGAGGTGACTTTTGACTTCTTTCCTGGAAGTCCTTGGTGTCCTTGCGTTTTATACCTATCCTGCCTCCCCCCAGGCCCTCTCCCTCCAAAAACATCTCCCGATGTCCCTGCTCTCAAATGTTGTGTTTGTGTGCTTCCTCCCCTTCTCGCCCCATCTTGTCAACCGCTCCCCTTTTTATATACTTTGTTTGCTTGTTTGTTTGATTTGTTTGTTTGATAAATGTTAGCTGTTTCACGAGCCTCGACTCTGTATACACAAAAAAAAACAAAAAAAAACATTTGGACGAAACTTGTTGGACAGGTTGTGTGTGAAACCAGGAAGAAGAATTTGGTGAAGATCTGGATGCGGATCCAGCTGGTATAATTTTTTAAGGGCTTCTTCACTATTGAGTGATATGGCCAACCAGGCGGAGGTATGCTCTCTACTGAGTGCCGATCTCGTTCAAACTGTTTTCGTCATGTTTCGCATAAAGAAGAAGAAGAAGACATCTGAAAACAAACTGATGCGGATGGGCTTTGCATTTTGGGATGCTTTCTTGGTCACATTGTTTTCTATATTCTGCATGCATTAGTTCGAATATGTGTCTGAACAGCAATTTGTTTTCTTTTTCTAATCCTGCATTGGGTTACAAACTTCCTGTTCCTATGGGGATGGCATCATGCGAATGATTTCCAGAGCCAAAGGCATGACAAAGACATGGGGCAGCAATTTGAAAAATGGAAGGGGAGACCAAGTTCTTGGAAGTGGGAAACTGAAACTTTGCAGGAATTTTTTTTGGCAGGAAATTCGAATTTTGCATTGAAACGCAATTGAATTGGAGTGATATATTCCACTGCCTGGCATTGGCACTTTGCAGGCATTTTCAGCAAACAATTTTGCAAGATATACTGTTTCAACACCTTACCGTTTTGGCCACAAATATGGAAATGATGGAGGACAACTGACAATTGAAAACGAACACTAATTTGCCGTGAGGAAATATTGATATACTGTATAGTTAGGAGGTAAGTTAAGTGTTCAGTGAATATTTTTTTTCCGTATACAATGTGGAAGCTTGTAGATGAACGAAAAGAAAATGGACAGTATGTAACAAAACAAAAGGAACAGTAGAAAGAGAAGATGGAAACACACCAACAGCAGGGTGAAGGACAAAATAGAGGGATACTTGCAGAAAAGAGAGCTTTGGGGAGGAATGAGGGGGAAGGGAGGATACAGAGGGTGGACAAGATGGATATGGCCACAAATTCTCAGGAAGGAAAAACTGGAAATTGGAAATTTCAAAGGGCTTGGGGAGGGTTAACAGGGATAGAAAGGATCATGGTTTCTGTTGGGGGATGATCTGAGATGGTGGTGAACAGCTCTCTTGCTTTCTTGAGATTGAAGAGGATGTGGAAGTTGGTTCCACAGATGGAGAAAAAGAGGAACAAATGAGTGGAGGTGAGAGCAGTGATCCTGGGATTGGGAGTTTCACCAGAATGGGGTTACTGGTACACCAAATGTGACATGCATAAACTTGGGGAAGAGGGGAGGGAGAGGTGGACAGATCATGGGAAAAGCAGAGGGTGCAAGACCAGAGACAAGGACATAGAAGACACACCAGCTGATGATTTTATCATGGTCTGAACAAAGGGAAGAGGCTGCTGCCTGCATATCTGAAGGATGAATGATGTTAGGGCAGAGTGTGGAAGGGGAGTCAAAGAGGTCTTGATAAAGATTAGGAATAGGACTCAACTCAGAAACTGCCTTGGGGCAATCCATCCTTGACAGACAGAGGAGATGAAAGGCTTCCGGTGAGTGCCACACATTTGTTACTAGAGTAGAGGAAGTCAGGAAGCCATGTGTGGAGTTGGCCTTCGATGTCATACCTGTAGGTGGAGAGTTTGGAGAGGAAGGCATAATTCCAGATTGTATTTGATTGCTTGAGATTTGTTTGGAGAGATGGCCCTGATCTCATGTCTGACATTGAGGGCCTACACCCATTGTTGGGAGAGAAGAAGCAGCATGTCCGAGGCAAGGTGAACTGTTCTAAATCTGAATTGTTGATCTGAGAAGAGGCATTCAAGAGAAAGAAGGATTTGATGTAAACTGTAATGATGGATTCCATGACCTTGCTAGTGATTGGAAATAATCTGATGTCTGTAGTTAAAATGATCGGTTTTTGCACGTTGTGTTTTATAATACAGTATAATGATGTTGGCTGACTTTCAAGCAGAAGAAAGATGACATAGGAAAAATGATAGCGTGAATAAAGCAGAAAGCTGATGTGCAAGAGCAGTAGAGAAGGTTTTTAGGGTGTGTGTGCTGAAGCTGTCTGGTACAGTTGCAGATTTAGAGCTTAGTGTTGACAGAAACTGCTCTACCGTCTCAAGTCCAAAAAAAATAAAAAAAAATACAGAGTCCAGGAGCAGTTGGATGCAACTGTGTAGGGTGAGTACAGAGAGCGAGGGGTTGGAGGACACCATATTTGGAGACAAACACCGAATTGAGGCATTTAGCCTTCCACAAGCAGAGTCAGCTGTGGTGCCGTTTCAAGTGAGGGAAGGGGTGGATGGGCAACATACACCACAGACAGGCTTGACAAGGCACCACCAAGGGAGACAAAGTTCATTATTGAGGATGGACAGATGTTAGTGATTTTGCTTTGCTCTCCTGAGAGTAGACACTTGTTGCAGGCTTTTTGGAATTGAGAATACTAAATAATATGAAAGAAAATAGATAGCAACATAGCAGGATAAAGTGAAATGTCCGCTCTGTTCTCAGACAAAAATATTGACTAATTTGGTGACAGAATTTGGTTTCTTCACCATATTTTTCGGTTAAATTTCATATAAGTGTGTTTAAAATGGTGAAATATAAACGTATACAATTTTATCATAAATTTGCTGAAATGTAAAGAAGGAGTAATCTTGAAAGCATGTGGATATTGGAAAATTCAGGGACTGAAATGAGTCAGGTGACATCCTTGAGGTTGAAGTTAGTTGACAGTGTGTAATTACAAATTATAGGACTTCAAAAGACAAATAACAAGCGTTACGCCTAGGTCCCCCGTCGGTGAAGTGATGTGAGTTGACAAAGTGGAAGACGCAAGGTGGCCATCTTGGAATTTGACGTGGCGACCCAATTTTCAATAGCGTTCTCCCTTGTGCGTAGATACACCCACACACCAGATTAGAAGTTAGTAGTTCGTTTATTTTTCAAGATATTTCGCTCACAAGGTTCAGACAACTATATGGTGGCAGCCATCTTGGATTTTGACGTGGGTTGCACCCACACACCAAATTAGAATTTGGTCCTTCGCTTATGCACGCACGCACGCACGGACGGACGCATGCACGCACGGACAGACGCACGGACGGACGCACACACGGACGGAGGGGAAAACCATAGTCCCCCTTTCGCTCCGCGGTGCGACGGGGGACAATAACATGGGTAACCCCCAAGATACACATTGGGAAATATCATTTTACTTAACTAAAGATGACTTTCAAGCAGTTGCACAACTATCAAACACATAATGACACAGTTATGCATTACGACAATACAAATAGTAAAGTACAGTATAGCTGGTATCATTATTCATTAAATATTTTAAGGTATAACAAATTATGAGGCATCACTAAAAAATAGCCTTGATGAGCAAAAGGAATCATGAGCATATCTCATATCAAAACTAGATCGGCACTCAGTCGAGAGCATACCTCCGCCTGGTTGGCCACATCACTCAATGGTGAAGAATCACTTAAATGATTCTACTGGCTGGACCCAGATCTGGATCTTCACCAAAATTGAATCGATTCTTCCTTGTTGCACACTCAACCTGTCCAACAAGTTTCGTCCAAATCCATCCAAAACCTTTTGAGACATCCCACTATGTATAGTTTTTGGCCCCATCTCCCAATGTTGAAGAATCACTTAAAAAATTATACTAGCCGGATCCGAATCTAGATCTTCACCAAAATCTAATCATTTCGTCCTTGTCAAATACGCCACCACTCTGCCAAATTTCGTCCAAATCCGTCCACACGTTTTTGAGATATTATGCTCACAAACAAACACAGACAAACGGACAGACAGGGGTGAAAACCTAACCTCCATCCACCTTTGGTGGTGGGGGAAACAAAAGTTAACATTCAGGAAGAGTAAGCAATGGAATTCATGGTACATGAAGGGAAAGGAATACATATTGACTATATATATATATATATATATATATATATATATATATATATATATATATATATATATATATATATATATATATATATATATATATATATATATATATACAGTGAAACCTTGACTTACGAGTGCACCAACTTACGAGTTTTCCGAGATACGAGCCGTCGCTCGGGCGGTTTATTGCTTTGAGATGCGAGCCGAGATCTGAGTTACGAGCTTACGCCACCCGCCACCAGGTGGGTTCCGGTCACGTGGTTATCTTGCCGTGCAAGCATCTCTGCCGTATATCGCTGCTGTTTTGTTTTCGCATTTTGGTTATTTTGGAGCTGACGCCACCCGCCACCAGGTGGGTTCCGGTCACGTGGTTATCTTGCCGTGCAAGCATTTCTGCCGTATATCGCTGCTGCTTTGTTTTCGCATTTTGGTTATTTTGGAGCTTACGCCACCCGCCACCAGGTGCAGGTGGGTTCCAGTCACGTGGTTATCTTGCCGTGCAAGCATCTCTGCCGTATATCGCTGCTGCATTGTTTTCGCATTTTGGTTATTTTGGAGCTTACGCCACCCGCCACCAGGTGGGTTCCAGTCACGTGGTTATCTTGCCGTGCAAGCATCTCTGCCATATATCGCTGCTGCTTTGTTTTCGCATTTTGGTTATTTTGTAGCTTACGCCACCCGCCACCAGGTGGGTTCCGGTCACGTGGTTATCTTGCCGTGCAAGCATCTCTGCCGTATATCGCTGCTGTTTTGTTTTTGCATTTTGGTTATTTTGGAGCTGACGCCACCCGCCACCAGGTGGGTTCCGGTCACGTGGTTATCTTGCCGTGCAAGCATTTCTGCCGTATATCGCTGCTGCTTTGTTTTCGCATTTTGGTTATTTTGGAAAATTTCTTAGTTTTAACCATGGGTCCTAAGAAATTGAGTGCCAAGGGCAGTACTGAGAAGAAGAAGAGGATGATGTGCTTGGATATAAAACACGCAATCGTCGAACAACATGAGCGAGGTGTGCGTGTTGTCGACTTGGTGAGGCAGTACGATCGTAGTACTTCTACGATATGTACGATTTTGAAGCAGAAGGAGTCGATAAAGGCTATAACGCCAGCCAAGGGCGTTACGATTATTTCAAAGCTCCAGACCTCTATCCATGAAGAGATGGAGAAGTTGTTGTTTGTGTGGTTGACGGAGAAGCAGCTCGCAGGAGATACCATGACCGAGAGCATCATGTGTGAGAAGGCCCGAGACATTTACGGGGATTTGGTGCAGCAGACGGCGGGAACATCAACGGACGAGGCATCGGAAGAGTCATTCAAAGCCAGTCGGGGATGGTTTGATAATTTTAAGAAGAGGACCGGCATTCACTCCGTCGTCAGGCATGGTGAGGCAGCAAGCTCGGATGTGAAGGCAGCTGAAGATTTTATTATAACTTTTGCCAAACTGATAGAAGCTGAAGGATACATCCCCCAGCAAATCTTCAACTGTGACGAGACAGGGCTCTTCTGGAAAAAGATGCCGAGGAGGACGTATATAACGGCAGAGGAGAAGAGCATGCCAGGCCACAAACCCATGAAGGATAGGTTAACCCTTGCACTGTGCGCGAATGCGAGTGGTGACTGCAAGATTAAGCCGCTACTCGTATATCACTCTGAAAACCCCAGAGCCTTTAAGTCTCATAGGATACTTAAAGAAAAACTGCAGGTTATGTGGAGAGCAAACGCAAAGGCGTGGGTCACCAGGCAGTTCTTTGTGGAGTGGGTAAACCTGGTCATTGGTCCTGCCATCAAGAAGTACCTTTTGGAAAATAACCTACCCCTGCAAGCCCTTCTCGTCCTTGACAATGCTCCCGCACACCCACCAAACCTCGAAGACGACACCCTTGAAGAATTTAAGTTCATTAAGGTCCTCTACCTTCCAGCCAACACCACCCCTATCCTGCAGCCCATGGACCAGCAGGTGATTTCAAATTTCAAAAAGCTCTTCACCAAGCACCTGTTCCGGCGCTGCTTTGAGGTTACGGAGAGCACAAACCTCACCCTTCGAGAGTTCTGGAAGGATCACTACAATATTGTGACCTGCCTCAGAATTATCGACATGGCCTGGCAGGGTGTTACAAGGAGGACCTTAAACTCTGCATGGAAGAAGCTGTGGCCTGAGGTTGTGTCCGAAAGGGACTTTGAAGGATTCGAACCTGAAGTGTTAGTGGTGGAGGAGATTGTGTCCCTCGGAAAGTCCATGGGCCTGCAAGTGAATGAAGAAGACGTTAACGACCTCGTCGAGAAGCACAACGAGGAACTGACAATGGAGGAATTAAAGAAGCTACAGCAGCAGCAGAAGACGGAGGTTTTTCAGGAAATTAACGCGGAGGAGCCAGAGGCGGAGGTGGTTATCGCTACAAGTGAGATTAAGGAAATGTTGGGAATGTGGGAGAAAATTTCAGAGTTTATTGAAAAGAAACACCCTGAAAAAGTTGCAACAGGTCGTGCGTTGGCGCTGTGTAACGACACTTGCCTCACTCATTTTCGAAACATTTTGAAAGGGAGGAAGAAACAAACCTCATTGGACAGGTTTTTCTTGAAACGCCCTGCAAGTGAAAGCGAGGAAAGTGTGGCGAAAAAGGCAAAAGTTATCTCCTCTACCTCCGCCAGCATCTTCGTCTGATCTTCAAGGTAAATACACTTAATAAAACCAGTTTATTTCTCTACATTCTCTTTTATTATGTACAGTATATACGAGGTCGTGCTTGTTTATACATTATTTGTTATTTATAAAGTACATTTTTCTTATTTAAAAACACGTAACAAAAAAAATTGGTGTGGTTTTTTGGGTGCTGGAACGGATTAATAGCATTTCAATGCATTTGAATGGGGAAATTTGATTTGAGAAACGAGCAAATTGAGTTACGAGCTCGGTCACAGAACGACTTAAACTCGTAAGTCAAGGTTTCACTGTGTGTATATATATATATATATATATATATATATATATATATATATATATATATACATATATATATATATATATATATATATACATATATATATATATATATATATATATATATATATATATATATATATATATATATATATATATATATATATATGTATTCCTTTCCCTTCATGTACCATGAATTCCATTGCGTGTATATATATATATATATATATATATATATATATATATATATGCAAAGATTTGCGGTTGGGAGTAAATCCAAATGTCTCCATGGTAAGATCTCCAACCTTTAATTGAACAAACAATGACTCAACGTTTCGATTAAGAACATGTGACAAAGCCAAACGCGTCCGTTAATCTTCCTCAAGAGTGATAAAATCATCTCAACATCCCCTTATATGCAAAGTGGGCGGCATGCTTACAGGATTGTTTTGATCCGTGAATATGCGGTTGATTTTTGAATTTGGTCAGTAACGTCTCAGTTCAGGAGAGCGGTGTGATACTGTTTCATTGGCTGTCCAGCTTTGCCCACCCCACTTTGCATATACCCCGCCCACTTTGCATATAAGGGGATGTTGAGATGATTTCATCACTCTTGAGGAAGATTAACGGAGGCGTGTGGCTTTGTCACATGTTGTTAATCGAAACGTTGAGTCATTGTTTGTTCAATTAAAGGTTGGAGATCTTACCATGGAGTCATATATAAATTGTTGCGGTTTTTAGAACCCTCACTTTTGTAAATAAATAATAACTCTTGTAAATATCCCATCATTTAATAAGGTCAAAGGTCGCACCCATAGTTAGGCCACAGCAACACGCAGGACACCATAGGACTTTCAGTTATTTCCTTAATATGTGTTTCAGATAAGGCTGTGTTCCCAATAGTTGAATCTGCGTTGCATTAATTAAAGAAGATAGGCCCCATCCCATCCATTTTTCCAGTCTCTCTCTCTCCAAATTGTATTACGCGCCTCTGCCAGCCGCAGCCGCCTCAGCGTTTGCTCCAAATGCCATTACGCGCGTGGTCAAGCTTGGAGAACACGGGGGCGGAGCGCCAGGAACGAGGCGTGGCCATGTCAACGAGCCGTCAAGGGCGGAGCCGGTGAGCCCTCGCTAACCAACCAGGGCAGAGGTGAGCTCGCTGGAGGGCGTGGCCTCAAAGTGCGCGGATTAATCTAAAAGCGCGTTATATAAGCGCAAGCGAGAGGACTGCTTTCAGGACTGCGCGGGGAGAGCTCGAATATCATGGACTGCGTGGGGAGAGCTCGAATATCACGGACTGCGCGGGGAGAGCTTGAATATCACGGACTGCGCAGGGAGAGCTCGAATATCACGGACTGCGCGGGGAGAGCTCGAATATCACGGACTGCGCGGGGAGAGCTCGAATATCACGGACTGCACGGGGAGAGCTCGAATATCACGGACTGCGAGGGGAGAGCTCGAATATCACGGACTGCGCAGGGGACTGTCGTGATTAACAGAACGGCGTGGAGACGTCTTATTGTAACGCCATTGAGAGGACTGCGCCACGAGCCATTGTTAACGGACTAATCCGGGAGCGCTCCATTTGATACTGACATTGAGTGATCAGGAGAGAGAGAGCGTTTGGCACGCTATACGTACGCGGCATTCCAGCCCCTCGCATATGTAAGGCCCGGTCACACGCCAACAACATGGGAAGCTGCCTGCCGTTCTTCGCCCGCGGACCCGGAGCCTGGACGGAGCGCCTACCTGCCTGGACCCATCTGCCTGGACCTTCCTCCCCTACCAGCTACCATCCCCTGTAAGTCTGTCTGTTTGTCCTGGGGTCGTGATAAGTTAAGACTGTATAGATAAGCTTGCCCTGAGTCCTTTTGTTTCTTCTTCTTCTTGTACATGCTTTTGTTTCCTCTTTGGGTTTTTGTGCATAATTAATAAATCCACTCTTTGTTCTTCCCTTACTCTGGTTTCCTCTTATTCGATCGCTTTAGTCTTTTCTCGATTGAGTACCTGTGGCACGATTTGGAAACTGCTATAATCGGGTGTAGTATTTGTTAATGGCCCGAGTCGCGGCTCGCTTCGCTCGGCGTATCCATTAACGCTGCGGCTCGGGTGGGAGTTATCTCCTCGCTTTACGGCCGGTGGTAGTACTTAGGTAATAAGACTAATTGGGCTTACAACCCTACTTACCACCGATCGGAAGTGACGTCATAATTTCCAGGATTGGGGGACTGCCAGCTTAAAAGACAAGGGGATTAAACCCCCCTTGATAAGGGGAGCGCCGACCCCCAAATCCGCAACAATTGGTGTCAGGAGTGGAATTGGACCGGAACCAAATATTTATATCATCTGAAAAATTTGGTCAAAACTTCGAGCGGCCAAAATTTTATTGAAACATCTAAATTTTAGATCGTGCCATGGATAATCAAGGTGATCGGATGCCGGTGGGGGAAATAGAAGAAGAATTAGAGGCAACCCAGGACCCCAGGGAACAATTGGGAGAGATGGAAGAGGAAAGCAATGAGGATGCGGTAGAGGGGGTTGCAGGCGCACAATATGGCGGCACCTCGCACATGGCGATGAGGGCCGCGCCCGCGGCGCAAGTGGGAGGGATGGACATGCAGGCCCTCATGGCGCAGCTGCAGGCAACCATACAAATGGGATTGAAAGATGGGTTAAGTAATATGGGAAACCAAATTGAGGGATTAGATAGGAAAATGGGGGGATTTTTTTTTTTTTTTTTTTTTTTTGTATACAAGATCGAGGCTCGTGAAAGAGCGAACATTAATCACACAGAAAGACAAACCGACACATAAAACATATAACATAGGGAGCGGTAGACAAGATGGGGAGAGAGGGGGAAGGACACAAACACAACATTTGAGAGCAGGGACCGAGAGACATGGAGACATCGAGAGATCTGAGAGAGGGTGAGGGCTTTGGGGGGGGGGGGGGCGTGGGAAGGGGGCGGTGGGAGAGGTATAAAACATATGGACACTGCCAGGACTTCCAGGAATGAAGTTGGAATTTCAAACAAGGTGGATCTGGGGTGAATTAGCGGGGGTAGAAAAGATCAAGGTTTTGGATGGGGGAAGATAAGAGATGGTGGTGAACAGCTGTTTTAAAGACCTGGAGGGAGGAGTGGGATTGAAGGGAGTGAGGGAGTTTGTTCCAGAGGCGGGAGAAAAGAGGAATGAAAGAGTGAAGGTGAGCAGAGAGCCGAGATTTCGGCAGTTTAACCATCAGAGGGTTGCTGGCAGATCTTGTGCGACCTGTAGGAATATTTGGGGGACAGAGCACAGAGAGAGCTGGGGGTGCAAGGCCGGAGAGGAGTCGGTAGAAGACAGAAAGACCACCTACCTGCCTGCGGTGAGTGAGTGAAAGGCCCTCAGAGATAACTTCATCGCGGGAGATTCCAATAATTCTGAAAGCTTTGGTTTCAACAGCGTGAAGCCGAGCTAGGTGTGAGGCAGGAGCACCGGCCCATAGGGGAGAACAGTATTCCATTGAGCTGCGGATGAAAGCCTTGTATGTGGTGAGGAGCTCAGGTGTGCCGAGGAAGGACTTCGCACGACGGAGGATGCCCAGTCGGCGACTGGCTTTGGAGGCCAGCTTGGAAATGTGGTTTTCCCAAGAAAGATCATGGCAGATAGTGAGACCCAAAATCTTGAGCGACAGAACTTCTTGGAGAGGATTGTTGAGAAAGTAGATGGGAGGGTTGTCCAGTCGATCTTTTCGGAGAGACATAGTAAGAGTGTGAGATTTGTCAGGATTGAAAGACATGTTCCACTTGTTTGACCAGTCTGTGATTTTGTCCAGGTCTTCAGAGAGTGAGGAGGCAGCAGACTGCCGATCTGAGGGAAGAGGAATGGAGCGGCAGAGAGTGGAGTCATCAGCAAAGAGATAGAGAGGATTTTCGAGAGAGTCAGAGAGATCATTGATGAAGACCAGAAAAAGCACGGGGCCCAGAACACTGCCTTGGGGAACTCCAGCCTGAACAGGAAGGAGATGGGAGAAATGAGGGCCAATAGTGAGGGAATGGAAAATGGAATGGGGGAGCAATTGGGAAGCCAATTTGGGGGGTTAGAAGACAAAATAGGGGGGTTGGGGAATGAATTGGGAGGTCAAATTGGGGGGCTAGGAAGCAAATTGGGGGGAATGGGAAGCAGATTAGGGGGCAAATTGAAGGACGTGGTTGGCCAAGCACGAGAAATTAATGAGGGGTTAGCGAGGGACAAAGCCACGTATGAGGCAAAATAATTTGAGAGGGAGAGAGACCGCGAGTTGGGTGGGAAGAGCACATGGGTACGCGATGAGGTAGCGCGGCTAGAGGAGCGCAGGTTGAGTGAGTTGGAACAAAGCACAGTTACGTGGATGGGTATAGAAATCGCGACCCGGGGTATGGGGAAGTCGGCGACCGCCGAAGTAGAAAATTTGAGTTTATTAGCGGCAGCGGTCGTCGAGAAAGAAGAAAGAGAAATCGAACCAATAGTGGAAATTGGGGCGGAAGAGACGGACTTAGAAGAGCACTCGCGGGGTGAAGAAATGGAATGCACTCAAAGTCTGAATTCGCATCGTGATGCCGTGCTTAATGAAAATGGAAAGTTTGCAGGTGGTGGAGTAAAGAATAAGAAGCGCCAAAGTGAGTAGGGTGGTATATGGTGCTAAAAGGTTTTTCGGGAAAGTGTTTAGCGCAAAAAGAATTTTCACGTGCTTGGGATTCCAGCGTAACCCGGGCGTTTGTGAGAGGTCCGTGGTGCGCTGTGAGTGGAAATGGCGTGCGTGTAAAAAAAAAAGTGTGCGCCGAGGAGTGAGTGTGTTACAGAGTGTGAAAGTGGGTTGGGTGAGAGTGACACGGAGAGTGAGTTGGTTGTGGCAAGTGTGCGAAGATGCACACCTGAGTTGGTTGTGGAGCGTGTGATTGGGTGTGCGACGAGGGATTGCACACCCGTGGGTAGGTGTGCGCTGAGTGGGTATGTGCAAGAGTGCACACCCACGAGTGGTATGGAGTACGTACCGGGAGAGAGTGCGCCCGGGTGTGCGCGAGAAAGGTGTGGAACAGAGGAGTGTGTGATAATGGGGTGTGCGAGAGAAGAGAGTGCACGGAGAGAGAGTGCGGTAAAAGTGCGTAGAGTGTATGAGAGGCGCGGAGATGCCTCGATGTGTGAGTGAAGAACGGGTAGCGTATGGGTGTGAGCATGCAAGTGGGGCATCGACGTTAACCGGGACAGCGTTCAGGCCGACGTATAGCCGACGCGAGTTCTCGGGGCATGGTGCGCTTTGTTTGCTGCGGGGGCCGGCCGGGATCGTGGCCGCGTCGCTCCTGCAAGGAGAGCCGTGCACAATTCGGGCCGTGCCCCGCCTTGCACGGTCGGTGCCGCGTGTTGCCCGGAATAGCGATCGGCCCGGTTTGAGGGGAAGGAGAAGGGGTCCGAGCAGTGCCCCCTTGTGGTGGCGGCGCTCCGGCCGGGCAAGGCTGGGCAATCGCGCTTGGGAGCGCAAGGCCTTACGCCGAGATGGTGCCTGGAGTCTTGGCCCGACAAAACCTCCTCCCCTGAATCTGAATGCCGGACGGACCCAACCTACAGTAGACAGACCACAGTATGCATTGCTCAGTTTTTCAAAACCGAGCTGTAAAAATGTATTTCCCGCACCGAGAGGCTCAAGATAGTGGACTGGAATAGTGATAGTGATGGCGAATGGTATGCGGTGTAGAGGGATGATAGATCTACCATCCCTCACATCGCATCTTTTGGGCACATGAGCGATAGGTTTATGGGGTGGCGGTGAAAACTAGCCCGGGAGGGTTAGGATAAACGTATAGGGATCTAGAAACATGACCATAGGTGACTGAGAGTTAAGTAGTGACAGTGTACCTGTAGTGGGGACATAGAGTAGGGTAGCTGGTTGATAACGACGTGGGATGTGCAATAGTATAAGGGATGACAGAGAAGCACTAACGTGGGATGTGCAATAGTATAAGGGATGACAGGTGACAGGGAGGATAAATTTCCTCCCAAAATCGGTTTTGACGACCTTTTCTGTGCACTATTTGTGTCGCATCACAAGTTACGATGATGAATCTAAACTGAAATCTCAAAGTGAAACTGATGTTGAAACGGGAAACTGAAACTATTGATATATGGATCATCAAATGGGAAACCAGAATGAAATGCTGTGGAAAATTGCTGAAAGCAAAGCTTTGGGGAATATATTGTTGTGGATATGAGGATTGTGTTTTTTTATTGTGTGTTTTATATTATATTATTGCTTTATTCTGGACCCTCCTGCCTCCAGTCTGTTGTATAAAGGTCAAAGGGCGTTCCCGTAGTTAGTTCCATAAAGCATACATGAAGGACACTATAATATCCCTGTTCAGGAGTTTATTTCCTTATTCTGTGTATTAGGTTAAGGCCTTGTCTTCCATTAAGATGACACTCCATTGCACTAAGTGAAACCAGATAGATTCCCTTCATTCTTCATTCCCATTCCCAAAATCTCCATTTCCAGCTACATCCCCTCCAAGTCTCCATTGCCAACCGCACTGGGCAGTTGCCAGGTTTGTTACAGCGGTGGGTTGCTGATTTCGCCCCAAAGCCGCCATTAAGCATGTGCTCAGCTCGGGGAAGAAGGGCGTGCCCGCCCATCGTCATCAAGGGCGGAGCCAGAGGGCCGTGCCGACCAATCAGGGCCGAGGCGAGCTGACCGATGGGCGTGTCCTGAAGGCCGGCGGCTTGATCGCCTGAGGCGCTATAAAAGCGCGCGCGCAAGAACCGAGTAGGAGTTGGACAGGGAGACGTGCAAGTTGTTGAGTTGAGTGGTTGGACCAGATGAGCTTTGACAAGACGAGAGAGACGAGTCCTGAAAAGAGCACGCGACGTCCACACAGCCACAGCAGCAACAGCCACAGCAGCAACAACAGCAGCTTGGGGCCTGGACGGCAGTTTTGAGCAGGGCCGCGAAGGAACGGCGGCTGCGAAACGCGCCGATCGTGCTGCAGGACCCGTTGAACCTTCCTCTCCCTCCAGCCATCCACCTCCTGCCTTTCCATCCTTTTGTGTACGTGAGTTTGTTCTGTGTGTCTTGTCCCTGGGTTAATTAAGACTGGAGGTAAGCTAGCAATTTTCACTGTGTCTCTAATATCTTCTGTAAATTATTTTCTTATCTTTCCTTCTTCCTTGGTTACTTTGAGCATGTAAATAATAGGAATAAATTTAGTAGTATTTCCAACCTTTTTGTTTTTGTCTTCTTCTTCTTCACATCCGTGTCGCCTTTGTCTTTTCCATATTGAATATCTGTGGCGCGATCCGGCCAACGTTCAGGAATCGGGTTAGTCGGGGTAACTGTTCGGCCGCGGTGCCATCCGCTCGGCAAACCAACATCTTATCCGCGGTCCGTAACAATATAGAGAGGGTGGAGGTCGGAGCTAAAGAAACGATGTGGAAAGGGATAGGTGCCTAGAGGTGGTCGGTTGGTAAGGAAAGAACTTTGGTGATCGTTTGTCAGGTTGTAGGCCCAAAACATGCCGAAACCCATTTCCTAGGTGAGCTTTTATAATATTAACCCTTACTTCCGAGCAGTACATC
>NC_136264.1:105174786-105404786 GCF_964187855.1 Myxine glutinosa
CTTTACCACTGCATTTCTCCAAGGCGAGAACATCAACACCATGCAGTGGCCTGCGCTCTCCCCTGACCTGAATCCCATAGAGCACCAGTGGGATGAGCTTGGGAGACGCGTAGTTGGCAGGGCCAGGACACGGGCAGAGCTGCTTCAGACATTGAGGACTGAGTGGGACAGAATCCAGCAGCAATCCATCCTAAAACTGGTAGGCAGTATACGCCGATGATGCACTGCCTGTATCCAAAACAATGGTGGCCACACACGCTATTGAAAGGGGACTGACATTGCACCCTGTGCTGTTCTGTACTGTAGAACAAACTGATGAGATGGTGTATCTTGGTCAAAAACTTGACGTGTCATCAATAAAATGCCAATGTTTCAATTAGCAATTGTTGGTTTGTTTTATTTTGAACTGTTACAATTTTATTACATTTCAAACAAGTGGTAAGTTTCTTTTGCGTTTTCGGTCTTTTTGAAGTTGGTCAAAATGGTCAAAATGGTCAAATTTTTCGGTCAAAATGCCCATTTTGCACTGGCCTTTTTAAAGCCAATATCAAGACATCACGTGCAGCTCATTAAAATCATCCCGTACCCCTTGGCTAATCACTGACAGTCAAAACGGCTGTTCAACAGCTGTGCTATGAAGTGACCATTGAAGGTTCAAGTGACCATCCGTGACCGTTTTGTCTGACAGTGAGGACACTATTGTCCGCAAATAAGTTCACACATTTACTACACGCAGTGTTATTGTTGATATTTAAAGGTTTCAAAGGTGGTAAGTTTCTTTTGCGTTTCAGTATATATATATATATATATATATATATATATATATACAGTGCATTCAGAAAGTATTCGGACCCCTTCACTTTTTTCACATTTGTTATGTTGCAGCCTTATGCTGAAATCATTCAAATTCATTTTTTCCCTCATCAATCTACATTCAATACCCCATAATGACAAAGAGCAAACAGGATTTTTGAAAGTTTTGCAAATTTATTGAAAAGAAAAAACTGAAATATCACATTATTATTTTTTTTTTTATTATTTTTTTTTTTTTGTATACAGAGTCGAGGCTCGTGAAAGAGCTAACATTTATCAAACAAAGAAATCAAACAAACAAGCAAACAAAGTATATAAAAAGGGGAGTGGTCGACAAGATGGGGAGGGAAGGGGAGGACGCACACAAACACAACATTTGAGAGCAGGGACATCGGGAGATGTGTGGGAGGGAGAAGGCCTGGGGGGAGGCAGGATAGGCATAAAACGCAAGGACACCAAGGACTTCCAGGAAAGAAATCGGCACCTCAAAAAATTGGACTTGGGGTGAAATTAGCGGGGGTAGAAAAGATCAAGGTTTTGGATTGGGGAAGATAAGAGATGGTGGTGAACAGCCGTTTAAAGACCTGGAGGGAGGAGTGAGATTGAAGAGAGTGAGGGAGTTTGTTCCAGAGGTGGGAGAAAAGAGGAATGAAGGAGTAAAGGTGAGCAGAGAGTCTTGATTTTGGCAGTTTAACCATAAGAGGGTTGCAGGCAGATCTTGTGCGACCTGTAGGAATATTTGGGGGACAGAGCCCAGAGAGAGCTGGGGAAGCAAGGCCGGAGAGGAGTCGGTAGAAGACGGAAAGAACACCAACCTGCCTGCGTTGAGTAAGTGAAAGGCCCTCGGAGATAGCGTCATCGCGGGAGATTCCAATGATTCTGAACGCTTTGGTTTCAACAGCGTGAAGACGAACTAGGTGTGAGGCAGGAGTGTGAGGTGTGAGGCACATTGACATAAGTATTCAGACCCTTTGCTATGGCACTTGAAATTTAGCTCACGTGCCTCCCATTTCTCTTGATCATCTTTGAGATGTTTCTCCACCTTGATTTGAGTCCACCTGTGGTAAATTCAATTGATTGGACATAATTTGGAAAGGCATACACCTGTCTCACAGGTCTCACAGCTGACGATGCATATCAGAGCAAAAACCAAGTCATGAGGTCGAAGGAACTGCCTGCAGAGCTCAGAGACAGGATTGTGTCGAGGCACAGATCTGGGGAAGCCCACAAAAAAATTTCTGTTGCATTGAAGGTTCCCAAGAGCACAGTGGCCTCCATAATTCTTAAATGGAAGAAGTTTGGAACAACCAGGACTCTTCCTAGAGCTGGCCGCCCGGCCAAACTGAGCTATCGGGGGAGAAGGGCCTTGGTAAGAGAGGTGACCAATAACCCGATGGTCACTCTGGCTGAGCTCCAGAGATCCTGTATGGAGATGGGAGAAACTTCCAGAAGGACAATCATCACTGCAACACTTCACTGATCTGGGCTTTATGGCAGAGTGGCCAGACGGAAGCCTCTCCTCAGTGAAAGACACATGAAAGCCTGCTGGGAGTTTGCAAAAAAGCACCTAAAGGACTCTCAGACTGTGAGAAACAAGATTCTGTGGTCTGACGAAACCAAGATTGAACTGTTTGGCTTCCGTCTGGCCACTCTGCCATAAAGCCCAGATCAGTGAAGTGTTGCAGTGATGATTGTCCTTCTGGAAGTTTCTCCCATCTCCACACATGATCTCTGGAGCTCAGCCAGAGTGATCATCGGGTTCTTGGTCACCTCTCTTACCAAGGCCCTTCTCCCCGGATTGCTCAGTTTGGCTGGGACGCCAGCTATAGGAAGAGTCCTGGTTGTTCCAAATTTCTTCCATTTAAGAATTATGGAGGCCACTGTGCTCTTCGGAACCTTCAATGCAGCAGAAATTTTTTTGTAGGCTGCCCCAGATCTGTGCCTCGACACAATCCTGACTCTGAGCTCTGCAGGCAGTTCCTTCGACCTCATGGCTTGGTTTTTGCTCTGATATGCATTGTCAGCTGTGAGATCTTATATAGACAGGTGTGTGCCTTTCCAAATCATGTCCAATTAATTGAATTTACCACAGGTGGACTCCAATCAAGGTGTAGAAACATCTCAAAGATGATCAAGAGAAATGGGAGGCACCTGAGCTAAATTTCAAGTGTCATAGCAAAGGGTCTGAATACTTATGTCAATGTGATATTTCAGTTTTTTCTTTTTAATAAATTTGCAAAACTTTCTAAAATCCTGTTTTCTCTTTGTCATTATGGGGTATTGCGTGTAGATTGATGAGGGAAAAAAATGAATTTAAACGATTTCAGCATAAGGCTGCAACATAAGAAAATGTGAAAAATGTGAAGGGGTCTGAATACTTTCTGAATGCACTGTAATCGATGAAAAAAAATCGAAATTATTGCAATCTTTTCAATGGGTGGAAATATCTATGGGAGAACAAAATATATAGTTTTACATTCAGAAGTATATTTAATTCCATGCGTTTGGAGTGGACTTTCGTATGAAAGACGATCTCACTCACCTCGTTCACGTAGATCCAGTGACTGTCTCCAGCGATCAGGTTGGCATCCGCGGTCTGCCAGAAACAGAAACAGACGGTTATCAATTGCCATGAATCAGAGACCCTTTAATTGGATTCACGTTGGAGAAAAGTCTGATTTCGTATATTTGTGCGTACAATAAATACACCAGAACCTTCTGTATAATAACATCAGAATATCTATACGAAAGATCTGAATCATCAAAAGTAGTGCAAGAGGAATAGAAAACTTTGACAAAAGCAAGTGTCGATGTGCGGCGGCAGACATGTCTTATCAACCTGAGGTTGACAAAGATGTGTTATCCTCTTTGGGGAAACGCAAAGTAAAGCTGATCTTTTGGGCTTCAGCCACCTCTCTTGATCTGACGAAGGGCTAACATGGAAAAACGTCAGTTTTACTTTGGTTCTCACTGCAGTGATCATTACCTTTGTCTTGCAGTCGATAAAAAACTGTCGTTCAAAGTAATGCAAGCCTTGAAGGTTTAATGGAAATACATACCGGATGTGTTTGAAAAGTAATGCGCAACACGCCGGTGGAAAAAAAAGATGTTTTCTTATCTTGTTCCTTAAATTAATGTCGTACATCAGAGGCCGTAATGCGCGCAAAAAACCGTTTCATTAATTCAGGAGCGTCCAAGCGATGAACGGGGACCTTAGATTCAGCGATCAATCTTAATCCGGCATTATTATCACGAGGGTAAGACACGTTCCAACACGGTGGACGATTAAACAGCAAAGTTTGTCGCAAACACGCGATGCTGAAGCTACTTTTGGCAAACGGACCGAAGGGGATCTTGGGCGCATTATTAATACATGCTTTGGAACACTCATGCATGCAACCGGTCAGGCCTCTGATTCACGGGTGGGCCGCTTTAATAAGCCCGTTAAATTCCTTTATTTCTCTTTCTCTTTCTCTTTCTCTTTCTCTTTCTCTTTCTCTTTCTCTCTCTCTCTCTCTCTCTCTATCTCTCTCTCCGCCCCCTATTTCCCCCGCCCTCCTCTCATTTTCCTCCTTTCCTCCTCTCCTCTCCTCTCTCTCTCTCTCTCTCTCTCTCCGCCCCCTATTTCCCCCGCCCTCCTCTCATTTTCCTCCTTTCCTCCTCTCCTCTCCTCTCCTCTCTCTCTCTCTCTCTCTCCCCTTTCCAGCTCTCTTTATCTCGCTCCACCCCCTCTCTCAACCGATCTCTCTCTCTCTCCCCTTCTCTATCCTTTTTTTTTTTTAGGTTAAATCTGAGTATGAACGGATGTACGAGCACAGAATTCAACACTGCTCTATGGCCATCCGCCTTCCCAACTCTGTTGGGAAGGATGGCCATGAAGGCAATCGGTAAGGCAATGCTGACGGTTAGCCAGTAGAAAATCAGAATATCCTGCCCCCTATCATTATATGATGAAAATATATAAATAACAACAATCCGGTATTTTTTTGAAGCCCGACAGTTTGCTAACAGACCCACAGAGGGCAAAAATTCTTTAGCACGCTGGGGGAAAGGGATGGTGGGGGGTGGGGGTGTGGAGTGGGGGGGGGGGGAAGGGGTCAAGGAGAAAACCCATGTATAATACCCATTGACGGCAATAAGCAGTAAACACGGAGTCAGGCAGATGGCAAAGGCAGATTGTGTGACGCTGGGTTGCTGGTCCATCTTTCACGGCGAGAGAGGGGCCTGTGGGGCTGATAAATTAAAGCTCTCGCAATCCACGGCAGATTATCGAGCATAGGAGAGTGCAATGCTGATGCCAGTTGCAGTGATGTCTCCACCTTAGTGGGGCATCAATCAGGGGAAGAAATGCTTTGTGACAATATTTTTACATTCATTCGTGCAATTGCTTGTACCCCTGGAGGGATTTTCAGTGAAGGCACTCAAAGCATAGCCTAGTCAACCTGTTTTTAGGTTGATTCCCCCTATGACTCCCCTCAACCCGGCTTTGGCCAACCCATACTAGAAGAGTTTGACCCCAAATCCTAATTCGTGATGAAAGCTCGGTGTGCCGCCTTGCAAGCGGGACGATTCACGAGTGCAGTATTTGCCATCGCCTGGGCAAGAAAGCCCGGATTTGAATGCAAATTGCTGCGCACACAACAAAAGGCCCACAAGGGGAAATATTTGATATTAAAATAACCTTTGAGTGGGTCACTATCAAAGTTTTTCTTTGCTTCAACACAGTAGATACAGCACGGACGTTTCTATGACACAATTGTAATTAAAAAGTTACATTGCCAAGACAACGTATAATTTATTGTCAAAACCAATAAAGAATGCATCGAGCATCATGCTCGGGAGGGTCAATAATTTTTCGCACTCGGCTCAAGGTCTTCCAAGAGCAAGGTGGTTCAAGTTAATTACTACCAGCCGATCCGCCGTGACGGCTCAGAGAGTATACCGAGGCTCTGTGATGTTTATCTAATCTACCAAAGCCTTCTCCTTCCTGCTCCCATCACAGATGATTTCTGTGATAGAAAAATATTCCTCGAGCATCATGTGGCCTGAGGCGACACACTGCAATATGAATGCAGGAAAAAGGTCATTTTATCCCAACATGTCTTGCATTTCAATATCACCAGAATGACAGATTGGACATTTAAGCAAAGGCAGTAAAGGCAGGAAATGTGTTTTTAATTTCGTGTTGGTGAGGTGTTTTTAATCACGTGGTGGTGAGGTGTTTTTAATTAAGTGCTGGTGAGGTGTTTTTAATTTCGTGTTGGTGAGGTGTTTTTAATTTCGTGTTGGTGAGGTGTTTTTAATTACATGGTAGTGAGGTGTTTTTAATTACGTGGCAGTGAGGTGTTTTTAATTACATGGTAGTGAGGTGTTTTTAATTACGTGGTCGTGAGGTGTTTTTAATTACATGGTAGTGAGGTGTTTTTAATTATGTGGTGGTGAGGTGTTTTTTAATTACGTGGGAGTGAGGTGTTTTTAATTACATGGTAGTGAGGTGTTTTTAATTACGTGGTGGTGAGGTGTTTTTAATTTCGTGTTGGTGAGGTGTTTTTAATTTCGTGTTGGTGAAGTGTTTTTAATTACATGGTAGTGAGGTGTTTTTAATTATGTGGTGGTGAGGTGTTTTTAATTACATGGTAGTGAGGTGTTTTTAATTACATGGTAGTGAGGTGTTTTTAATTATGTGGTGGTGAGGTGTTTTTAATTACGTGTTGGTGAGGTGTTTTTAATTTCGTGTTGGTGAGGTGTTTTTAATTTGTGTTGGTGAGGTGTTTTTAATTACATGGTAGTGAGGTGTTTTTAATTACGTGGTAGTGAGGTGTTTTTAATTACATGGTAGTGAGGTGTTTTTAATTATGTGGTGGTGAGGTGTTTTTAATTACGTGTTGGTGGGGTGTTTTTAATTTCGTGTTGGTAAAGTGTTTTTATTTCGTGTTGGTGAAGTGTTTTTAATTACATGGTAGTGAGATGTTTTTAATTATGTGGTGGTGAGGTGTTTTTAATTACGTGGTAGTGAGGTGTTTTAATTACATGGTAGTGAGGTGTTTTTAATTATGTGGTGGTGAGGTGTTTTTAATTATGTGGTGGTGAGGTGTTTTTAATTACGTGGTAGTGAGGTGTTTTTAATTACATGGTAGTGAGGTATTTTTAATTATGTGGTGGTGAGGTGTTTTTCATTTCGTGTTGGTGAGGTGTTTTTAATTTCGTGTTGGTGAGGTGTTTTTAATTACATGGTAGTGAGGTGTTTTTAATTACGTGGTAGTGAGGTGTTTTTAATTACATGGTAGTGAGGTGTTTTTAATTACGTGGTGGTGAGCTGTTTTTAATTACATGGTAGTGAGGTGTTTTTAATTATGTGGTGGTAAGGTGTTTTTAATTACGTGGTAGTGAGGTGTTTTTAATTACATGGTAGTGAGGTGTTTTTAATTACGTGGTGGTGAGGTGTTTTTAATTTCGTGTTGGTGAGGTGTTTTTAATTTCGTGTTGCTGAAGTGTTTTTAATTACATGGTAGTGAGGTGTTTTTAATTATGTGGTAGTGAGGCGTTTTTAATTACATGGTAGTGAGGTGTTTTTAATTACGTGGTGGTGAGCTGTTTTTAATTACATGGTAGTGAGGTGTTTTTAATTATGTGGTGGTAAGGTGTTTTTAATTACGTGGTAGTGAGGTGTTTTTAATTACATGGTAGTGAGGTGTTTTTAATTACGTGGTGGTGAGGTGTTTTTAATTTCGTGTTGGTGAGGTGTTTTTAATTTCGTGTTGCTGAAGTGTTTTTAATTACATGGTAGTGAGGTGTTTTTAATTATGTGGTAGTGAGGCGTTTTTAATTACATGGTAGTGAGGTGTTTTTAATTACGTGGTGGTGAGGTGTTTTTAATTATGTGGTGGTGAGGTGTTTTTAATTACATGGTAGTGAGGTGTTTTCAATTACATGGTAGTGAGGTGTTTTTAATTATGTGGTGGTGAGGTGTTTTTAATTACGTGGTAGTGAGGTGTTTTTCATTAAGTAGTGGTGAGGTGTTTTTAATGACATGGTGGTGAGATGTTTTTAATTACATGGTGGTGAGATATTTTTAGTTACTTGGTAGTGAGGTGTTTTTAATTATGTGGTGGTGAGGTGTTTTTAATTATGTGGTGGTGAGGTGTTTTTAATTACGTGGTAGTGAGGTGTTTTTAATTACATGGTAGTGAGGTGTTTTTAATTACGTGGTAGTGAGGTGTTTTCAGTTACGTGGTAGTGAGATGTTTTTAATTACGTGGTGGTGAGGTGTTTTGAATCACGTGGTGGTGACGTGTTTTGAATTAAGTGGCAGTCAGATGTTTTTTTTTTGTTTTTTTTTGTATACAAGATCGAGGCTTGTGAAGGAGCTAACATTAATCACACAAAAAAAAAAATCAAACAGACACAAAGCATATAATAAGAAGAGGGGAAGACAAGATGGGGAGAGAGGAGGCAAGCACACAAAGACAACATTTGAGAGCAAGGACAACGGGAGATCTGTGGGAGGAAGAGGGCTTGGGGGGAGGAGGCGTGGGAAGGGGGGTGGGGGGGGGGGGGAGAAGTATAAAACACAAGGACACTGCAAGGACTTCCAGGAAAGAAGTTGGTATTTCAATAAAGTGGATCTGGGGTGAATTGGCGGGGATAGAAAAGATCACGGTTTTGGATGGGGGAAGATAAGAGATGGTGGTGAACATCTGTTTTAAAGACCTGGAGGGAGGAGTGGGATTGAAGAGAGTGAGGGAGTTTGTTCCAGGGGTGGGAGAAAAGAGGCATGAAAGAGTGAAGGTGAGCAGAGAGTCTTGATTTTGGCCAGATGGCCAGACGGAAGTTCAATCTTGGTTTCATCAGACCACAGAATCTTGTTTCTCACAGTCTGAGAGTCCATTAGGTGCTTTTTTGCTAACTTCAAGCTGGCATTCATGTGTCTTTTTCACTGAGGAGAGGCTTCCGTCTGGCCATTCTGCCATAAAGTTCACATCGGTGGAGTGTTGCAGTGATGGTTGTCCTTCTGGAAGTTTCTCCCATCTCCACACAGGATCTCTGGAGCTCAGCCAGAGTGACCATCGGGTTCTTGGTCACCTCTCTTACCAAGACCCTTCTCCCCCGATAGCTCAGTTTGGCCAGGCGGCCAGCTCTAGGAAGAGTCCTGGTTGTTCCAAGCTTCTTCCATTTAAGAATTATGGAGGCCACTATGCTCTTGGGAACCTTCAATGCAGCAGAATTTTTTTTGTAGGCTTCCCCAGATCTGTGCCTCGACACAATCCTGTCTCTGAGCTCTGCAGGCAGTTCCTTCGACCTCATGGCTTAGTTTTTGCTCTGATATGCATCGTCAGCTGTGAGACCTTATATAGACAGGTGTGTGTCTTTCCAAATCATGTCCAATCAATTGAATTTACCACAGGTGGACTGCAATCAAGGTGTAGAAACATCTCAAAGATGATCAAGAGAAATGTGAGGCACCCGACTTAAATTTCAAGTGTCATAGCAAAGGGTCTGAATACTTATGTCAATGTGATATTTCAGTTTTTTCTTTTTAATAAATTTGCAAAACTTTCTAAAATCCTGTTTTCTCTTTGTCATTATGGGGTATTGAGTGTAGATTGATGAGGGAAAAAATGAATTTAAACGATTTCAGCATAAGGCTGCAACATAACAAAATGTGAATAAAGTGAAGGGGTCTGAATACTTTCTGAATGCACTGCATGTATATGTTTGTACATGTATGTATGCATGCATGTATATGTTTGTATATGTATGTTTGTATGTATGTCTGTATGTCTGTCCTTGCGTTGGACCTCTTGTTTGTTGGGTGACGACAGACGGTGGAGCACTGACGGTCCTCCTTGCCTGCGTTTGCGTACGGGAACGAGCGTGCAAACAAGGCTTGCCGTGCAGCGGAGTACGTTGGCCTAGTGGAGCGCGAACAAGGGCGCATCGAGGTCTGGTGAACGGGGGCGCGGCGCGGCCTGCTCGCGCCAACCGGAGCCGCGTTGGACGACGGTGCTCATTTTCTCTCAATTAATGTATGGCTAACCCCCGCTCTTGCAGGGAAAATGGCCTTAAAATGCCTGTTGTTGTTGTGTTGTATTTATGTAGGTATGTATGCATGTGTATATTTGTATACAGTCACGTGAAAAAGTAAGTACACCCCATGTAAAGTTTTGACTTTTTCAACATATTTCAACATACAGCTTATTTGATCTTCATTTCAACAATATTGACAGATAAAGGTGATATAATATAACAAATATCATGAAACATTTACATTTTGTAGTCCATTGTATAATTTAAATAAACATAAATGCAAATTTCGCATGTGGAAAAAGTAAGTACACCCCTACATTTATCACTACTTCAAATACCTAAAATTAGAATCAGGTGCACCACCTCAGGTGCAAATGATTAGAACATCGTTGGAGAGGATCTTGGAGGAACCTGTCTTTTTTAAACCACAGACATTTAGTTCGGTTTGCTCTTTGTTGTTGAAGTGTGCGGCGTCACCATGCCTAGATCAAAAGAGCTCCCTGAGGCCTTCAGAAAGAAGGTTATAGATGCCTACGAGTCTGGGAAGGGATTTAAAAAGATCTCCAAACATTTTGAAATCAATCATTCGATTGTCCGGAAGAGCATCTACAAGTGGAGAAGATTCCAAACAACTGCCAACTTGTTCAGGCCAGGCCGCCCCAGCAAGTTCAGCCCGAAAGCAGACCGCAAGATGCTGAAAGAGGTCTCTAAGAACCCCAGAATGTCATCACGGGACCTACAGGTAGCTCTTGCCACTGTTGATGTCAAAGTGCACGAATCTACCATTAGAAAGAGGCTGCACAAATTTGATCTACATGGGAGGTGTGCCAGGAGGAAACGTTTGCTGTCCAGAAAGAACATCAGGGCAAGACTAAAGTTTGCCAAAGAACACCTCGGCAAACACCAGCACTTCTGGAACAATGTGCTCTGGACAGATGAGTCAAAGGTAGAGCTATTTGGCCACAGTACCAGAATACATGTTTGACGAAAACCAAAGACAGCATTTGACCACAAGAACCTGATACCAACTGTAAAGCATGGTGGTGGAAATATTATGGTTTGGGGCAGCTTTGCTGCATCAGGGCCTGGGCAACTCACCATCATATAATCCACGATGAATTCTTCATTGTTCCAGAGGGTGCTTGAGTATAATGTGAGGCCATCTGTCGGAAAGTTGAAGCTCAACCAAAGGTGGACCTTGCAACATGACAATGACCCTAAACATACCAGTAAATCCACCAAGGAATGGCTGAAAAGAAAGAAATGGAGGGTTCTGGAATGGCCAAGTCAAAGCCCGGATCTAAATCCCATCGAGATGTTGTGGGGGGGATTTGAAACGAGCTGTGCATGCAAGAAACCCCTCAAACATCGCACAGCTGAAATAATTCTGCATGGAGGAGTGGGCAAAAATTTCTCCCAGTCGATGTCAGAGACTGGTCGACAGTTATAAGAAACGCCTACTTGAGGTTGTTTCTGCCAAAGGGGGCGATACCCCCAATACCTATTGGAGCCCAGGGTGTACTTACTTTTTCCACATGCGAAATTTGCATTCATGTTTATTTAAATTATACAATGGACTATAAAATGTAAATGTTTCATGATATTTATTATATTATATCACCTTTATCTATCAATATTGTTGAAATGAAGATCAAATAGCTCTATGTTGAAATATGTTGAAAAAGTCAAAACTTTACATGGGGTGTACTTACTTTTTCACGTGACTGTATGTATGTATGTATGTATGTATGTATGTATGTATGTTTGTATATGTTTGTATATGTATGTATTATATAGGTATGTATATATGTTTGCATGTATTCATGTATGCATGTATGAAAACACATTGGTTGATCTCCACTACATTTGGCATACATGCTTGGGGTACCTGTGAGCCAGGCATGGGCACAATTGAATGTCTCCTAACACCCTAACGGTGATGGTCAGGGGGAAGGCTGATGACCCAGACAAAAAGCAAAGGAATGGATGCGTATTAAGTCCGGGTCAAATTTGAAGCATACATAAATGAATATTTGTGTCAAACTAAAGGAAGGGGTGACATATTCAAGTCCTTTGTACCATGATGCTGATTAGTATAAGGGGGGTGGGGGTGAGGTAATAGGGTGCAATTAGATTTTTATTAATGGGAGGGGGGTTGGTGGGATGGAGAAGGTGCAACCAAAATTTAAAATATTTATTTTTAATTTTTAAATATTTTATTTATTTATTTTTAAAGATGGACTGTGGTACAACCGGAATTTATATAAGGGGGGAGGGGCTGTAGAGATTGCATTGTGCAAAATATTTCTTTCAAAATAAAAAAGGGAAAAAAGGGTTTCAAAATATTTTTCACCATAATTCACTCCTGGATTGAGCGGGTATCAATCAGTCTGATTTATATCTGCTCTCCATTGTATGTGTTTTCAATCTGGGCATTGTTGTTCTCATCTTAGCAGAGGGATTTGTGGAACACTACACGTTCAACGTACAGTTCCGCTCATGAGCGAAGCAAGTGGTCTGGTTTTCTCAAATTCTGTTTTAGCACCACATTCTTTCTTTATAACTCCAATTATACATTGATAATTTAATCTTTCTGTCGAATGAACACATTTTAAAGTTTTTTTTCTGGGAAGTGCACATTTTAGGGATGTTTGCGAGTGCATGAAATGATCATTAAATTAAATAAGAAGGCGGCAAAGGCAAAATCTCGTTAAAATATTATTAAAATGAAAATCTTATTAATTTTGCATGCTTTTTATTGTATTCATATAAATTACAGGGTGTGATTAAAGTCAGGCACCAGAGGGATTGTGGTTATAGTCAGGCACCATCAAATCAGTGGACCTTCTGCTTCTTGAGTGCTTTTTTTATTTGGGGGCATCTGGAGTTATTAAAATTAACCATTCTGTATAAACATCGAGCAACTGAAGGATAACATACAATTTGCAGACACCTTTAAGATCCATGTTGATTGATCGATGTTCAGGAATGTTCAAGTGATTCGAAGTAAGCAGTGTTTCCCAGTATCGAAGAATATTTGAGAAGAGCAGACGACTTTCCAATCGCTGTTTAGCGCAGGGATTTCGCAAAAGACATCATTAACGTCAGTATCTAATTCTAGCAGACGGCACACCGAGATGAATGTCCATCCGAGGGACGGCACACTGCGCGATGCAAGGCTCTGTCGGCAAAGCATCAATCTGACAGTTTGTAGTCCAGACGGGAATCAAACCCATGATCTCCAGTACGCCATTGTCAGACCATCCTGTCGGACTATATAAATCGTACACTGTTTTACTTTATCTAGTCACATGAAAAAGTAAGTACACCCCATGTAAAGTTTTGACCTTTTCAACATAATTCAACATACAGCTACTTGATCTACATTTCAACAATATTGATACATAAAGGTGATATAATATGACAAATATCATGAAACATTTACATTTTGTTGTCCATTGTATAATTTAAATAAACATAAATGCAAATTTCGCATGTGGAAAAAGTAAGTACACCCCTACAATCCCTACATTTATCACTACTTCAAATAACTAAAATTTGAATCAGGTGCACCAGCTCAGGTGCAAATGATTAGAACATCGTCAGAGAGGATCTTGGAGGAACCTGTCTTATTTAAACCTCAGACATTTAGATTGGTTTGCTCTTTGTTGTGAAGTGTGCAGCGTCACCATGCCTAGATCAAAAGAGCTCTCTGAGACCTTCAGAAAGAAGGTTATAGATGCCTACGAGTCTGGGAAGGGATTTAAAAAGATCTCCAAACAATTTGAAATCAATCATTCGACTGTCCGGAAGATCATCTACAAGTGGAGAAGATTCCAAACAACTGCCAACTTGTTCAGGCCAGGCCGCCCCAGCAAGTTCAGCCCGAGAGCAGACCGCAAGATGCTGAAAGAAGTCTCTAAGAACCCCAGAATGTCATCACGGGACCTACAGGTAGCTCTTGCCACTGTTGATGTCAAAGTGCACAAATCTACCATGAGAAAGAGGCTGCACAAATTTGATCAACATGGGAGGTGTGCCAGGAGGAAACCTTTGCTGTCCAGAAAGAGCATCAGGGCAAGACTAAAGTTTGCCAATTATCACCTCGGCAAAGACCAGCACTTCTGGAACAATGTGCTCTATACAGATGAGTCAAAGGTAGAGCTATTTGGCCACAGTACCAGAAGACATGTTTGGCGAAAACCAAAGACAGCATTTGACCACAAGAACCTGATACCAACTCTAAAGCATGGTGGTGGAAATATTATGGTTTGGGGCAGCTTTGCTGCATCAGGGCCTGGGCAGCTCACCATCATAGAATCCACTATGAATTCTTCATTGTACCAGAGGGTGCTTGAGGACAATGTGAGGCCATCTGTCGGAAAGTTGAAGCTCAACCAAAGGTGGACTTTGCAACATGACAATGACCTTAAACATACCAGTAAATCCACCAAGGAATGGCTGAAAAGAAAGAAATGGAGGGTTCTGGAATGGCCAAGTCAAAGCCCGGATCTAAATCCCATCGAGATGTTGTGGGGGGGTTTGAAATGAGCTGTGCATGCAACAAACCCCTCAAACATCGCACAGCTGAAAGAATTCTGCATGGAGGAGAGGGCAAAAATTTCTCCCAGTCGATGTCAGAGACTGGTAGACAGTTATAAGAAACGCCTACTTGAGGTTGTTTCTGCCAAAGGGGGCAATACCACCTATTAGAGCCAAGGGTGTACTTACTTTTTCCACATGCGAAGTTTGCATTTATGTTTATTTAAATTATACAATGGACTACAAAATGTAAATGTTTCATGATATTTGTTATATTATATCACCTTTATCTATCAATATTGTTGAAATGAAGATAAAATAGCTGTGTGTTGAAATATGTTGAAAAAGTCAAAACTTTACATGGGGTGTACTTACTTTTTCACGTGACTGTGTATGTGATCTGTTCTTTTCCATTTCACTTCCCCTCCCATCTCCTCTTCCTCTTTTTCCAAACTCTTATCTTTATTTTTTGGATTGTTCAATTGATTCCTTTTTTTACTTGCTATTTTTATTTATTTTCTTCCCTTCCTGTTCTTCCCCTCTTTTCCTTACCTTCTCTTCTTTCTCTTTTCCCATCTTTGGCTTTGTTTCCTTATTATTTCCTTGCCTGGTGTTGGCTTAGCAGTTCGGGTGCCGGCTTTGGATCATAGGATCCTGGGTTTGAATCCCGGTCTATCGCTGAATTAACGCCAGGGGGGTTGACTCAGCCTGTCATCCTTCCGAGGTCGGCAAATTGAGTACCAGCTCACTGGTAATTCCCTGTGTGTTGCAAGAGGTGACCAACAGGGTTGGCGGCAGGAAGGGCATCCTGCCGTAAAACATTGCTTCAAAAAGGGGACCATGGTGCCCGGAAAAGGCCAACCCCTGCTCCGCGGGGGGAAATGGCCTCTGAAGGTGGTTCTTCCTTATTATTTCCTTCCCTCCAGTCGACAATTCATTTGGCATTTGACCACTACACCCTGAACCTCCTTTTTGTGAGATGTAGCTGACATTGTCAAAATGACTCATTTTCACCCCATATGGACCCTGATCCATGACCTCGTTCTGAAAATGCAGTTGACGCACAAAACTTTGGTATCTCCCAACCTACACCAACCTCTCCTGTTCCAATTTCCCTCTTTTTCCCTGAAAATCGTTAACACTCCAAATGCCAGCTACTGCTAGCTTCCAACAGTGGCTATAGCATACCTCAATGGACTTTCTGTTGATTATATATTTCCGTTGATTGTAATTTTTGCGGTACTGTTGAGGATGTTGTGTATGTCAGGCAAGATAGATATTTAACGGTTATCTTTTGTTATTCCACCTTCAAGCAGTAAATTATAACAGATGCTAAACTGTTCACCATCGAGATATTCACACTTGCAGAATCCGCTCCACATCACCATGAAATAAAGCAGTATGATTCAGCAATGTAAAGTTAAATTTCTTCATAAGTTGATTTCTCATATTTGAAACGTATTTGTTTCCAGATTTGTTGTTGCAATCATTGAGCACCAATATGAACAAGGCAAATGTATGAGTTGGCATACTGATTTTCAATAGAAAGTACCATTGAGTCATCTATTACTATATATTCCACACACACACAGTTGTTCAGTGGATGCGTCACAGACCACTGCAAGTTCAAGAAGCAGAAAGGTATACCTTGATGTGCTTGGTCCTGTTAAATTTTGGTCACAGGAGGTCACAGCATCCTCCAACAATGGTGTCCCTATCCAAGAAATGCACGGTCCCACATGTCTTAACCTTGGCCCACGACAACACAAAAGTGGAGTCACCCCAATTACTAAGAAAGCAATGGAAGTTTGGAAAAGCAGCCTGCTTGGGTGAAATGGAACCAGGTGATTTACACCGTCCTTGAAATTCACATTAACCCACATATAGTCTTCCCAAAATGCTCTCCTAATGGATGCTTACTCTTGGTGTTCATTCGTGCATAAAGGAAATGTCTCGTAAAGACCCTCTGGATTATGGCTAGAGGCCAACAATGCTCCACTCAGATGCGCAAAACAACAGTAAGTGTAGTACATCTGCAAAAAACAAAAACAAATCTTAACCCCTTTAAGCCCCACCCCCATATCCCAAACCAGATGTCCTGTATACATGCTCCTTCCCTTCTCCAAATCAAACTTGGTCCTTATTTACCCCGGGCTCCACCCCAGGTTCAACACCTTATTTTTCTCTATCTCACACTTCACTCGTTTTCTCAATTTTATCTCTTTCATTTTAAACCATCAGGGGCTACATAACATAGCCTAGAAGTCGATAAGCATGGAACTAATATTTATTTTTCATGATTAGGTCGAAAAGATAGCTTGGCTTGTGTTATGTAGCCCAGATTATGGTCAATCAGTCGGGAGAACTTTTCTTGCTCTTTTTTTTCGAAGTTGGAGTGACGTGGTAAAAAAAAAAGAAGCCCAAGAACGGCAGATATAATTATTGTTATGCGAGAAAAACTTGATGATGTTTTGGGGAGGGACAGGTGGGGCTGGACGTGTGCCATTACGTATGGCAGTTATGGGAAATGATGTAATTATGTCATCTGTGGACAAAGTATTCAGGTCTTAAAACAACAAGATGAGACCATAATGGCATTTTTCCTGTTTATATGAGACAGGTGGAACAACCTTGAGAGCACCTAAATGGATTTGAGCCTGAAATACAATATTTCCTGGCATTTCAAGAGAAACAATAATTATGACTGTCATGGATCACAGTACATCATAGATTGTACATTTTATGACAATTTGCTTCTCAACAGTTACTTATAGAGGAGCTTCACAGGAATTATACACAAGTCAAGAACATATGTACAGTACTCTCAAAAAGTTTTGTGTTGTTTTCACTTTTGTTGTGCTATTCCCCATTAAATAATTTTGGGATGTTAGAAGTGTGCAATATAGGTAGATGCAGCACACTCTGATGTAGCACACTCTGATAAATTTGAATTATTAAAATAATTCAAATTTATGTGAAAGTCAATATATATGGATATGTATATACAGTATGTATATGTATATGTATATGTATATGAACATATGCATACACATATGCATATTGCATACACATATGCATACACATATGCATACACATCCGCATACATATACGCATACATATACGCATACATATACATATACATATACATGTACATACACATATACATTCAGGTGAGACTGGTGTTGGCTTAACAGTTAAAGTGGCTGGCTTGAGATCTCAGGGTCCTGAGTTCAATCCCCTGTTTATGCTGTTGAATTAACACCAGCTGGGTTGACTCAGCCTGACATCCTTCTGAGGTCAGCAAAATGAGTACTAGCTTACTGGGATGAATGAACCATTTGAGTGTGCTGCATCAGAGTGGCGACCTTAACCAGGATTGTGCCCAATATCCAAGGAACCACTTTGGCAGCCACATGCATCATCACAATGCAAACAAGTACAAAAAGTTTTAATTAAAACAAAAGCCGGGTCGATGTTACACAATGCCTAGATGCAGCTGTGCCTATAACGTCGATGTTATAGGCACAGGACATTCCTATTGATTCGATTACTTGATGTTATTTTTGTGCAAAGTGAAAATATATCTCGGCAATTTCCCGTGTGTGGCGACGAATTTTTAATATATCTCGGCATTTTCCCGTCTGTTATTTCAGGCGGTGTATGACTGACCATGCCGCGATTTAAAAAATATATATCTCGGCAATTTCCCGTGTGTGGCGACACGTGAACGAAGCTATGCTCCTCTCTCCACATTATTGTGACGACGTATAAATTAAATATTTCATCGTGACGATTGTCATCAAATGGACGAATTTTTAATATATCTCGGCATTTTCCCGTCTGTTATTTCGGGCGGTGTATGACTGACCATGCCGCGATTTAAACAAAATATATATATATATCTCGGCATTTTCCCATCTCTTATTTCGGGCGGTGTATGACTGACCATGCCGCGATTTAAAAAAAATATATCTCAATGGACTTGAAGTTACAGGCCTTTGAGAATTCATTTCGTTCTATAAAGGGCAACTTTCATCGGATTTTCTTCCCGTTTTTTTTCAACCGAGTCTAAAACTATGTTAGCGACTGTGAAAAATGAAATGATATATCGAATTTGATTTGAAATAAAACTGTGTGAGAGAGGAAGACACCACGGGCCTACAAAACAAGCCTCAAAGCTATGCGAGTTAATAAAATGGTGGATATTTGTTTATATGAAGGCTCTCCCAGAATGGGTGGAGCTATGGTTCCCAGAATGGGTGGAGCTTTGAGGTTTTGTCTTCTCTGCAAGAACAAGAACAAGAAGAACAACAACAACAACAGCAGAGGGCACTCTATGAGCAGCGTCTGCGACGCGGCTAAAAAGGGGTGGTCATCGTATTCAGGTGCATTATACATGCAGTGATTACAATGAGCTCTTTCTTTAAAGGTTTAGAGCTTTCGTAATTATTAACGTAACTACAGCAAAAGTTATAAAATAAGTGGTGGAAGAGGAGCGTGTTAGCGTTGCCTAGCAACCAGTTCGAGTGCAAGCTCCATTGTCTTGGGTCTCATGACTCAGTGAGCAGACTATTCTTTTGGTTTACTGAAATTTTCGGACTGTTTTGTGATTTTTCTCCTTGAATGTTGGCTTCTATTTGTAGCAGTATGAAAAAATTCAGTTTTATAGCCCACCTAGAAGGTCCTAAACAATGTACTTAGCCACAAATTAATGGGCATTCTCAGGCAAAGATAAAATCAACACAGTAAGTGGTATTTCAACTTGAAATCCCATCATGTCTTTATGTGGGAATGCCAACCAGATTACCCAGTGACTTTGACTTTGAAAATAAATTGCAAATCTGGTGCGATGGCGTCAGGTGGTAAAACAAATTGGACTACAGTATGCTCTTCTTCTGCAAGAGCTTTTGCCCTGTGTGCACATAGATTGTAGATATATTTATGTAAAAAAAAATTAATGCTTTACATATATGGCCATTATGTTGTGGTACTCTGCTCAAAAGTACCTGACTTTTTGTTCCCTCATTAACTGGTCAGCTGTATTATTACTCCAACCTAGTTGGTAGGAATTCTTCAATATAGATACCACACAGGCATGAATGGCTACATGGTCTTTACCTGTGATATAATTACCTTGTATAATCTTGCAATTGCGTAAAAGAAAGAACACAGACATGTCCAAAAATATACATCTTAACCCCTTCCTACCCATACAATTATCACAACTACAAGCACAAAAAATGCTCCCAATGAAAAGCAGAACATGAGTCGAAGGTAAATAAAATATCCCGGTCACAAATACAGTACCCTAAAAAAGGGCAAAATATCCTGGGGCTTGAGTAAAACATAGGGGCAATACCCCTAGCACTCACCTGGTGGAATAAACAGTATACTGCACCAACTAAGGGTATTTTAAACCAATTTCAATGGTTGCTAGAAGACAGGGCAGCATGTAAAATCATACGAACATAACCATAAAACTTTAACAAACAAACAAAGAAAAACACCTATTTTGGGAGGCAACCCTTTAAGGGTTTTAGCATCGCCCCTCCCTCAACACCATATACCTCCTAAGACCCCAATTTTTCTCATGCCTTGAACAAACATTGGTACATCATGGGTGATTAAGGTTGTGGTGAAGTGTCATCGAAATTACGTGTGTAGTTTCTGAGAAGAAAGCAAATACCTTTTTTTGGGGGGGGAAGCACCCCCCCCCCCCCCCGTAGACCCCCAAAGGGGCAGATTTTTTCTTAATGCAGTGAACAAACTTTGGAATATCAGGGCTGGTGAAGGTTGTGGTCAAGTTTCATCGAAATCTTATGTAGTTTCTGAGAAGAAAGCAAATACCTATTTTGGGGGGCAACTCCCCATAGACCCCTAAAGGGGCAAACATTTTTTTAATGCCGTGAACAAACTTTGGTACATCACGGGTAGTGAAGGTTGTGGTCAAGTTTCATAGAAATAGTGTGTGTAGTTTCTGAGAAGAAAGCAAATACCTATTTGTAGGAGGGGGGAGGGGGGAGGGGTGGGGTCAAACCTGGACCCACTTTGACCCTGGTAAACCCCTTAGACGCCGATTTTTTTAAATGCCACGAACAAACTTTTATCACAACACAACAACTATAATTTTTGCCAAATTTGGTCGCAATCCCTTCAGCGGTTTCGGAGAAGAAGTTTCAAGTGTTTTCGGACTGACGGACGGACAACGCGCCATCGCATAAGCTCCCCTGAACTTCGTTGCAGGTGAGCTAAAATAACCAGAAATTAACAAAAAGGAGGAAGCTGCTTTGACAGCACAGAATAATCAAAGGACAGAAGAAAAAAGAGTATTTTTTCTACAAGAAAGACAAAAGGCGCAAACATTTCAGGTGTGTGCCTTTCGTCAGAGAACGATGCAATAATAACGGTTTTATTATCCCATACCGGTTACAATACAGGTAGATAATAATTCAAATTTCTGTGAAAGTCAACATAAATGTATATATGTATAGATGTATATACAGTATGTGTATGTGTATGTATATGTACGAGTATAAACAGTATGTGTATGTATATGTATATACAGTACGTGCATGTGCATGTGCATGTGCATGCGTATGTGTATGTATATGTATGAGTATATACAGTATGTGTATGTATATGTATATACAGTACGTGCATGTGCATGTGTATGCGTATGTGTATGGATATGTGATACTAGAATGCTAATGGAGTGTGCACCTCATTGATTGAGTTTTGGTGTGCATGAACGATTTGCATCATAATGGGAAAGTGGGGAGGCTAGTTGGAGGTGGGTGAGAAAAGCAAAGGGAAAAATGATTTATTAAAACATATTTAACTACCGTGAGGATGGGTGGTGGTGAGGAATCAATGACTAATGAACAAGCAGACCAATACGACGTAGCATTAGACCAACTAGCAGGGTACCCGCCCAATGGGCAATCATGTTCCAAGTGTGCAACACACTTTTCTGCCATCTCTTGTTGAGAATATTTTCGGCTGACACAACTGCTTTGACTTGGATTTCTTGCTCTCCTTTGGCTCTCTTGCTGATTTCCTTTGGTAATATTGCTGGCTCTCTGTTCAACTTAGGTGGCCTTGGTTTTTGAGGCATCTACATTTTCCAGAAGAAAAAAAAATTCAAAAATAATAATGAAAAAATATTATTCAAAACAAATTCTGAAAAACGAAGTCATAGAGGCCATTATGGTTCCAGTTTTATTCCGTGATAGTTTATTATTATTATTATAAGATTATTATTATTATTATTATTATTATTATTAGAAAAACTACAAAGTATTTTTGGTCATCAGGGTAATTTGGTTCCTCTGGGTCTTTTCAGCCTTCTTGGTCTTTGAGTATATATATATTTTTTGTTGTATACTGAATCGAGGCTCGTGAAAGAGCTAACATTTACTTCACAAACAAATCAACCAGACAAACAAAATATATAAAAAGAGGGAGCGGAAGACAAGATGGGGAGAGAAGGGGAAGCACACAAACACAACATTTGAGAGCAGGGAGATGTGTGGGAGGGAGCGGGCTTGGGGGGAGGAGGCGTGGGAAGTGGGGGGGGGGGGGGGTAATAGTATTGTGGGTCTTTATGGGTCTTCGTGTTTTTCAGGGTATTCGGGGTGTTTTCAATACTTTAGGTCTTTTGGGTATTTAAGGGTCTTCGGGGTCTTTTGGGTCTTTTGGTTCCTCTTGGTCTTCGGGTCTGTTGGGTCTTTGGATCTTTGGATCTTTTCAGTCTTCTGGGCCTTTTGGATATTTTGGGTCTTTAAGGGTCTTTGGGTTCTTTTCGGTGTTTAGGTTTTTTGGGGGCCTTTGGGGTCTTTTGTGTCTTTAGGATCTTTGTGGTATTTTGGATCTTTGGGTCTTTTTGGTCTTCGGGACTTTTTGGGTCTATAAGGGTCTTCAGGATATTTTGGGTCTTTTCAATATTTTTAGTATTTTGGGTCTTCGGGGTCTTTTGAGTCTTTGGGGTCTTTTTGGTGTTTGGGGTATTTTTGGTGTTTGGGGTATTTTGGGGCTTTCGGGTATTTTGAGTTTTCTGGGTCTTTTCGGTGTTCAGGGTCTTTTGGGTCTTATTCGTTTCGGATCCAGGTCTTTACGGTGTTTGGGTTTTTTTTTTGGTTTTTTTGGTCTTTGGGTCTTCAGGATATTTTGGGTCTTTTCAATATTTTGGGTCTTTGGGGTCTTTTGCATATTTTGGGTATTTGGGGTGCATTGGGTCTTCAGGGTCTATTCAGTCTTTTGGTTCCTCTGGGTCCTTTGGGGTATTTAGGGTCTTTTGCGTCTTTTGGGTCCTCAAGGTCTTCTCGGTCTTTTGGGTCTTTTGGGTCTCAGGGAGATTTGGGGGGGGGGGGGCGGGGTGTGGGTCTTTTTGGTACTTTAGGTGAAGTATTTCAGGTTACAATTGTGGGTGGCATCAAGTCAGCTGTCCAACCAATGGGCGAAGAGCGGACATACATACACTCATACATACATACATACAAACACTTGCTCCATTATATATAGAAATAGTCATCTATATTCATCCCCAATTCTGACCCATGATCTTTATTACCCCCATTAACCTTTCCTAACCCAACCATCTTATACTTGCTAGTTTCAGTGATTCCTCCCCTCCTCTCTTTCCTCTTATCCTGTTTGTTCATTCCCTTGATGTCTGCAAAAATGTTTAAAAGATTGTATTGCTATATTATAAAACCCTTAATGTGCTCTTGTCTTCACTATGAGGCACAACAACAGACGACTAAACCAGCAAGGATACCTGATATATCGCGTAACGTGCTATTGTGCAGTTGTATAATGGCTACACACTTTACCTGACTGACAACTATACTGTACTCTCATAATGGCTTGTGTTTCATGATTCCAATTGACATGAAAGTTGAGCTCTAGATTCCAAAGGCACATCATTAGCAGAATGCCTCAATCTCACGAATACTTGTAAAATTGTCATTCTTTTGGATTTATATGGGACATATCTGCAAAGGGTTTGGTTGATGATATTGTTGTAAAGATAGCAAAGAGAAAAGCCAGACAGGAGTTGAAGAGCACATTTCACCAACCTATCTTACGCGAAGAAGCATCAAATGCCAATTTGGCCCGGAGCTAGATGTGCATTATGGTTCGTGGACGTGCTGGGCATACCATCACTGATATAATGTCCGGGACTGAAAAGCTGTGTGAGCGGCGGGCCTTTGTCCCAAAACGATTGTGCTCAGTAAGCCAGGCAACATGGTATCTGACATAGTATATGATTATCAGATTTTTAGGGGCCATTGGAGGAGGCATGGAGGAGCACATTGCAGACATGGAGGCGCACAATTTTAGGGGCCACCTCTCATATTAGAGAGGCACCAAAGGACCCTGAAAACCGAAAAGACTCCGAAGACCCTTAAAGACCCCAAAGACCTAAAATATTGAAAACACCCCGAAGACCCCAAAAAACACGAAGACCCATAAAGACCCACAATACTGAAAAGAACCAGAAGACTGAAAAGACCCAAAGGAACCAAAAGACTGTAGTTTTTCTCATAATAATAAAAATAATAATAATAATAGTAATAATTAACTTTCAGGGAATAAAAGTGAACCATAATGGCCTCTATGACACTTCGTTTTTCAGAATTTTTTTTGAATAATATTTTTTCATTGTTATTTTTGAATTTTTATTTTTATTTTTTAGAGGCTGCAGGGCGACAACGGCGATTTGTATCCTGCACGCAACGACGTATTTAATGGACTAAATTAATGTAACGAGTTGAAATGTGAAAAAGACGAGTGCGGGGTTGATTGCAAAATAGTGGTAATTGTCGTTTTACTTAAGACTATAATAATTTGCTCAAATAAATATTTTGACATTATATTTTAAGTTGTGTTCATCTGGAACTGTTGTTTGTGAGAAGAACTATATTCTATACTTGTGCTTGATTGTTTCCTTTCCCACTTTTATCCTCGCATGGAATGGACCATTTGGTCAGGGTCATTCACACATACTCGGTCACAAGGTGATCACAACTTGAAGATGCAACAATTCCTGCCAAGAACATTTCTCAACTGTACTATTACAACGAATTTCTGTCGGACTCGCCACACCGGCTTTACTGCTTGATAATGTTACTTTATAAATATTTATTTTAATTTAGCAACACCACCATTTCCTTATATGAAATCAATGAAGAAATGCAAAGCTGCATTGGCCTTGCTACATTCGGTAAACGATCGCAAATATCGTTCAAAATTTTGTTTGATTTGTTTCTTATTTCCAGCATTTCATTTTATTCTGACTGTTATTTGACGACAAATGCTGAAATTCCCATCATCCTCTGAGCCTGAATATCACACTCGTCCTGGTGGTCGAGCGAGTGCACATATTAGAACTGAGCACAAGTCAACCGAGCATGCATTCAAGATTGCAGTTCCTTCTCGACCAGTTAAATAGGAAATGGTTTTGAAAATGCACCCATTGAAAAGTACTTTTCAAATTTCAAATATTCCATAAGCTTACTCTAATTTTTTGTAATCCTTGTAGGAAATGTTCCAACACATCTTCCGCTAGGACGGATTTAAAATAATATTTCTCTCTTTTTTTTTTTTGGATACAAGATCGAGGCTCGTGTAAGAGCTAACATCGATCACAAAAAGACAAACCGACACATAAAACATATGATAAAGGGAGCGGGACACAAGATGGAGAGCAAGGGCATCGGGAGATCTGTGGGAGGGGAGGGCTTGGGGGAGGCGGCATGGGAAGGGGGAGGGGGTGGTGGGAGAGGTAAAAAAAAAACACATGGACACTGCTCGGACTTCCAGGAAAGAAGTCGGGATTTCAAAAAAGTGGATCTGGGGTGAATTAACGAGGGTAGAAAAGATCAAGGTCTTGGATGGGGGAAGACACGTCGCTCGGATTATATTGAACTCTTAAAAAAGGAGCAAATAATTTGTTCTCGTTTCAATTTGGCACAACGTAAACTTGTAAACAGGCTCTAAACACAACCAGCAGTGAGTTTTGATGGAAAAACTCGGAGTTTAACAGGAATTGGCAGCGACTTGACTCATGACATGAGAGTCACATGATGTTGAATGCAAGTGAAAAAATATAGAGAATAGAGATTTCACATTAATTTACTGTGAGTTTGTGTCACTGTGGCACAGTTGTCTGGGTATAAACCACATAATATCCCAACTTCCTGAGACACAGCAAGTCATGGCCAATTGATGACTGCCCCCCTCCCCAACCCACTTATCCCAGGATACCATGTGGTGCCCACAAGCATACATCCAAGTTTAAAGCTCGTTACCAGGATGAAAGGAGGGTGGGTTGCTCATTTCAATATGCCGAATAACGATAGCACGATTATTTGCCAATATTGCTTGATTTGTTACCAGATGGGTATGTGGTGTAAAGTCAGCAAATAAAAGTATGTCTTGGTGAGCTGGTGTCATTTGGTGCTTTTTAGCATCGCAGGCATGGAGGAGCACAATGTGAGAGTTCTCGGGATGTTGCTTTTTCTCTCACCGGTGATTTGAACTGTGAGCCCTACACTGGGTCATTCAAGTAGGTGTCGTCCCATTGCCACCCTCTGGGACAGGGGAAGGGGATAAACTGTGTGGAAAATTGCTGCGGGTCATGGTGTTTGGGCTTATGTTCTGACAGCCGATGCACAACAAACCATCTTCTCCCATTCTTTGTTTTAACTTTTCCTTGGCCTTTCACCACAGCAGAAGCCTTGATGTGTGATGAGGCTGAGTAGCTTCCCCTCATTCGACCAATAAAATTGCGTGAATGTAGTTTTCAATCAGAGGGCCAACTTCAAGCACCATTTTCCTGATGATTAAAGCAATTTTCAGGGTTTATGTCAAACATGCAGGAGAGCATTATGTTCTAGATTCGTATTTTGTATACCGGTACATTCACTTTATGTCTAACAGCCTGTCTGTACCGCTTTCAGCAAGATAGGAACCCACAACTTCTGATATGCTACATTAGGGTCTCTAGTCTCTTCCCTTTTAGCGAGACTTGGTGGCAAAATGGTTAGAGCATCCGCTCTGAGTCTGGGAAGTCAGCGGTTACCAACCCAGTCCAAGCCATACCAAATAATAATAATAAAAAATGGTACACTCTGCTTCCTTGCTTAATGCACAGCATTTAAAGGATAGATCCCAGGAAAGCAACCATATGTTGACAACCATTAAGCAGGATATGATGGGCCTCATGGCCTCCTCCTGCATTGAAGTTCCTTGTGAGGGAAGTCATAAATAAACAAGAATGACCACACTTTGGTCAAAACCTGCAGCAAAATTTGGTAACGGGCTGATTGGGAAACGTGCATTTGAAGCAGTCTTAAAAGATGAAAGCACATTGGGAAACACACACTTAATGCGCTATTAAAAGATTAACTTGACCCCTCTCATCCATGACAGCCTCCACCACGGTTATATCAAAACGAGCTGATTCGTCACAGTCATGGATCGTTCAACCCCAATATGGGGATGTTCAAAAATTATGTAACGCTATTTTTTTTTATTGAACAATGTACCATGTTAACATGTACCATGCTAACAGGCTTGATTAAACCTTATTAATAGTTTTATTCTAAATTGATTAGATTTTTCAGGATACCTCATCGTGAGTAACACTCAACGCAATCAAAACCAATGTAAATCTGACGCAACAAACCCAAGCAGTAAATAATCAGCAGAGGCCGACAGACCTGATGTCTTCGGCCCACTAAAAAAACCATGATGGCGGCCATATTATTTTGTCAAGGTGCCACGGCCATGGTGGGTGGAGTCAAAGCGACAAATGTGGGTGGAGCTGTCCAACCAAATACAGCTGCCCGACCAATGGGAAGACATTTCAAAAATCAACCCCCAACAATAACCACAACACAACAGCAACAACAACCATGTGGAGCTCTTGTAGACCTGCGACACATCACAGGTAAAAAACAATCACAACACTGCACCCAAACTTATTTTCTCTTAATTGGTTATTATTTACTAGCCGAAACCCATGGAACATCCACGGAAGGGAGGATGTGGTGTATGGATGGAGTGTACCATTATGGATGGCATAGGGGATTTGCTTGTCCAAGTAAGAGTTAGGAAGAAAGATGAGAATGAAGTTGCGTATATGAACAATGATCGCCGACACCGGCACAAATGCATGCTCTGGATTGTCCACTTAGTGGACGGCTTGCTTTCGCCTTCGCCTGTCCAATCAGCGGACGGCTTGCTTCGCCTTCGCCCAGCAGACGCCAATATGATGGCGTCGTAAGATGGCGTCGTATCGGCAGTTAATCGGATGCTTTTGGGCCCCAACGTCGGCTAATTCAGATTTTTCGAGTATGGCTGTACATGATAAACAAAGACTGTGGTTCGTAGATCGTAAATCCATTAGTGCCGTGGGCATCGGGTCACTGGGTGCGGCGTAAAAGGGATAACAAAGTCGAGTCCTTACGCTATTATTATATAGACTAGCCGAAACCCGTGGAACATCCAAGGAAGGGAGGATGTGGTGCATGGATAGAGTGTACCATTATGGATGGCATAGGGGATTTGCTTGTCCGAGTAAGAGTTAGGAAGAAAGATGAGAATGAAGAGTGCATATATGAACAACGATCGCCGACACCAGCACAAATGCATGCTCTGGATTGTCCACTCAGTGGACGGCTTGCTTTCGCCTTCGCCTGTCCAATCAGCGGACGGCTTGCTTCGCCTTCGCCCAGCAGACGCCAATACGATGGCGTCGTAAGATGGCGTCGTATCGGCAGTTAATCGGATGCTTTTGGGCCCCAACGTCGGCTAATTCAGATTTTTCGAGTATGTCTGTACGTGATAAACAAAGAGCGCGGTTCGTAGATCGTAAATCCATTAGTGCCGTGGGCATCGCCGCACCCTACCATCGGGTAGGGTGCGGCGTAAAAGGGATAACAAAGTCGAGTCCTTACGCTACTATTATATAGATATAGTCAATTCAAGCAGCCATATTTCTCCGTTAATCTGTCCATCCCTCTGTCAGTCACGCTATTTTTGCTGAAACATTATGTCTGGGATATAATAATTACATCTAGCGCTAAGCGAGGTTTTAACGGGCGTGCACGTCATCCCCTATGTCCAGCTGACGGCAGTATCTGACTCTATCTTACTCTAGCGCACTATCTGACATCCATAGGCAATGGGCTGAATTCCAGACGCTCAGCGTCGGGATCACGGATTTAGTAAGATGATGTTTTAGTAAGACGGAGGGGAGTTACATCTGACATTATTATGACATGATGTCTAGTGCTAGGCTTGGCCTTTACGGCAGTGTATTATTAATGACTCAATGAGAAGAGAGAAAATACCTATTTTGGGGGCTCAAATACCCAGTAGACCACCCAGGCCCCGATTTGAAATGCCGTGAACACACTTTGGTACATCATGGGCAATGAAGGTTGTGGTCAAAGTTTCATCAAAACTGTGTGTGTAGTTTCGAAGAAGAAAGCAAATACCCATCTTATGTAGCAACCCACCCCCTCCCACCTCCACCTGCCCCATAGACGCCCTTAGACCCTGATTTTTTTAAATGCCGTGTACAAACTTTAGGAGGTCATGGGTGATGAAGGTTATGTTCAACTTTCATCAAAATCGTGTGTGTAGTTCGGAGAAGAATTTCCGAGTGTTTACATACAGCCTGACTGCCCGACTGACCCACTGCTTCACTGGACACCACACGATGCTAATACCTCCCCTGAACAATTTTTGTTCCAGGTGAGCTAAAAGACTGGGGGATATTGTAATCGGCTTCGTTCCTCCATCTGTCCATCATGCTAACTCCTCCTTGGTAGGTATGATCACCACATGGCGAGAAGGTGCAAGAGCAGTCATTTTTGGCCCCACCCCCTGGTGTAGGTCAAAAGGTGAACTTCTGAAAAATGTAATTATGGGCACATTTGCAAACATTTTTAAATGAATCTTTGTTTCTGCCATCAATATTGGGAGACGCATGAAATATGTAATGATTTTTTGGATTTTACCCCCACTAATGTCCCAGGGCGTGTGGACTTAGGGTCACCGGGGTTAAAATAGTAAAAATATTTTAAAATCTAAATTTGATATTTGGGTCATCTTTCAACTTTGCTTTCGATGAGAAGCATGGGGAATTTGCGATGGTGTGCTATCGACTTCGCTCCAGTTGTTTATTTGTATTGCTTCTTGTGTCTAATGCCATATGAGATTGTTGTTCTACACGACAATAGCGATGGTATAGTGTGACTAGGGCAGGGGGGAGGGAAAAGGTAGGAGAAGGATACTTGAAATAAATGGGCATTTGGAACCCATGGCTGGTTAATGTGAAGAAGGCTTCAGGTTCCAGTGTTGTGATCTTCATAGCAGGCAATACAACCACAACCTCATATGTATAACACATTCTGTGTAGTGATGAAAGCATAGAGAAGGAAAAATAATGCGACAAGGGTAAAGCAGGTGGCAACATGGAATTGCAACTTACAACAAGAAAACAACCAGGTAGTATATACTATTATACTGGTAGCACTTTTCTAGCTGTTTCACAGCATGGAGAGTAAAAAAAGAATTATTAGCCCATGGCAACACAGACTGTCCAAACAAATCACAACAGCAGTGCCTTAATGATACTTATCCTCAGAATTCGAGAATTTCCTCAAATGTGAAAAGGGAAAAACATGTCGGTTCTCCACATCAGAAATACCCAGAAATACCATCGCAGAAAGTGAAACAAATCTCAAAATTTCAAAAATCTGAGATTACAAAAATCTAAGCATTTTCAATTTATTTTGCTGAAAATCCTTGCATGAAAAATGCACCACAAAGCAGTAAATGCCATTTCAGTGAATTTCTCATTAATTTCTGGCAGCCATGTTGTCCAAAATAGACTGGGCCAAAAATATTTGCACCCTTGCACATTTTTCAAATAACCCACAATTTTTTCTAAAAATAAGTTGAAATTGACGAAAGTATTTGGTCTCCACAATTCTTTATTTCACTGTTAATATTACAGAACCTTTGTTTTTGATTCAGAACTTAATATATCCTTTTAAATCAGAAAATATAAAGAAATGGCATTGACAAAATTATTGACACCTTCGACTTCATATTTGGTAGCACAACCTTTGGACAAAATAACTGCAGTCAAGCACTTCCTATAGCCATGAATGAGCTTCATACATCTCTCTACTGGCAGTTTGGCCCACTCTTCTTATGCAAACTGCTCCAGTTATCCCAGATTTGAAGGTTGCCTTCTCCCAACTGCTGTTTTCAGAATTCCCCACAGGTGTTCAATGGGATTTAGATCTGGACTCATTGCTGGCCACTTCGGAACAGTACAGCGTTTTGTCTTGAACCATTCCTGGTGCTTTTTGAAGTGTGTTTGGGGTCATTGTCCTGCTGTAAGGCCCATGACCTTCGACGAACACCCAGCTTTCTGACACTAGGTTGAACATTGCGCTTCAAAATTCCTTGGTAATCTCCTGATTTCATGTTGCCATGCACACATTCAAGGCACCCATTGCCAGAGGCAGCACAGCAACCCCAAAACATCACTGAACCACCTCCATGTTTGACTGTAGGGAAAATGCTATTTTCTTTGAAGGCTTCATTTTGTTTTCTGTAAACATAGAGATGATGTGCTTCACCATAAAGCTCTAATTTGGTCTCATCTATCCACAGGACATTCTCCCAGAAGGATTTTGGCTTGTTCAGGTGTGTTTTGGAAAAACTCCAGTCTGGCTTTCTTATGTCTCTCTCTCAGCAGTGGGTCTTCCATAGAACCCCCTTTCATTGAGTTGGCGACAGATGGTGCAAGTTGAATCTGTCGTACCTTGTGTCTGAAGGTCAGCTTGAATCTGTTTGGCAGTTGATCGAGGTGCTTTCTCCACCATTCGAACAATCCTTCGCTGCAATCTTCAATCACGTTTTCTCTTGTGGCCACGTCCAGGGAGGTTGGCTATAGTGCCATGGGCCTTAAACTTCCTGATAATATTGCATACGGTGGACACAGGAACTTCAACGTCTCTGGAGATGGACTTGTAATCTTGAGATTGTCCGTGCTTTGCTACAATCATGTGTCTGACTTCCTCAGACAATTCTCTGGTTTTCTTTCTCATCTCCATGCTCATTGTGGTACACACAGTGACACAAAACAGCAGAATGACTCCTTTTCTCCATTCAAACTGGTTGAATGAGTGATTTTTATATTGCAGGCACTTGCAACTCACCATAGGTGACTTCAATTCCAAAGTAAAGGAGAATCACCTGCTTGAAATCTAATTATTTCTGACACCTTGTAAAAGGTGCCAATAATATAGTCCGGGCCATTTTAGGATTTCTGTGTTGAATAAGCTAAGATTTATTGATATTTTCACCTTTTTTGTTTTGTTCCACTGCAAACCAAAGAAATACATATGTGGATACCAAAATATTTTTTCATCTCAACACCTTTCTGGAAGAAATGGTACATTATTTGAAAAAAGTGCAAGGGTGCCAATATTTTTGGCCACGACTGTATGTGAATGCAAAATAATCAGATTCATTAAAAAGAGGACATGTATTTAATTGAGGATAACATATGGAACTAAAAGCATCTAAAATGCAAAGCAGACCACGGTCGCTTTGTACTTGAACTAAACTTGAGAAAACAGCAGTTAAAAAAACAGCAGTTCCCTTTCTTTAAATTGTCTTTTCCCTCCAACAATTGTCGATTGTGGTATTTCAAAAGTTTGCACAATGTATTTTAGTTGTATCGCATAATATTCATGTTTATTGTCTAATCTTGTCTCTCCCACATGAGGAGAAGAAAGAAAAAGTGACTCTTGCAGACAGTTGTATTTGTGATATTCAAACTGAAGGAATAAAAGCTTTTCATTTTGCTCTTCTATAAATTATTACAATAAACAGAAGCTAATTTAACAGCCATATTTATACTATAAAAGGAGCTGTGCGCGCGTGTTCGTGCGTGCGAGTACCAACCATTGGTTGGACAGTTTGCCTGACTCTACTCACGATTTTGATACTATAGCCTTCAGAATCAATTTATTAATCGCCTGACTCTACTCACTTTAGAATTTAGATTCAGGAACCCTTTAGAATCCTCCAGAACTTTATAATAACCCTTTATAACCCTTTAAAACCCTTTAGAACCCATTAGAACTTTAGAATTTACCCTTTAGAACTATTTCTCTCAAGCAGGGCGTTTACTGCGGAGGTTACGCAGGTTCTTGCTATTAATTCCGACTATTTTGTCGTAAAATTCTGAGATAAACATGCAACTGTGATAGGTTTCTGCAGTGTCAGTGATAGCATGATAGGACAGCAGAGGTCTTTAAAAATCCCCCTGTTTCGACGAGTGAATGCTCATTTGCTATTATGAGCGGGAGGATGGTGAGAGTAAAGATGGGACAACTTTGGAAGGGGGAGGTTGAGGCTTGGAGGGGGGTGGGAGGAGGGTTGAGGACCTCCGCTGAAGTCTTTCTGGCGAAGTGGCTTTAATGTGTGGAGGGGATTGATGCCTCAGTGTTGGGAGGGGAAGGTTGAGGAGACTTGGGGTGTGTGTGTATGTGTGTGTGTGTGTGTGTGTGTGTGTGTGTGTGTGTGTGTGTGTGTGTGTGTGTGTGTGTGTGTGTGTGTGTGTGTGTGTGTGTGTGTGTTATTGGCATCAAAAGAAAATCAATCAGTAAGATCTTAATATCAGCAAAAGTAGCATGGAAAATGAAAATATAAAAAATGTGGAAATTTATAGGTAATAGTTTATACTGCCGTGTTTTACACAACATTGCACATCGCCATCCAATACAAAATCTGGAAAGCCATCAATCAAACCAGAGCCAAAAATGTATTTGGTGTTCATTTGCTCTATTTCATCAGAGCATTATGGTTTGTGGCAACGAATAGAGAAAATCCATTGTAGTTGTTCATAAACTCAAAGGGCTATGACAAGAAATGACCCTCTAATTTCAGAAATGTTGACGACAATCCATTTACAGTGTACCTGAATCTATTTTAAATTTATTTACATCTCAGTGCTATCTTGACACTTATTTTAACATTAAACCTAGCCTGACGTTTATTGTGGACAGATGATAAACTTGTGTTTGCTGGTTTAAAATATTCAACTCATGTGGGATTAATTTCTGCGTTTCTCAATGTCTCACTCAAGTCCTTCACCCCAAAAACACTGAAAAAAGGAAACAAACAAACAAACAAACAAAAATCTGATTTCCAGCTAAGCTCTGTACATTGGGCTAGGCCGCAAGATATTTCTGCACAGAGGTGGTTTTCTGGCTAAATCCCAGAACAAGTGCTGACAAAAGATGACCACCTGTTCCGAGCATCTGCACACTTCCACCGACCTTAGATTGTATGTGGAATATGATTAGGCAATACCAAGATGTAATATCATGTTACCTAGATGTAACATTTGGTGTAACACACAGCTAACAAAAAAAATCACTTCACAATTCATGTCGTAATTGTAAAATAACCATTCAGGATTAGCAAATAGTTTTGTCTCAAATTTTCGGTCAGACAGGGGACAATACCAGGAATTGGATATTCATTAAAGGTTTTTGTTATCAGCAGGTGAAGATATACAGACTTGGCATTTAATATGGAATTTTTTTTTTCTTGACTTGGGTTTACTTTCTTAACTCAGTATATCAATCTGGTGAGTTTCTTTTACACTTTGGTGATTTATTTGTTAAAAGAACCATGTCACTGATTGTCTGTCGCAGCAAGAAGTCAACAACAGGATTATATCACAGGTGGCGTGGCAAAATGTACGGACAGGTGCATTTGATGATTGGCTTCACAGTCGGGTATACAAGGGTTGTTGCGTTCTGTATTAGTGGAAAACAACTGCTGCACGTCTCCAAAGGTTATTGCCGCTTCCTCTGGAGATGGTCCGTCAACTCGACAATGCTATTTGTCATGGAGTGGTGGCTTTACGAAATTACGGCATGAAACAGCATGCCATTGCTCAGCAGTATGGCATCACTCAAGGTCAGGTGTCAAAGATCCTGAAACGAAATGCTCAGAGGGGTGTCCCTACTCCAATACCGAGGCCAGGACGTCCCCGCAGAACCACAAGGAGGGATGATCGCCAGCTGCACCGGTTAGTCCGCAATGGACGTACCAAGTCAGCTAATCGGCTTGGGGCTGAGTGGCAGCAACTGGCAAATGTGCCTGTATCCAGAAGGCTATTCAACCAACGACTGGTTCAAGCAGGCTATCGTGCCAGCGTCCCCTGAGAAAGCCACGCCTGACCAGACAACACCGCCAGTGCCGATTGCATTGGGCCAGAGAGCACCGTCAATGGCAGCCAGGACACTGGAATCACGTGATCTTCAGTGACGAGTCTAGATTTCTGGTCTATCGTCAAGATGGCCGCGTCTGAGTGCGCAGACAAGTGCATGAAGCCTACAACAAAGATTGTATAGTGCCAAGAGTCCAAGCTGGAGGTGGTGGGGTGACCGTTTGGGCTGCTTTTCATGCAGGGGGCAAAACTGACCTGGTTGTTCTGAATGGAAACCTGAACCAGTTCAAGTACAGGGCCATTCTGAAAGAAACATTGCTTCCATTTGCTCGTGCAGCCTTTCGAGGAAACTTTGTCTTCCAAGATGACAATGCACGGCCTCATCGTGCTCGCATGATCCAACACTTTCTTGCTGACCGTGGTGTAGAGCATATGGAGTGGCCTGCCATGTCCCCGGATATGAATCCGATAGAGAACTTGTGGGCAGAATTAACGCGTCAAATCGACCACTTGGACCAGCAGCCGACCTCTGTGCGTGAATTGCAGCAGGCTATTGTCACTGCATGGCAAGCGATTCCTGTCCAAACCTTGGCAAATCTCGTGAACAGCATGCCTCAACGTGTACGTGCTCTCCTGAATGCTTGAGGGGGTTACACGAAGTACTGAACTGTAATTTTACTGTCCGTAATCCCAGTCGTAATTTAACTTTTGTTTTTGTTAAAAAAAATTTTGGGTAATCTGCAAAATAAAGAGATACTTCTGGAAAACATACAGAAGTTTAACACAGTACTGTCCATGAATTGAGTTCGATATCAGTTTACATCACTTTCAAGGAACAATTTATTTGTTTTGAAATGTCAAATGTGGTTTTTGTTTCTTTTAAAGGTCACATTAACAAAATCTAGAATAATTTCAACATAATTCCATTGAACTTTTGGTTCTAAGACATCTTGAAAAGTAAGTTCACCCCCACAAAAAAACATTCCATATTAAATGCCAAGTCTGTAGATGGAATAAAGAAATGATTCTGAAATGGATCTCTGGAGTTGGAAAATCAGTAAGAAAAACGCAACCACACTTGACACTCCGAAGGTACACAGTATGCTGAGAATTCTCCAGAAACGATTTCTTTATAACAAGGTGTCTTCAAATTTTTTAACATCCTGTTTCATCAGAAAATAAGTTCGGTAATGAAAGTATTTGAGGTTGATGATGGATTCAATCGTGTTCCTTCAGATAATGGAATGGACTAGGAATTACAAATGTGCTTCAAAATTCAACATCGAGTCATTACCAAATGATTCGGTTATTATTCTTCAAAATGTCCAATTAAACATAGGGGCAATACCCCTGGCGCTCACCTGGTAGAATAAACAGTATACTGCACCAACTAAGGGTATTTTAAACCAATTTCAATGGTTGCTAGAAGACAGGGAAGCATATAGAATCATACCAACATAATCATAAGACTTTAAACAAACAAAGAAAAAAATACCTATTTTGGGGGGCACCCCCCCCCCCCCCCCCCCACACCTCATATACCTCCTAAGACCCCAATTTTTCTAATGCCGTGAGCAAACTTTGGTACAGCATGGGTGGTGAAGGTTGTGGTCAAGTTTCATCATAATTGTGTGTGTAGTTTCAGAGAAGAAAGCAAATATCTATTTTGGGGGTCAAACCTGGACCCACTTTGACCCCCGTAGACGCCCTAGACTTTGATTTTCTTAGTGCCGTGAACAAACTTCGATACATCACGGGTGATGAAGGTTGTGGTGAAGTTTCATCGAAATATTGTGTGTAGTTTCAGAGGAAAAAGCAAATTCCTATTTTTTGAGAAGGGGGGGGGGGGGGTCAAACCTGGATCCAATTTGATCCCTCCCTTCCTCCCCCCCCCCCCCCCCTGGTAAACTCCCTTAGACCCAGACTTTTTTTTAATGCCGTGAACAAACTTTAGTCACAACACAACAAATATCATTTGTGCCAAATTTGGTCGCAATCCCATCGGCGGTTTCGGAGAAGAAGTTTCAAGTGTTTACGGACTGACGGACGCGCCATCGCATAAGCTCCCCTGAACTTCGTTCCAGGTGAGCTAAAAAGTATTCACAATATCAGTGAAGAGATGGCAAAATGTATTAAATGATACATGGATCGTCTTGTTCATTCTGGTAACCACTTTCTGATTTCAGTTTTGGTTGGATTTTTAAAAATTAATTTGATTTCATCCCCAAAGTGAGGGATGATATATAAATGAAGGTCTCTTACAGATTTGAAAATTCTGAATAAAAAAATGGAGCATCCGGAGTTAAAAAAAAAAAAAAATTACCTCTGCATGAAAAACTTTCACTTATGTATTGCCAGAGGCAGAGCTAACAGGATGGCCTAGAGGTAAACACACTCACCTATAAGCTGTCTAGATTGGGTTCGATTCCCTGCCAGGCTCTAAACGGTCAGCCCGGTGCTTCACAGGTGGGGTGATCAATCGATGTGTCCCTCGGATGCACGCTAAACAGGTGTCCCGTCTGTCGGAATTCAATGGCGGATGTTATAAAGATCCCACGGTGTCCTTCGCAAAGAGGAGGCAAGCTATCGCCGGCACTCTGGCCAAATTCCAATTCCTGCCCTGACCTAGAAAGGGTGCTGCATCAGCGGCACAGCTGTGCCCTCAGCCAATGATGCTACTCTGAGTCGTGGGAATGTGCTACATAAGAAAGAAGAAGAAGAAGAACCCAAAAACCTTCCTTGTGGAAATCACGACTGATTAAACAGTAAAATAAATTGCAAATAAAAATCACAAGTCATTAGTTTTCCTTTTCCAAAGAATGTTGTGTTAAAAAAAAAAAAATTCACAACAACATTGGTAAAAACACAACATTGTAACAACTCATCTTTAGCATATATATTGCAATTCTTAGGATGTTTGTCAAATATTTTCCACAAAATGTTCTGAAAATCAAAATGGCATTGCTCGTCCCATTGTGAGACATTGTGTCATCTACATAAGCTAAAAACACTTTGCTCCTTTATATATTTGGATTGTTTTTCCACAACCTAAACAAAATCCATTCTGCAACATTCACATTCTGTAGTTCCAGGCATCTATTGTAATTTATCACCTGTCTGGCTCCCCATTCTTTCCCACACAGATTACTCAATCAACGTTTGGTTCCATTCCCTGATTCTTCCATGCAAGTAAGTCATCCATAAAGGCAATAAGGGGTTGCATTAAGTGATTTCCATCACCTGATCTCCAATATCTCACCTTACGTTTTTATCAATTCCCATATCTAGAGATTTATGTCAAGAAATAAAACGAAAGGGCCATTTTTATCCCCCACCCCTCTGGGAAGGTTGGAGACGGGGGGAGGGGGGCATTAAAATGAACTCCTGCCGACCGATCATCCAACCGACCGACCGACCGATCATCCAACCGACCTCCCAATCATCAGACCAACTGACTGAGCAATCATTCGACTGACCGACGAATCAACCGACCGACCAACCAATCATCCGACCGACCGATTATCCAACCACCCGACCACCCGACCGACCGACCGACTGATCATCTGACCAACCAATCAACCAACTGACCAACATACCAATCATCCGACTGACCGACCGATTATCCGACCGACAGATCATCCGACTGACTGACTGATCATCCGACCAACCGACCACTCATCCGACTGACTGACCAATCATCTGACCAATCGACCACTCATCCGACTGACTGACCGATCATCTGACCAACCGACCGCTCATCCGACTGACCGACCGATTAATCTGACCGACCGATCATCCGACTGACTGACCGATCATCCGACCAACCGACCAACCGACCGCTCATCCGACTGACTGACCGATGATCTGACCACCTGACTGACCAACCGACCACCCAATATTCCGACCAACTGACTGAGTAATCTTCCGATCGACCTACCAATCAAACGACCAACAGACCAATCATCCGACCACCAGACAGACCGACTGACCGATCGACTGACCGACCAATCATCCAACCACCCGACCGACCAACTGACCAACCAACTGACCGACCAACTGACCGACCAACCGATCGATTATCCAACCAACCGATCAACCGACCAATCATCCAACCACCCAACTGACAAACTGACCAACAAACTGACCGACCAACCGATCGATTATCCGACCAACCGATCAACTGACCAATCATCCAACCACCCGACCGACCAACTGACCAACCAACTGATCAATCGCCCAACCGATCGAATATCCGACCAAGAGATCAACCGACCGACCGACCAATCATCCAACCGACCGACCGACCAATCATCCAACCACCCAACCGACAAACTGACCAACAAACTGACCGACCAACCGATCGCCCAACCGATCGATTATCCGATCAACCAACCAATCATCCAACCACCTGACTGACCAATCGCCCAACCAATCGATAATTATCTGACCAACCGATCAACCGACTGACCGACCAATCATCCAACCACCCGACCGACCAACTGACCAACCAGCTGACCACCCAACCGATCGATTTATCCGACCACCTGACCCACCAACCAACCAACCAATCATCTGACCATCTGACCGACCGACCATGTACTTTTGTGTGCTCGATATTTCAAAAACTGTTGAACATTTAGCTTCCATATTGCAGATATCTATTTCTCATGACATTATCAAACCCGTTACATCATGGCTGTCATTGGCTGAATTATGTTGCCATGGAAACCATCTCGGTAACTTGGCTTGTGTACCCAATATTTCACACTATTCAAGATTTAGCTTTCATATCACACAGATCTTATCCTCGGATCACCAAAAAGGTGGGGGACCTATAGTATCAGCTCCTTGTTTTTATGGCGTAGCCCATAGGGCACAGCCGTCTACAACAGTGTTTGCCTGTATGTATGTATGTCCCCTCAAACATATACCATTCAGAGCTGAGGATCTGGTCACATGACAGGGTGATGTGATTACGTCTGATGTCATTACGGGGGCACGGCGGATGACTCTCCACCACCGCCATTTTGATTTATATGCCGTTCATGCCGAACATATCGTCGAACCTGTCATATATCATAATCGCCATGCTATACCTTTACGTTTTTCATTCATTGTGAAACATAAACAAACCGATTGTTAAAATGATCATCCAATATCGAAAGTATCGGCGTTACGTCTCTTCCAACAAAACGGTACGTACCCAACGCACGTGGGGTATAATATAGATTACAGTAGATCTTCCCTCAGTTCTGTAAGTAAAACTTACCTCACGGATGTCGGGATTCCTCCAAATTTCTTTGTTTAATGTTATAAGCAGCATTAGCGACTGTTTAAAAAGCTAATCATGTGTGTTTGTGGGTTATAATATTTTACAAGCCCGGCTACGCCGCTGTTAGACTTTAGGTCTTTAGGTACTTACAATTGATGCCCCATAAATTCACCTTACTTCCTAAACCTTTTCAAAAACACCTTTCAAAACTTTCCTCTTTACTTCCTACTCCTTTGTAAATCTATCCTCCCTTAACTCCTCCAGTCTTCCATTTATAAGGCTGACTATGATGTTAATTTATTTTTCTGTAATCACCCTCTTCATCTGCCCCCGTACATCAACCCTTTGGTAGTATGCAGATGCCTTCATATCTCAATGGACTTTTTCAGCATTTACGTCACAGGTGTTATTTTGTGGGCATGAATACTGCACTATTAGTTCACCAACAAAAAGCATCAGAGTATTTAGGAATCGAGTACTTCAAACAGCTGGTGTGCAACTGATGTCTAAAATTGAATTAGGCACAGATACACAACTGATTTATTTTGTGTTTGTTTGCTTTTCCATTTTGAACAATGTTCAAAGAGATAAGAAACAACCAGAGATAATAGAATTGCTTTTGATTTGGCATCAATGTTTGTTGATGTGCCCATTTAATAATCTAGCCATCCAAAACACTGAGAGCCGAGTAAAAAAACCGTGAAAGGAAGACGCTTCTCTCCAAGTTAAACACAAAATTCATCCAAATTGGCTGACTTCCCTTGCACTATGTTCATTTACTTTGGAATTCTTACCCGATTATACTTTTTTCTGTGGTGCACTGTAAAACAAAAGGCTCATTATTTTTGCAAATGATCCAAATTTGTCTTCTGTAAAACGAAATGGGCGATTTTTATACACCTCCATCTTAGTACAACAAAGCTCTTGCTAGTTTCAAAGTCATTGATCACAGACCAGTACTTTCGCCGTCATAACACGCACTCGTCTAGAGAAGGCCGAATTAAGTCAGGAAGACCCAAGGAAGGACTTTGCTCAGCAGAATAACTATGTGCACTCACATGACCATTTTCCCAACAAAATTGTCTCCTTCAGAAAGGCCATCTCCAGGAATTTATGCAAAGGCGGGACTTTCAACCTGTCTGAAATAGCATGCTTTACAAGTTTTTTTTTATAACATTAAGTTTCATGGAATAAACGAATGACAGAAGGTGGAAGGGAAGTAGTCAGGTTCACTATGTCAATAAATTATATTTCGTTCAAAATCATGGTAGATTAGCAAACCTATACATTTTTGGAAAGGTTATAGCATAAGGAAACTAAAAATCAATGTTTACATTTGGAGAGATACCTGTATGGCGGCCATTTTGGATTTTCAAAATGGCCACTGTAAAATACATATTTTGTTCTATTTCTGCCTCTAATTACCCTAAAAACTTTAAAAAAGATACTAAACCTATATTTTCAGGGACAAGGAATCCAATGAAAGTATTGTAGCGGCTACCGCTGGGTTTTCACAATCGCCTTGCACCTATCAAGGACGCGGAGCGATCACCATGCCGGGCTCGTCCAGGACGCCCGGGCAGGCCCGCGCTCAACTTGCCAGGCCTCGGTCGGGACGCCCGGGCAGGCTCGCCCTCAACTTGCCAGGACGCTGGGCCACGCCCCCTCTCGCCTTTCCTGGGCAAACGCTCCGGGATAAGATGTATATATATTGCTGCCCGATAAACGGGCTTTTCAGAGTGCCTGAGTGTTTGGTTTGATTAAAGCAACTCGGATGAATTCCAGCTTTTTGTCGCGTCCATTCTTCCGATCGACGTGGGAGCCCCAGCTCCTTCAGTATCAAATTAGTGCTATGGGGAATGGTAAGACACGAATAAAAGGTTTTGAATTGCAAAATACTGTCTTAATATTCGCGATAAGTTGCATAATCAAATACATGTTATCATTTTGTACAGGCAGTTAATAACATCAAAATGTGTCACAATAATTCATATCACCAAACATACACAGGCAGTGAGCAAAATCATATATACACATGCAGTCAGTATAACTTCACATCTACACAGGCAGTCAATGCCAAAATATACACAGGCAGTCAATGGCATCAAACATACACGATTACAGAATATGCCATTTAGAGTTCGTCATCACTGTCCTGTGTGTCGTATCCGACAATATAGTCCGCATCGTTTTCACAGTCCGTTCCACACAAGCAAAGGTCGGTCAAATTGATTGGCAAATCGAATTGGTCGAATGGTCGATCGAATCGAATCGATCGAATTGGTCGAATGGTCGATCGAGCAATTGGTCGAATGGTCGAATGGTCGATCGAAACGATTGGTCGAATGGTCGAATTGGTCGAATGGAATTGGTCGGAATTGGCAAATGTAAACATTGATTTTCAGATTTTCCATGTAATAACGTTTCCAAAAATGTATAGGTTTGCTAATCTACCATGATTTTGAACGAAAAAACATAGTGAACCTGACTAAAGGAAGAGTAGTACAAAGCAAGCAGGGATGGGACAAAAAGGAAGTGCTGGAATGGGAGTGAACAGGTTTACATGGTGAGGACCAAATAGACAAGGATGGTAAGATTGATGACAGGAGATAGGAGTGAACTGCTACCTTGAAATGCAAGAAGCGCAGGATTACAAAAACAAAATAGAGTTGTGGAGGCAAAAGAAAAATGTGAGAACGTGTATTGTGAAAATTCACTCCGAGTCATCAGTTTCACACCACCAGCTGATTGAGGTACTGGAATGGGCATATTTTAATAACACAGCAGGCAAATCATCTGTCAAAGAACTAGTGCAGCTATAAAGAGCTGCGGAATGGCAATATGAGAAAATACATGAAATTGTGAGACAATAATTATACTGAATTGAAAAGAGACTAGTCGTCTGTGTCTGATGGCTATGGAGTCGGTCCCTCAGTTTCCTGCCAGGAAATTCCAATGCTCAGTCCTTTCACCACATCAAACAATCAATGTGGGATCCAATAATCTCAATCAAAAGAGAGACTCATACTCTACTGCATGATACACAAAGGTATTATGTTAGTAAGTAATTGGAAGTTCTAATGAAAGACTGTTCCTTGGAATACACTTAGTGACTAGAACAGCACATGGTATAGTGCATACCTCCCCCAGGCTGAACAGTTTACATTTTGTATCCCACTGATAGACTGGATCTGGATCCGGACCTGAAACAAAATCTAATCGGCTTGTTCTTGTCGCCTATCCAACTCATCCACCAAGTTTTGTCATAATCCATCCACAACTTTTTGAAAAGAACCACCTTTAGAGGCCATTTTTCCCCGCAGAGCAGGGGTTGGACTTTTTCGGGCACCGTAGTCCCCTTTTTGAAGCAATGTTTTATGGCCGGATGCCCTTCCTGCCACCAACCCTGTTAGTCGCCTCTTGCAACACACAGGGAATTACCAATGAACTGGTACTCAAATTGCGGACCTCAGAAGGATGACAGGCTGAGTCAACCCCCCTGGTGTTAATTCAGAGATCGACCGGGATTCAAACCCAGGATCCTACAATCCCAAGCCGGCACCCTAACCGCTAAGTCAACACCAGGCTAATTTTTTGAAATATCAAGCTACATATCATTTTTGGCCATATCTCTCAATGGGTGAAGAATCACTTAAAAATTCTCGTATCTGGATCCAGATCTTCATCAATTATAATCAATTCCTCCTTGTCATACACCAAAACTGCTCACCAAGTTTCATCCGAATCCACTCATAAGTATTTGATATATCCTGTTCACAAACAAACAATCAAGCAAACGGGGGTGAAAAAACAACCTCCGTCCACCTTCAGTGGCAGAGGTAAATATATGACAATTATGACATCACCTCATAATGTGGCGAACTCAGGGTTAAGACCAAGAGGCTTGAGAAACTGATTGTTTCAGCAATTTGCAGCAGGAGACGACAGGAGGATGTGTAATATAGTATTTTCAGGCAGACAGGGTAAATATGACAAAGCTGGCGTGGTTGGGTCCCACTGAAGATTTTAACGATTTTCTGTAACTGTTCAAAATAGGTAAAGAGCGATAAAAACAAAAGCATTCCTATCACTCGAGGAAGGAATAGTACAGAGGAGGTTAGTGCAACAAAGCATCTTCAAGGAAAGTAATACGACAATGGATGTCAAACAGAAAGAGGACTGATCTCGGGAGATTGCCTCCAGGAACACCGAGTTCAAATGAGAAAAAGAAGAGTTGGGCACGACATCCTGTTTATGATTCAAGATATATCCGCAGCCTCATTCCTGAAGTTCAAAGATTTCATCTTTTACAGTTAGGGGAAAAGCAGAGGCCGAGGCAACTCAATTTCATAGAAAATGGTGGTATGTGTTCCAAAAGATGGAAAATTGGAAAGACGGAGAAAAAAATGAATATTTCGCTGACGTTGCTGATGATGGAAAGTGGCAAAATGATTTGTAACTGATGTCCTGTATCCAAAAGCAAGCTCACGTCGAAACATCGTGCCGATACAATAATTCCAACATTTGCTCGACTTTCCGGTGTATTCCCAGGATTGAGACCAAGCTGTGAAAAATCAGATTGACACTGTGAATGAATTCCCTATTTCTATATGATGTACCTTGAAATAAAAGGTGTATACCGTACAGTTACATTGTCCCGTAGCATGTCACAAGCCCAATCTGGAGAACAGATAGTTCATGGATTATAAAAATTGATAAAATTGGAATAACCTTGTAACCAAAGACAGGATTGTAGATGGCATTTGTAGTGCCTGGTTTACAAATCAATATCTTGCAAGCTCCACACAACAAGGTGTCATCCTCTATATCTCATATATGTAGTGATGATGGTGTTTTTCAAAACTGCAGCAGCTACAATTTATCCTGGTTTTGTGAAAATGAAGCAAAAAGGTCAAAAATGAAAGACAGTATTGAGGTGTGGTTTGTGCATTTGTTAAACAGGAATTGGGTATACAACAATCTCAGCCTTGACATTTATCATAGCTGCTAATAGTGAGGAAAAAGCTGCAGGATGAAAATGATCCGCGATGCGAGGGAGCGAACCGTGGGGGATGAGAGGTAGTTGGGAGGGGAGGGGTGGGGAGAATCAGGGAGGGTCTGGGAGGATGGAAATCGCCTGGGAGGGGTAGAGGGTAGGGAGGAGGGGGGAGGAGGGAGGGCCCCGGGTAGGGAAATTTTGTAATCTTAACGCTTAATTTGTACATTCTAAGACACTCTCTTATGCAAAATTGAAGCAGAATAATCATGTTTTCCTGATTAATTCACACCCGAAAGCTGACATAAACCTGGTCACAACATGAAAATCCAATTTTCAATTTTTGTAATCCATTTTTTCAACATGAAAATACAATTTTGTAAAAGTAGTATTTTCACTATTATTGGGCAACAAGAGTGGTTTGCTGTTCAAGTATACAAAAAGTGGTTAGGCAATAAAAGTGGTATGCTGTTCAATTATACAAAAAGTGGTTCAGCAATAAAAGTGGTATGCTGTTCAAGTATACAAAAAGTGGTTCGGCAATAAAAGTGGTATGCTGTTCAAGTATACAAAAAGTGGTTAGACAATAAAAGTGGGTTGCTGTTCAATTATACAAAAAGTGGTTCGGCAATAAAAGTGGATTGCTGTTCAAGTATACAAAAAGTGGTTCGGCAATAAAAGTGGTATGCTGTTCAAGTATACAAAAAGTGGTTCGGCAATAAAAGTGGTATGCTGTTCAAGTATACAAAAAGTGGTTAGACAATAAAAGTGGGTTGCTGTTCAAGTATACAAAAAGTGGTTAGGCAATAAAAGTGGTATGCTGTTCAAGTATACAAAAAGTGGTTCGGCAATAAAAGTGGATTGCTGTTCAAGTATACAAAAAGTGGTTAGGCAATAAAAGTGGGTTGCTTTTCAAGTACACAAAAAGTGGTTAGGCAATAAAAGTGGGTTGCTGTTCAAGTATACAAAAAGTGGTTAGGCAATAAAAGTGGGTTGCTGTTCAAGTATACAAAAAGTGGTTAGGCACTAAAAGTGGTATGCTGTTCAATTATACAAAAAGTGGTTCGGCAATAAAAGTGGATTGCTGTTCAAGTATACAAAAAGTGGTTAGGCAATAAAAGTGGTATGCTGTTCAAGTATACAAAAAGTGGTTCGGCAATAAAAGTGGATTGCTGTTCAAGTATACAAAAAGTGGTTAGGCAATAAAAGTGGGTTGCTTTTCAAGTATACAAAAAGTGGTTAGGCAATAAAAGTCGTATGCTGTTCAAGTATACAAAAAGTGGTTCGGCAATAAAAGTGGATTGCTGTTCAAGTATACAAAAAGTGGTTCGGCAATAAAAGTGGTATGCTGTTCAAGTATACAAAAAGTGGTTAGGCAATAAAAGTGGTAACCTGTTCAGGTATAGAAAAAGCAGTCGACTCCCTCCTCGAGTGGTGGAGTTGGCAACTTTGTAATCGGTGTGTGTGTTTGTGAGAGAGAATCCTCATGCAGACAAAGTTTCATATATCACTGGGCAGCTTACAGCCTAAAGCTGTATATTTAATAATGCAGCCTTAAGCCTCAACCTTATATAGGCAGACTCAAGCAGCCTTAGACAGATTTGACAAACGTGATAAATATAAAACCATAACATTTTTACATCTAATTTAACCACAACTTGATTTTGTACCTTTAATGTGGATTATTTCAAAATTATTCATGCCCATTCCAGAGTGTGCATTTTCCCACACCGCCTGTGGTTTAAGGTATGCTGCCAGGTTTAGTAGCTCGTCTAACGCTCAACTGACCGAAGACACAGTTGGTATAAGTTGTCGAATTTAACCACAACATTTTAATGTCTAATTTTACCATGTTATTTTTATACCTTGAATGTGAAATACATCCAAGGTCGAGACAATCTATTAAAATCTATACCATGCATTCAACGATGCATTCAAAGGCATTTATAAATTCATCTTACAAATACACAGCAATGAAATAGTGTTATACAGTGCATTCAGAAAGTATTCAGACCCCTTCACCTTTTTCACATTATGTTATGTTGCAGCCTTATGCTGAAATCGTTTAAATTCATTTTTTCCCTCATCAATCTACACTCAATACCCCATAATGACAAAGAGAAAACAGGATTTTAGAAAGTTTTGCAAATTTATTAAAAAGAAAAAACTGAAATATCACATTGACATAAGTATTCAGACCCTTTGCTATGACACTTGAAATTTAGCTCAGGTGCCTCCGATTTCTCTTGATCATCTTTGAGATGTTTCTACACCTTGATTGGAGTCCACAGGTGGTAAATTCAATTGATTGGACATGATTTGGAAAGGCACACACCTGTCTATATAAGGGCTCACAGCTGACAATGCATATCAGAGCAAAAACCAAGCCATGAGGTCGAAGGAACTGCCTGCAGAGCTCAGAGACAGGATTGTTTCGAGGCACAGATCTGGGGAAGCCTACAAAAAAATTCTCTGCTGTATCGAAGGTTCCCAAGAGCACAGTGGCCTCCATAATTCTTAAATGGAAGAAGTTTGGAACAACCAGGACTCTTCCTAGAGCTGGCCGCCTGGCCAAACTGAGCAATCGGGGGAGAAGAGCCTTGGTAAGAGAGGTGACCAAGAACCCGATGGTCACTCTGGCTGAGCTCCAGAGATCCTGTGTGGAGATGGGAGAAACTTCCAGAAGGACAACCATCACTGCAACACTCCACCGATCTGGGCTTTATGGCAGAGTGGCCAGACGGAAGCCTCTCCTCAGTGAAAGACACATGAAAGCCCGCTTGGAGTTTGCAAAAAAGCACCTAAAGGACTCTCAGACTGTGAGAAATAAGATTCTGTGGTCTGATGAAACCAAGATTGGGCTGTTTGGCACAGCCAGAGTGACCATCGGGTTCTTGGTCTTGCCTTGAATGTGTGCATGGCATCATGAAATCAGGAGATTACCAAGGCATTTTGGAGCACAATGTTCAACCCAGTGTCAGAAAGCTGGGTTTCCGTCAAAGGTCATGGGTCTTGCAGCAGGTCATGTTTCCCCAAACACTCTTCAAAAAGCACCCAGGAATGGTTCAAGACAAAACGCTGGACTGTTCTGAAGTGGCCAGCAATGAGTCCAGATGTAAATCCCATTGAACCGTTGTGGGTAGATCTGAAAACAGCAGTTGGAAGAAGGCACCCTTCAAATCTGGGAGAACTGGAGCAGTTTGCACAAGAAGAGTGGGCCAAACTGCCAGTATGGAGGTGCAGGACGCTCATTAATGGCTATAGAAAGAGCTTGACTGCAGTTATTTTGTCCAAAGGCTTTGCTACGAAATATTAAGTCTAGGGTGTCAATAAATTTGTCAATGCTATTTCTTTTTATATCATGATTTAAAAGGATATATTATGCTCTGAATCAAAAACAAAGGTTCCGTAATACTAACAGTGAAATCAAGAATTGTGGAGACCAAATACTTTTGTCAATTTCAACTTATTTTTCGAGAAATTGTGAGTTATTTGAAAAAAGTGCAAGGGTGCCAATATTTTTGGCCACGACTGTAATGGGGTGCATGGATGATATGGGTGTATGGACCATAATAGTAGCGTGTTCAGTTAGTGATGGTATTTTTGTTCAGAATGAACGTGCGAGGCGAGACTATCCGCTCTGCGAGTGTCGTTCTAGTTGTTTCTGCCTTCTGTTATTCTGTATTTCTCTAATTCTTTAATTGCATGCAAATTAGCCTAATGGCTACCAAGTGTAATTTCAATTCAATTCACTTCATAGTTTTATTATCAAATAATCGCAGCCAGAAGCTGAATTGTGAATGATTTACAATATAAAATGAAAATCAAGATGATGAAAAAAAAAAATTGCAATTACTGTTATAAAAAAGTACTATTTTTTATTATTATTACAAGTACATATGCAAGCATGTATAACATGAAAAATAAGGTTCAATACAATAATATGAGGCTACAATAATTACAATAACTGGTTACATTAATAATAATGTCATGATATTGTTGCGAATATGGAATTTGGCCTCCATATCCGCTTGTAAATATTCCCCTATTTCCCCAATACTCCCCAACTATCCCCAATCCCCCATTCCCTAGTCCCATTGTCTGTAAACAACACTCTGTAGAACCGACCTTCCCCTCTTTCCCCCATTAAATGTCGTGCCCAGGTCCACCGCATCTCACGTAGACAACTTTCGGACATCTTGCTAGTTATTCTTAGTCTATGTCAGTTAAGGACTCGTTTCCATTAATTCTGACTCTTCATTGCACCAGAATGTGATTATATGGCACCAGTAGTGAGTTTAGGACCTTCCCAAACCTCCTCCCATCTTCTTCCCCAAACAACAACAACAACAACAATTACAACAACAACTACAACAACAGAGGGGCGCGGCGCGGCGTGCGGGGAGTGTGCGTCCTCACACCGGCTCGGTTAGCCGCCATGACCATGCGCTCCGACGGGGTTACCACGAAGGGGCTCCCTGTCAGCCCTCGTCAAGGGCGGAGCCGGTAACCCCCCCGCACGCACCCAATGAGAAGCAACGAGCCGATTCCAGCTGGGGCGGAGCTAACGAGCCGAGGGCGTGTCACTCCCCGCCGGATATACGCGGCGACTTACCGGATGTGAGGTCAGATGCGCCTGAACTACGGAGAGCAGAGGAAGCCACCGCCACCCCCAGCGCGACGATACCTCCCCGCATCTTTGGACCGGACCGAACCGGGTCGATTCTGCCCTGAGCCCAGGTGCACCTGGAGCCATCGATTCTGCCTTTCCTTGCCATCAATCCCCGTGTGAGTCAGCCTTTTGTCCCGTTTATCTGTCGTCTGTTGGGGTTAATATAAGAGTGTGTCTAAGTGCCTGTCTTTCTATGATGTCCCTCTTGTAGTTGTAATCCAACCTTCCGCCATAATATAACCTCCTCCGGAGGTCTTGAGAACTGAACCCTTGGTGTCGTGTCATTTGAACCCCAGCCGTTGTATCCTTTTCCTTCATTGACCTAGCGTAGCACGACTCGGCAACGTTCGAGTATAATCGGGTAACTTGTGCAGACGTGGTCATACCAAACCGCTCGGTAAACTAACATCCACCACCGCGTCTGTAACAATTGGTGTCGAGGAGTGGAATTCGGACCCGGGACTAAATTTGTTAGGCCCAAACTTTGGGAGGTAGAATCGATCCGGAGCGCGTTTACTGCGCTCGACGAAATTATAACGGCGAAATTTGATTTTGTTATACGGAAATAAAAACCCGAATTTTGAAAGTCGCGCTATGGCAGACCAAGTCGGCTGGGGTCCGGTAGTGGAGAGTGAGGCAGGGTCGGTCCAGGACCAAATTGAGGGACGCGAGGAGAGCGAAGCAGCGAGGGTAGCAGACGCACAAAATGGCGCCTCGCTGGTCACCGCGCCCGCGACCGTGGCAGCGCCCCTGGTTGATTCGAACCTTTTCCTCCTGCAAATGAGGGCCCTTATGGAACAAATGGTGGGAATGAGGGCTGATAGTGAGCGGTTGGGAAACCAAATGGGGGTAATGGGGAACCGGATGGATGCTCAGAGTGAGCAATTGGGGGTAATGGGAAACCAAATGGGGGTAATGAGGGACGAAGCGAGGGGTACCAGTGAGGGGTTAGACAATAATTTTAAGGGATTAGACAAGAAATTTGGGAAGTTAGACAATAATTTTGAGGGGTTAGACAATAATTTTAAGGGATTAGACAAGAAATTTGGGAAGTTAGACAATAATTTTGAGGAGTTAGACAAGAAATTTGGGAAGTTAGACAATAATTTTGAGGGGTTAGACAACGGGATAAAAGAGGTGAGAAATGGGTTAATAGGGTTAGAAAACAGTATGGAAGGCAAATTGAGGGACACGAGGGACCAAGCGGAAAGGGAAGTTAAACAAATGGAGCAGCAGATAGAGGGGGTCAGAATGGGGGTAGAAACCAAACTGGATGCTCAAAGGGAGGAAATGGAGCAGATGAGGGTGGCATCTGGGCAGGAGATGCAAGTGATGGGAGAGCAGATCAGAGGAGGAGTGAGTGAGGAGGTCGGAGGAGTGCGCGAGGAGGTGAGGCACTGTAAGGAGCGCATGGAGAAGGAGGTGAGAAAGGGGACTGTAAAGTTACAAGGGGGCATAGAGGACCTGACGCAGGAGGTGGAACAGCTGACGGAGGGACAAAAAGGACTAACGGAGCAGGTTCAAAGGAACACTGCGGTATTAGGAGGGTTAAAAGCGACACAAAACGACATAAAAAACGACTTAATAGCGACAAAGAGGGAATGTCAGATGGTACGTGAGGGACTGACAACGAGGTTGGACGAGGTGGTAGAGGTAATGGAGACGAAGGACCGGCAGGTGAGGACGCACATGGAAACGGTCAAGGTAGCCTTGGAGGACGAGCTGGAGGAGACGTACCGGGGAATAAAAGAGGTGAAGCAGAAACTAGAAGAAGTGGAAGAAGGGATGAGCGAAATTAAGAAGCGACGGAGAGGGGATAAGAAAGAAATAAAAGAGGAGATAAAAGAATTGGTCCAAAGTCTGTGTTTGGATCGTGATGATGTGCTCATTAACCGGATGAGGGATTCGCAGGTGATGGAGGAGAAGCGAAGAGGAAGAGGACCCGGTGTAAGTGGTGACCAATATGGTCGTGCGTATGATGCGCCAGGGGATTTAAGAAGCTTGGGGGTCGAGATAGACCCGGGTGTTCGTGAGAGGCCGTGGGTGAAGTGTGCGACAGGTCTGGTGTGCGAAAAAGGAGGTGTGCGAGAAAGTCCGACTCTGGGGTGTGTGAGGAAAAAGTGCGTGCCAAGGAGTGGGGGTGCTGGCGAGAGTGAGTCGGTCGTAGCGCGTGTGCGAGGGAGCACATGGAAGCGCGGTGTGGTAAGTGTTACAGAGGGTGTGACGGGAGAGTGTGCGCAAGAGTGTGCGCGAGAAAGGTGTGTGACGGACAGGTGCATGGGGAAAGAGTGCGCTGTCAAAGGCAAGGAAGAATGCACGCAGGTGGTGAGTGTTACAGAGGGTGTGACGCAAGAGTGTGCGCGAGAGAGGTGTGTAACGGACGGGTGCATGAGGAAAGAGTGCGCTGTCGGGAGTAAGGGTGAGTGCGTTGTCAAGAGTGGTGGTGAGAGTAGTACGAGTGACAAGGAGAGTGAGTTGGTTGTGACAGGTGAGCGGGAATGTACACCTGGGATGGAAGGATGCACACCTGGAATGGTAGAGCGTGAGTGGGAATGCACGCTGGAGTTGGTGGTGAGGCACGTGGTTGGGTGTGCGAATGAGAGCACACCTGTGATTGTCACAGAGGAGGTGACAGAGGAGGGGGCACGAAGAGGTGTGTTGGTGAGGTGTGCGAGCGGCAAATGTGTGCCAAAATGTTCGGTGGTCAGGTGTGTGACCAAGGCTGTGAGTGGAATGAGGGTACCTGGGTGTGTAAGGAAAGGTACGAGGAGCATGGGCACGGCTGGATGTGTGAGCAAGGAACGGGCTGCGGGGTGTAAGCGTCCAGGTGAAGCATCGACGGTAACCAGGTTAGAGGTTAGGTCGACTTTTAGCCGAAGCGGGCCCTCGGTGCGTGCCGGGCCTCGCTTTGAACGGCCGCGTCCGTGCTCCACTAGGCGGAGCTGGCAGCCCGATAGAAAGGGTCGTCATGGCGACCACTTTTTGGTGAGACGTGCCGGCAGGTCGAGAGCGGGACATTGGATGGCTCCGTGCCGAGATGGTGCGTGGGATCTCGGCACGGGTAAGCCCCCGTCCCTGCACCGAATGCCGGACGCATCCAGCCGCTGGCACGGAACAACCCGCATTCATTGCTCGGCTTTACGAAGCCGGGCTTTGGACAGGAATTGGCGCACCGAGAGGCATTAGTGAGTAGACTGGGGGATTGAGGAGCGATAGGCCCGGTGGGTAAGGGTGGCATCCCTGCCACCCTTCCCATGAGGGGGGCAAAGGAGCAATAGCTTATGGGGTGTATGGCAGTGAAAACTAGCCCGGGTGGGTTAGGTTATATTGTAGGGATCTAGAAGAGATTGACATTAGGTAACGTTAAGTTTAGTTAGTGACTGATACCTGTAGTGGGGACGCAGGTAGATTAGTGTGGATTATAATGACGAGGGAGCGCAATAGTTTAAAGGGACGACTGGGAAGCGCAAGTTTCAGAAGGGAGTAGTTAGCTGAGATGATGCCGTGTGTGTGAGAATTGAACAGGTGTGATTGCACAGGTGTGCAACTGGACAGGTGTGTGGAGCAGTGTATGAGTAGTGAGTGTTGTGGATCAGCGCGAATGCGCTTGGGGAGAGAAGGGTGCAGGTGGCACCAAGAATGAGAGCACAGGTGTGCAAGTACAGGTGTGTGGAGAGAGTTGGAGTAAGTGGTACGGAGTGGTGTGCATGGTGCGAAGGTGTGGATGGGGGAAGAGTGGACCCCTTTCACGGATACCCGGGGCGGGTAGTGTAAGTGTTAGGTAGAGGGTATAGGTAAATTGTGGTTGGATATTGGCATTTGTGGTGCGGTTGCAGAATGGTATTGTGGATGGGTGCATTAGTGTTGTGGAAATGGCTGGGCGTGTAGCCTGTTAGTGTGTGTAGTTGGTTGGGCACTCCACCACTGTGAGGATGTCGGCCAGGTGAGGCCGCAGGTGGGCTCTGGGAGCCGGTAGTTGTGAGTGGGTGCCTGAGGATCCCGGGTGTGGATCGGGCAGCCCAGTGCCAGAGAGGGCACCGAGTGGGGAGAGCGCCAGAGGGCCTTCCCCAGGTAGTTAGGTTAGGGTAAGGAGCAGGTAAGCTCGGAGGCAACTGCAGTGGTGGAGGTGTGCAGGTGGGTAGACCCGCTGGGAGAGGTACACGCCACAGCCCAGAAATTGTGCGAGGGCACCGGGAGATGAATCGGGGGAGTGAGACCCCAAATTGGAAAGCACCACAGTTTGGCCAATGGGAATTGGTTTTTAGAACCCATAGTGTAAGAGGGCCAATGGTTTGGCCGGAGAAAGACCCCGGGTAGTGTAAAGTTAAAGTCATTTAGGAAATAGTTAGGATTGATGAACCTGTCGCACCATACGCAGCCACTTGCCTGTGGTGATGATGATGACTCCACACCTGTGTTTTCTTTGTTCTGTGTGCAGGAAATGAGAATTGCTGTTGGATTTGTGAGACGCATCACGACGTGGATGAGACATTGGGGTGATTCCATCTCTCCCTCCCTAGGAGGGACTGATGATGAATTGGTAATGGCAAATTTTGATGTGCAGTTGGAGATGGCAAATTTTGATGAGAGTTGAAAATGGCAAATTTGATTGGTTAGGAGGGAGAGAAGACGAATTTGGTATATGGGAGAAACGGGGAAGACAGTAGGGATGTTTGTTGATTTGTAAAGTAGATGTTTATGGGTAGTGTTGTGTTTTGTGGATACAGTAAGGGGTAAGGGAGGGGCCATGTAGGTTACCTGGTGGGGGGGGGGGCGTACGGTAGGAACGTACCTGTCTCACCTGGTTCCCATGTGCCCCCAGTGTGCATTACCTTACATTGCGTGCACTTTTGCGCCCTTACCACCTTACTCACTTGTCTTCTTCTTTTGTCTCCCACCTCCGAGGATCTGGCTTTGGGGCAGAGAGAGAGAGGAGAGAGAGGTGCTGGCTTCGCAGTTGTGGGCCTGCACTTTCGCTGCTTGCTGCTTGGATCGATACACCATATGGACCGCAATGTTTGTGGCCACCCACAATGGACCGCAGTTCTTTTGCGGCCAAGCACCACCCATGGATGGACCTATGGGTCAACGTGGCACCTATGCCATACAAGGTGAACCACTTATAGTTGGCCCCTGACGGCCACAATACAGAAATGGACGCGGTTGGCGCCTTTCTTTATTTTTTGAAAGAGGCAAGAACACCTAGTGCACCACACGAAGGCAAGACCAGCGGCAGAACATCGGCCGGCTGTGACACCACCGGTGATTCATAAACACTTTATTGGTACACCGGATGGTGCTGACTGTGTGATGGGGTGGTGCTTTTGGTGCTTGGAAGGGGTGCTCTGCACATTATTAAAGGCCGTAGGCCACAGAGCACTCGTGGGTTGGTGTATCGATGCTGGCATGCGTGCTCTCTCTATGCATAACATCTGCATGTGTTCCTCCAAAAACAGGTCCTGGATCGTAGTGTAAATAGCAGCGTAGTCTTGTAAATAATGCTCCCTACCGGCTGTATGTTTAGTTTGAGAATTCTTTCCGCAATTCGGTTATCCTGTGGGTGTGTTTCTGTGAGGAGAAGGGTGCAACGTCGCAGGGGGACATATTTACTCGTTTGTGAATATCTGTAAAACTGTCGCACTCAGGGTAGAGTTAATAGTAGAGGGAACTACATCTGAGTGCCACACTAAAATAGGTAAAAATTTATCGGGTCGGGACGCCCCGAGGGTAGAGAAGGGTGCAATGTTGCGAATATGGAATTTGGCCTCCATATCCGCTTGTAAATATTCCCCTATTTCCCCAATACTCCCCAACTATCCCCAATCCCCCATTCCCTAGTCCCATTGTCTGTAAACAACACTCTGTAGAACCGACCTTCCCCTCTTTCCCCCATTAAATGTCGTGCCCAGGTCCACCGCATCTCACGTAGACAACTTTCGGACATCTTGCTAGTTATTCTTAGTCTATGTCAGTTAAGGACTCGTTTCCATTAATTCTGACTCTTCGTTGCACCAGAATGTGATTATATGGCACCAGTAGTGAGTTTAGGACCTTCCCAAACCTCCTCCCATCTTCTTCCCCAAACAACAACAACAACAACAATTACAACAACAACTACAACAACAGAGGGGCGCGGCGCGGCGTGCGGGGAGTGTGCGTCCTCACACCGGCTCGGTTAGCCGCCATGACCATGCGCTCCGACGGGGTTACCACGAAGGGGCTCCCTGTCAGCCCTCGTCAAGGGCGGAGCCGGTAACCCCCCCGCACGCACCCAATGAGAAGCAACGAGCCGATTCCAGCTGGGGCGGAGCTAACGAGCCGAGGGCGTGTCACTCCCCGCCGGATATACGCGGCGACTTACCGGATGTGAGGTCAGATGCGCCTGAACTACGGAGAGCAGAGGAAGCCACCACCACCCCCAGCGCGACGATACCTCCCCGCATCTTTGGACCGGACCGAACCGGGTCGATTCTGCCCTGAGCCCAGGTGCACCTGGAGCCATCGATTCTGCCTTTCCTTGCCATCAATCCCCGTGTGAGTCAGCCTTTTGTCCCGTTTATCTGTCGTCTGTTGGGGTTAATATAAGAGTGTGTCTAAGTGCCTGTCTTTCTATGATGTCCCTCTTGTAGTTGTAATCTAACCTTCCGCCATAATATAACCTCCTCCGGAGGTCTTGAGAACTGAACCCTTGGTGTCGTGTCATTTGAACCCCAGCCGTTGTATCCTTTTCCTTCATTGACCTAGCGTAGCGCGACTCGGCAACGTTCGAGTATAATCGGGTAACTTGTGCAGACGTGGTCATACCAAACCGCTCGGTAAACTAACATCCACCACCGCGTCTGTAACAATATCATAAGATGCAAGTTTTGAAATACATAGGCCAATATAAAGTTATGTCAACACAAAAAAGCCTAAAGAAAAATATGAAAGGCAATATAAAATATTGCAATTAAATATATCAAAATAATAAAATAGTTCATAGTAATTAGCACAAAACAATCAATTGTGGTGGAGTAGGTGGAGCCTTCTCCCAATTATCAGCAAAGTCATGGAATCCATCATTGCTTCAGATATTAAATCTTTCCTCTTCTCCAATGGCTTGATCTCTGATCATCAATTTGGTTTCAGACCTGGTCACTCTACTCTGGACATGCTGCTTCTGCTTTCTCAACAATGGATGGAGGTCCTCAACGCCAAACAGGAAATTAGAGCCGTCTCCCTTGACATTTCACGTGCCTTCGATACGGTCTGGCACCCTGCTCTGCTCTCCAAACTCTCCTCCTTTGGTATCCATGGAAATCTCCACGCATGGCTGGCGGACTTCCTCTCTGGTCGTAGTCAACGTGTGGCCCTGAATGGGTTTCTCTCATCTCCTCTTCCTGTTCAGGCTGGAGTTCCCCAAGGTAGTGTTCTGGGCCCTGTGCTTTTTCTGGTCTTCATCAATGATCTCTCTGACTCTCTTGAAAATCCTCTCTATCTCTTTGCTGACGACTCTACTCTCTGTCGCTCCATTCCTCATCCCTCAGATCGGCAGTCTGCAGCCTCCTCACTCTCTGCAGACCTGGACAAAATCACAGACTGGTCAAACAAGTGGAACATGTCTTTCAATCCTGACAAATCTCACACTCTTACAATGTCTCTCCGAAAGGACCGACTGGACAACCCTCCCATCTACTTTCTCAACAATCCTCTCCAAGAAGTTCTGTCGCTCAAGCTTTTGGGTCTCACTATCTGCCATGATCTTTCTTGGGAAAACCACATTTCCAAGCTGGCCTCCAAAGCCAGTCGCCGACTGGGCATCCTCCGTCGTGCGAAGTCCTTCCTTGGCACACCTGAGCTCCTCACCACATACAAGGCTTTCATCCGCAGCTCAATGGAATACTGTTCCCCCCTCTGGGCTGGTGCTCCTGCCTCACACCTTGCTCGGCTTCATGCTGTTGAGGCCAAAGCTTTCAGAATCATTGGAATCTCCTGCGATGTAGTCAATGCCGAGGGCCTTTCACTCACTCACCGCAGGCAGGTTGGTGGTCTTTCTGTCTTCTACCGACTCCTCTCCGGCCTTGCTCCCCCAGCTCTCTCTGTGCTCTGTCCCCCCAATATTCCTTCAGGTCGCACAAGATCTGCCTGCAACCCTCTTATGGTTAAACTGCCAAAGTCTAGGCTCTCTGCTCACCTTCACTCTTTCATTCCCCTTTTCTCCCACCTCTGGAACAAACTCCCCCACTCCCTTCAATCCCACTCCTCCCTCCAGGTCTTTAAAACAGCTGTTCACCACCATCTCTTATCTTCCCCCATCGAAAACCTTGATCTTTTCTACCCCCGGTAATTCACCCCAGAGTCCTTGCAGTGTTCATATGTTTTAATCCTCTCCCACCTCCCCCCAAGTCCTCCCGATGTCCCTGCTCTCAAATGTTGTGTTTGTGTCCTTCCCCCTCTCTTTTGTGTCCTTCCCCCTCTCTCCCCATCTTGTCTACCGCTCCCCTTGTTTTTTGTGTTTTGTGTGTCGGTTTGTCTTTTTGTGTGATTAATGTTAGCTCTTTCACGAGCCTCGATCTTGTATACAAAAAAAAAAGAAAAAAAAAAAGTAGATCCAGAGTGGTGCACAGCAAAGTTGAAAAATAAATCAATAAAGCTGGACCAAGCCTCTAATGAGGTTCAACCAGACCGAAGTAGCCATGGAGGCTGCGACATGCGACAATGACCGTCTACCCGACCTCCAGCCCATAACTCCGGCGAGGATGTCCATGGTATTTGTGAAGAAAAACAGAGAAGTCACATGCACACACAGCAAAGAACACCAAGGTCCACATGCAGACCAAGCAGCGGCAGGGGCGCAGGAACAAACACGGTGGCGCGCCTGATGATGAGCAGATCAAGTCATGAGCAGAGGGAGGGCAGCCGTGGCAGGAAGCGAGTGCCAGTCTGCGATGCAAAGGCAGGCCAAAAACGTTATCGGAAAACCACTCACACCAGAAGCCACAATTGCACCACTCACGACTCCCAAGGCTTCAAACATTCTTCCATCACAATCCTTGCTCAAAACCCTGCCGATCAAACCCACCACCAGAAGTCTCCTGGCCACTGCAGGAGTGGCCCAAAAGGTTATGAACCCGGACATCACTGAGACCGCCACATGCACGAACAGGGGCACGCAGTCAATGCTGGTAGGGGAGAGAGGGTGCACCTCACCGTTACCAAGACTATCCAAGGGTTGGTCACTGCAGAACCACGTAGGGCTCAGAGGCATACCTTCAACACTGAACATTATGGTACAGGCAGCTCAAGGGCGCTGGCCAGTAATTATGTATCCATTTTGAAGCATTGCAATTTCCTCGTTTGCTAAATTTAAGTATGAATCAGAATAAACGTAAAACAGAGCTGCAAAACTTAAGCTATTTTTTTCACCATGAGACACATACAACGCTGCACCCACTGATCCAGGAGCTTCTTACATCTCAACCTTCTGCCAGCACAAAAATATGAATGGTATGAGTATATCACAATAACAACCCTTGTTGTGGATTGAGTTTTTTCTCTACAATGTAGTCTCATGGAACAGCTAGAACATAGAACAGAAGAGAACAGAAGAGAACAGAAAAAACTCAGTGTAAAATGGTAACCAGGGTAGAGGGATACAACAGAGGGACACTAGAAATAAGAATGTATGAAATGAATAATTATGAGGAAAATAAAAGGAGGGAGAGGAGGACACAGTTGGTGAATAAATTGGATACAACCTTTGACACAGGTACAAGCGGGTTGAAAGAATAGGAAGGGAAAACCGGGCATGAACCAGCAATAAAGCAAAAGCGGTAGGTGCATGGAGGGATATGGGGAGAAAACTTGGTAGGGCTTGGGTTTGAGAGGATTAGTGAGGGTAGACAGGATCAGGTGTATGAATGAGTCAGTGATCTGAGGTGGAGGTGAATAGCCATCTTGAAACCTAGAGGGATGAATGAGAATTCCTTCAAGCATTTTGTCAAGCAATGAGGTAGAAATGCTCACCAGGCAGTGCTTTGGAAGAGACAGTGTGATAATGTGAGATATTCTGCGGGTGAAAAACAACGAAGTGTTGGACCAGCTGCTGCATATCTGAAGGATGAGCAATACGAGTTAATGCAATATTTGCCATTTTCAAAGTCAATGTATCTGATACTGGAATACTGTGAATCGGGGGTGGCATGGGGTGGGAGGTGGATGACAGGATATGCAGGCCCAAATGATAGTTAGTTAGAGGGGTGGGAGTGAACCGTCCAACTGTGTAGTGCATGGGAGATGATGAAAAGGGAGAACTTCATTGGATAAGGAGTCCAATCCTAGACTGGTCGCCACTCCGACACAGGATACTCAAATGGCTTATTACCACAGTAAGCTGGTACTTATTTTGTCCAACCTCAGAAGGATGACCGGCTGAGTCAATGCACCTGGTGTTATTCCAATGGCAAGCTCAAACTCAAGACCCTAAGATCTTAAGCCAGCCACCTTAACCGTTAAGCCAACACCATGAAGTATCAGCATGTTATGAACATGTATGTTTACAAAGCAAAAATAATCTGAAGATTATCTGTTGACATTCTATGTCAGATCAAGAGATTTCTCGCATATTTCAAATTGCAGTCAACATCCTTCAACATGTCCTCTTCCCCCTACACTGATCAAATTAGATAACGATTTAGCTTAAATACAGACTAACTACAGCCTTATCTTCCAGGTTATTGGACAATAGTATTGCAAGGGCCATCCTTGAATGGATATCAGCTTTTCTCCATGAACCAAAACAATGGGGCACTCTTGATGGTATTGTGACAGATGTGAACCCATGGGGAAGAATGAAGCACCAACACATACTGTAAAGCTAGTTATGTGTCATAGTATTGTTTATCTCCTAAGAATAGGCTGCATTTATGTGGATAGATCTGCTTTGTGACTGTCGATTAGTTTGAGTACATGTTATTTTCTCTTTACATTTTAGACCAGCAATTTCTCACATGCCTTACAGGGTCTCGCCACGAAAGCCCCACGTGTGAATTTGCGCACATGCGGCAGAAAGCAACTAACCCCGTCACAAACGGACTGGCCACGAGAGGCCAAGGTGTGAGTTTGTGTGCATGTGGCAGAAAGTAATAAATTGTCTTGAAGTGACAGGCACGTAGGAGCTCCCTTTTCCTGAAAGCTCCGTGGGTCAACCAACCAATGACGAGCTGTTGCCAGGAATAGCAGCAGGCAGGGAGGGGTGAAGAATAAGGGATATAAAAATCCGACACAGCACAGATGTGTGGGTTTATGGGTGGCTCTGTGCGTACTCTTCAACATCTCGCTGTGTATTCCCTTCACTAGCGCGGAGTGTATGTCGCTTTGTTAGCCATGTGTGGGTGTGTGTGTGGTTCACTTTATTCTCTTTCTTGTTCGCGTTGCTATTTCTCACTCATTCTGTCTTTCTCTTTCTTTCCTTTTATTCTCCTCGTTTGTTTCGCCTCACTTCACTTCACCCATTTTGCTTCACGTTGCTCGCTCCTTCAATGCCTAACAAGTACATTTCCTGGGTTGATTGGTCTCTGTTATATAGTAGGGTGCAGCACAAAATGTTGGTTCGCTCCACCAATTAACAGCCATTGATTGCACAACCGTCGGCACGGTTCCCCATCCGCTTCAATCATCTCGCGGGTACGGTAAACCAACCCTGGGTGCGAAGATCCCCAATCATCCGCAGCATCTGTGGTAACCAGCGTGTAGAATTTAGTGACGTTTTTTAAACTTCCACGCCCAACTCCGAACATATTGTCACGCAACCGCGATTAACACCACAGTTGCGGATGGCCAATTGTGAGGCTTTAACTCCCGAGGCGAAAACTCAATGCAGATTCCAAATCAGGCACAAACGCACGGAATGGCGGACACAGCAAAGCTCCGCCGCTTTATCTATTAAAATCAAACACCCAGGAAACTGCGTTCAGATATATACAGAAAATAATACAAGGATTTATTAATGAAGAAGTCGGGTGGAAGCCGTCCATGTAAGTTCGTCATTTTTTTTGCCGTCATTTTTGGATTGAACGCCTTGGAGTAAAACTCGTTTGGTCATCCGTGTCGCCCTGCGGTGTTCACTACAGGATAGTCACACGACAATATTTTACAAGCCCAGCTATGCCGCTGTTAGACTTTCGGTCTTGTTTTACCGTACTTGTGGACTCATGGACATTCCACGTCTTCCTTGAGATGTTTGTCTCTGAGGCCTCAGATTTTTTTTATCACTGACTTTTCGTGAGTTATTTAGTTTTCGCAATAACGCTCTCCCTTTCTTTTATGTCGTGTTTCAATAGCCCGCCCCCTACACAGCAGGATATGGGGTGTTGTAATAACTTCTCTGTGTGTGTGTCTTTCCAGGCCGTAGCTTTTTTACCATTGGAGTTATTGTCATCAAATTTTCACCAAACTTTTATTATTAGAATATGGAAAAGTCGTGCGAAGTCCTTCCTTGGCACACCTGAGCTCCAAACCACAAACAAGGCTTTCATCCGCAGCTCAATGGAATACTGTTCCCCCCTCTGGGTCGGTGCTCCTGCCTCACACCAAGCTCGGCTCCACGCTGTTGAAACCAAAGCTTTCAGAATCATTGGAATCTCCTGCGATGAAGCTAACTCCGAGGGCCTTTCACTCCCTCACCGCAGGCATGTTTGTGGTCTTTCTGTCTTCTACCGACTCCTCTCCGGCCTTGCTCCCCAGCTCTCTCTGTGCTCTGTCCCCCAAATATTCCTACAGATCGCACAAGATCTGCCTGCAACCCTCTTATGGTTAAACTGCCAAAATCTAGACTCTCTGCTCACCTTCACTCTTTCATTCCCCTTTTCTCCCGCCTCTGGAACAATCTCCTCCACTCCCTTCAGGTCTTTAAAACAGCTGTTCACCACCATCTCTTATCTTCCCCCATCCAAAACCTTGATCTTTTCTACCCCCACTAATTCACCCCAGATACACTTTTTTGAAATTCCAACTTCTTTCCTGGAAGTCCTTGCAGTGTTCATATGTTTTATACCTCTCCCACCTCCCCGAAGCCCTCTCCCTCCCACAGTTCTCTCGATGTCCCTGCTCTCAAATGTTGTGTTTGTGTCCTTCCCCCTCTTGTCTACCGCTCCCCTTATTTTGTGTTTTATGTGTTGGTTTGACTTTTTGTGTGATTAATGTTAGCTCTTTCACGAGCCTCGATCTTGTATACAAAACAAAAAAAAAAAAAAAAAAAAAATTAAAAGTAATGACAGTGAAAAAGCACGCGCCGGTAATACTAATAACTCTAATAAGCCTAAATTGGGTTCCCACACACAAAATATATCAAACACGATACGAGGGAGATTAATACGAAAATAACACGTCTCGTCATGTAAAGTGTAAACGCCGAGCTCGGGCTTATCTGGCTCCTTTCGTCTTCAGTGTAACACGGCCCCGCGGCCCTCTCCGTCCGCCTCCGAGCGCCACCAGGCCTCGTCGGTTCAACGGCACACCCACACCACGAGCTCCCTTGCTCCAAAGGTCCAACGCAGGGCTGCACAAAGCAAACGAACTCAACTTGACCAGGGACAGGAAGGACTCTCCAAACTCGGGATCGCACCGGGACCCTCTCAAGCCGTGAACTCCTTTGAACTCCACTCGACTCGACTCTCTGCGGGAGTGCTGGCAGCCAACTGCCAAGTGCCAACTGCTCAGTGCCAACTGCTCAAAGATGGCGTCCGACCGTCGATAATATCTCTGGCCGATGACGTCACATTGGCGCACTCCTCAGCCAATAATAGCCTCCCAACTCGCCGGCTCGCCCAGGTCACGCCCTCTGCGGCATCACTCCACTCTCCCGTCCCCGACCCCGTGGTCCTTGTGTTATAACACGTGCCAGGCGAGGTTTGTAGGCCTTGGAGGTGTAAACGGTGGCGGCCAATTGTGGCGGTGTTTTTGGCCTGGTTTCCTGTCCGTTTGTTCCGAAGTCATTGTCAGGGAAAGGAATTATTTAATGTTGCGCTAAGGACCTAACTAATGTTTATGTGGTTTGCAGTGCCATAATGGACAAAGGTTTGACTACTAGGTGAGACTCACAGGGGCGTTACCTTTAATCCCTCACTACCTAACACTCGAATCTCCAGGTAGATCCACAATCATACATCTTACCCCGACAAACGCCTAAACATCAAGAACTTATTACATGTAGAGTCCCTGTCACGACAGTCGAATACCTACCTATACAGATCTACCTAGCTCTAGATGTTGCTCTACCAAATTCATAACAATATTTTCTGGTCCCTGATTGACTCTCCACAAATTCAGCAACCAGCTAGCAATGAACGTCCACAGGTCTTTGTCCACGCAGATACAAAAATTGACATGTTTCACATGCAAGCTTAAATCTGTTATTTTCCACTGTGCATGTATAAGCCGCATGTTCACTGCCATTGACACACCACATGATGCTAAATGTCAAATGATACAAATGTTTTAATAAGTGCAATTTGTTACGTGTTTGTCTGCATGTGTGCATGTGGTTTGAGATGCAGCTCTTCTCTGAGCTTTCTGACCAAAGTCTCGCAGGATTCAAGTCGATTTATCAATGGCAGAGGGCATCGATGATGATATATCATCCATGTCATTTTCCATTTGAAATCTTCAGTCGGTTTCCCAGTTGATTGTCAAAATGAATGTTAGATTTACATGAGTAATTGCAATAAAACCCTGAAACATTATATGTGTATGCATTTATGCACAGTACATTTCCCTTTGGACACAGCCAAATGTTCTCTTTTTTCTCATCGGCAATTGTATATCAGTTACAAAATATATGGGCAATTATCTTCTTTCTATTGGTAATGGGAAAAAGGAAAGGCTCATCATAAAATCAACTGGGTTGTTCAATGGTTGAAGCATGACGAACTAGAACGGCAATTGGTAGAGTGCATACTTCTGCCAGGCTGAACAATTTATGGTTTGTATCCCACTGAAAGGCCAGATCTGGATTCGGACCTCAACCAAAATCGAATTGGCTTGATCTAGTCACCTAACCAACTCATCCCCCAAGTTTAGTCATAACTCGTCCATCACTTTTTGAAATATCATTTTATATGTCACTTTTCACCGGATCTCTAAATGGTGAAGAATCACATTAAAAAATAAATAATTATAATAATAATAATAATAATGCATTTATTTTATATAGCGCTTTTCAGGAAGCCCAAAGACGCTTTGACAGAGTGCAAAACATAATGCATAGCAAAACAAAAACAATTGCAAAAAAGAAGAATCAATAGGGAAATATTCAAAGCACAAAGGAGGGAGAAGGAGAGGAGATAGTCAGGGGTTAGATGCTGTGGGTTAAATGTTGAATGCAGTGTTGAACAGGTGGGTCTTGAGTGATGTTTTGAATGTGGTGAGTGAGGAGGAGTCTCTGATGGTGTGAGGTAGCGAGTTCCAGAGGGTGGGAGCAGCGATGGAGAAGGCCCTGTCCTCCCCCCAGGATCTAAATTTGGTCCGGATGGGGGGGGTCAGGAGGTTGGTACCAGCAGAGCGGAGGTTGCGGGTGGGAGTGTGTCTGGAGAGGAGGTCAGCCAGGTAGGATGGGGCCAGGTTATGGAGGGCTTTGTAGGTCAAGAGGAGGATTTTGTACTGGATTCTCTGGGAGATGGGGAGCCAGTGGAGCTTGTAAAGGACGGGGGTGATGTGGTCACGGGTCCGGGAATGGGTGAGTAGACGGGCAGCGGAGTTCTGAATGTATTGGAGTTTATTGGTGATTGTTGAGGTCATAAAGGAGGCTATTGCAGTAGTCCAGACGGGAAGTGATGAAGGCGTGGATGAGGGTTTCTGCAGCCGTGGAGGAGAGGGATGGACGGAGACGGGCGATGTTTTTCAGGTGAAAGAAGGCCGTCTTTGTGATCTGTTTAGTGTATTTGTCGAAGGAGAGGGTTTGGTCAAAGATGATGCCAAGATTCCGGATGTGAGGGGAGGTGGATACTGGGAAACCGTCGATGTTGAGGGCAAAGTTATGGGTGGACTTGGTGAGCGTTTTTGGGCCAATGATGATTATTTCAGATTTATCACAGTTAAGTTTGAGGAAGTTGATTTGAAGCCAGGATTTTATTTCAGTGATGCAGTTTGTCAGGATAGAGTGGATGGCAGTGGAGATGGACTTGGTGGAGATGAAAAGCTGGATGTCATCGGCAAAGCAGTGGAATTGGAGACCATGACGGCGGATTAAGTGACCGAGGGGGGACAGGTAAAGGATGAAGAGGAGGGGGCCAAGAACTGAACCTTGGGGGACACCTTGGGGGAGGGGAGCAGTGGGGGATTTGCAGTTATTGATGGAGATGAACTGACGTCTGTCAGAGAGGTATGATTTAATCCAAGAGAGGGCAGTGCCGGTAATGCTAAAGGTGGTTTCAAGTCAGGTGAGGAGGATGGTGTGATCGATGGTGTCAAAGGCGGCGCTGAGGTCGAGGAGGATGAGAATGTTGAGGTTGCCAGCGTCAGAGGAGAGGAGAAGGTCGTTGGTGATTTTGAGGAGAGCAGTTTCAGTACTGTGGTTGGACCGGAATCCGGATTGGAATGTTTCATACAGGTTATTGGCAGAGAGGTGATGTTTAAGTTGAGTGGCTACAGCGCGTTCCAAAACCTTTGACAGAAAGGGTAGGTTGGAGATGGGTCTGAAGTTATTTAGGGTGTCAGGGTTTAGTCCAGGTTTTTTCAGAATGGGGGTAACAGCAGCAATTTTGAGGGATAATAATAATAATAATAATTCATTTATTTTGTATAGCGCTTTTCCAGAAGCCCAAAGGCGCTTTGACAGAGTGGCAAACATAATGCATAACAATACATGAAAACAACAATTGCAAAAAGACAAGAATCAATAGGGAAATATTTAAAGCAAAAGGAGGGAGAAGGAGAAGAGATAGTCAGGGGTTAAATGCTGTGGGTTGAATGTTGAATGCAGTGTTGAACAGGTGGGTCTTTAGTGATGTTTTGAATGTGGTGAGTGAGGAGGAGTCTCTGATGGTGTGAGGTAGTGAGTTCCAGAGGGTGGGAGCAGCGATGGAGAAGGCCCTGTCCCCCCAGGATCTGAATTTGGTCCGGATGGAGGGGGTCAGGAGGTTGGTACCAGCAGAGCAGAGGTTGCGGGTGGGAGTGTGTCTGGAGAGGAGGTCAGCCAGGTAGGATGGGGCCAGGTTATGGAGGGCTTTGTATGTCAAGAGGAGGATTTTGTCCTGGATTCTCTGGGGGATGGGGAGCCAGTGAAGCTTGCAAAGGACGGGGGTGATGTGGTCACGGGTCCAGGAATGGGTGAGTAGACGGGCAGTGGAGTTCTGAATGTATTGGAGTTTATTGGTGATTTTTGAGGGTGAACCATAGAGGAGGCTATTGCAGTAGTCCAGACGGGAGGTGATGAAGGCGTGGATGAGGGTTTCTGCAGCCGTGGAGGAGAGGGATGAGCGGAGACGGGCAATGTTTTTCAGGTGAAAGAAGGCTGACTTTGTGATCTGTTTAGTGTATTTGTCGAAGGAAAGGGTTTGGTCAAAGATGACGCCAAGATTCCGGATGTGAGGGGAGGTGGATACTAGGATACCGTCGATGTTGAGGGCAAAGTTATGGGTGGATTTTGTGAGCGTTTTTGGACCAATGATGATTATTTCAGATTTATCACAGTTAAGCTTGAGGAAGTTGATTTGAAGCCAGGATTTTATTTCAGTGATGCAGTTTGTCAGGATAGAGTGGGTGTCGGTGGAGACGGACTTGGTGGAGATGAAAAGCTGGATGTCATCGGCGAAGCAGTGGAATTGGAGACCATGACGGCGGATTAAGTGACCGAGCGGGGACAGGTAAAGGATGAAGAGGAGGGGGCCAAGAACTGAACCTTGGGGGACACCTTGGGGGAGGGGAGCAGTGGGGGATTTGCAGTTATTGATGGAGATGAACTGGCATCTGTCAGAGAGGTATGATTTAATCCAAGAGAGGGCAGTGCCGGTAACGTTAAAGGTGGATTCAAGTCGGGTGAGGAGGATAGTGTGATCGATGGTGTCAAAGGCAGCGCTGAGGTCGAGGAGGACGAGAATGTTGAGGTTGCCAGCGTCAGAGGAGAGGAGAAGGTCATTGGTGATTTTGAGGAGAGCAGTTTCAGTACTGTGGTTGGACCGGAATCCGGATTGGAATGTTTCATACAGGTTATTGGCAGAGAGATGATGTTTGAGTTGAGTGGCTACAGCGCGTTCCAAAACTTTTGACAGAAAGGGTAGGTTGGAGATGGGTCTGAAGTTGTTTAGGGTGTCAGGGTTTAGACCAGGTTTTTTTAGAATGGGGGTAACAGCAGCAATTTTGAGGGAAGGTGGGACGATGCCTGTAGACAGGGAGGAGTTTATTGTTGCAATGATAAGTGGAGAGAGAGCAGGGAGGGAGGCTTTGACAAAGCTGGAGGGGATGGGGTCAAGAGTGCAGGTGGCAGTTTTCATTCCTATGAGGAGTTCAGAGAGGTCAGTAGGGGAGATTGGGGAGAACCGAGACAGGGGATGGCAGGACAAGGGGGGGCAGGTGGTTGGAGGGGGAGCGGGTGCGGCGGTGGTCAAGCTGTTGTAGATGTTGTCAATTTTGCGTTGGAAGAAAGAGAGGAAGGAGATGCAGTTGTCTACTGTGAATGACTGGGTGGTGGTGTTCAGGGGGCGGAGGAGTTTGTTTATTGTCGAGAAGAGTGCTTTTGGGTTTCCGGAGCCAGAGTGGATAATTTGAGAGTAGTAGGCAGAGCGGGCGTGGGAGAGGGCATCTTTGTAGTGTTGTAGGTGGTCCTTGTAGGCTTGGGAGTGAACTGTGAGACCCGTTTTATTGCCGAGTCTTTCAAGTTGGCGAGCACGAGTTTTCATCAGGTGGAGTTCAGGGGTAAACCAGGGAGCAGAATGGGTGAAAGAAACTGTTTTGGTTTTTACAGGCGCAAGCTGGTCAAGACAGAAGGAGAGAGTGTGGTTGTAGTAGTCAGTGAGGTCGGAAGGGGTGTGGAGGTCAATGAAGGGAGAAGTGGACATTTTTTCAGAGAGGGTGGATGAGAATGAGGTAGGTGAAAGAGCGTTTAGCTTACGGAAGTTGATTGTGCGATAATGCCTTGGTGTTGGGGCGGAGATGTTGATGGTCAGAGTGATGGCTAAGTGGTCACTGGTCAGAGAGGGTGAGGTCGGAGCCATAGAGATGGTGCAAATTTAATCCAGTGGAGCAGACAAGGTCCAAAATGTGACCACGGATATGGGTAGGAAAGTCGACATGTTGAGTGAGGTTAAAGCAGGTGAGTAAATCAGTGAAGTCAGTGGTTATTGTGGAGTCAGTGGAGTCCATGTGGATATTGAAATCACCAAGGAGGAGGATTGAGGGGGAGAGGGAACATAGCTGGGTCAGAAAGTAGGAGAAGTCAGACAGGAATGATGGGTGTGGTTTGGGAGGGCGGTAGACGACAGCCATGACTGACTGCGTGCGACCAGAGAGTTTTAAAGCCAGGTGTTCAAATGATGGAGCAGATGAGATGGAGATGAGGTTGGTCTTGATGTCTTGACGGTGGATAACGGCAATTCCACCACCTCGGCCCTCCGAGCGTGGTTTATTGACGTAGGAATATCCATTGGGTGTGGTGAGGTTAAGTGTGTAGTAGTCCAGAGGTTGTTGCCAGGTTTCGGTGAGACAGAGAAAGTCCAGTTTGTTATCCAGGATGTATTCGTTCAGGATGAGGCATTTGTTGTTGAGGGACCGGGTGTTGAACAGGGTGAGCTTGATGTTGTTTTGAACAGCAGGGATGAATTCAGGTGATTTAGCCAGGGTTCGCAGGCAGGAGGTGCGATTTTGTGCGTTGCCGTGACTGGATGCGCTGGGACAATGAGTGGGAGTGCGCTGAGCCGACCAGAGGACGGGGATGGAGTGACCTGATTGCAAATAAACAAACCTACGACCGGAGCCACGGTGAATGTACCTGGGTCATCGGAGGAGTCCATTTGATTTAATGGCAGAGATGCATGATGGGGTGGAGCGGGTACCGAGCAGAAGAAGCCCTGCGGCGGAGTACCTCAGAGCCATGCCAGGCAGGAGCGAAGGGACGAGTACGAGGTCAAGGTCGAGGAGGCAAAGCGGCAAACGCAGCGGCAAACGACTGCAGCCGCTAATCAAGACCACAGCGGCAAACAGCCACCGCCGCAAACAACGGGAGCGGGCCTGAGGAAACAGTGGAGGAGCCGGGCAGGCGAAGCCAGGAGCAGAGCCGGGACCGAGCAGAGGGCAGACCCAATGGTCAAAAATCCGCCACGACCACCAGAAAAGCAAACTATGTACAATGGCCCAGTCGGAGAAGCGGCGAACAAGTAACGCCAGCGTCCTCTCCAGACCGGACCGGAAGATGGGATGGTGGGACGATGCCTGTAGACAGGGAGGAGTTTATTGTTGCAATGATAAGTGGAGAGAGAGCAGGAAGGGAGGCCTTGACAAAGCTGGAGGGGATGGGGTCAAGAGTGCAGGTGGCAGTTTTCATTCCAATGAGGAGTTCAGAGAGGTCAGTAGGGGAGACTGGGGAGAATTGAGACAGGGGATGGCAGGATAAGGGGGGGCAGGTGGTTTGAGGGGGAGCGGGTGCGGCGGTGGTCAAGCTGTTGTAGATGTTTTCAATTTTGCGTTGGAAGAATGAAAGGAAGGAGATGCAGTTGTCTATTGTGAATGACTGGGTGGTGGTGTTCAGGGGGCTGAGGAGTTTGTTTATTGTAGAGAAGAGTGCTTTTGGGTTTCCGGAGCCAGAGTGGATAATTTGAGAGTAGTAGGCGGAGCGGGTGCGGGAGAGGGCATCTTTGTAGTGTTGTATGTGGTCCTTGTAGGCCTGGGAGTGAACTGTGAGACCTGTTTTATTGCGGAGTCTTTCAAGTTGGCGAGCACGAGTTTTCATCAGGCGGAGTTCAGGGGTAAACCAGGGAGCAGAATGGGTGAAAGAAACGGTTTTGGTTTTTATAGGCGCAAGTTGGTCAATTCAAGTTGACCAAGTTGGTATTGTTACCAAGATTGACCTTGGCATTGGTATTGGTTGGTATTGTTGGTTGACCAAGATACCAAGTTGGTATTGGTTTGTAATTCGTACAAACTTGTGTGTAGTTAATCGTTTTCTGGGTCGTACCTCGTGCGCGGCCTGGTAACTTGGGGCTTCCCTCCCCCGTCGGTGCTTGGAGCAAGCTTCTTTGAACTGAACTTTTGAACTTTTTGAGATATCTTGTTCACAGACAAATAGATGGACAATTATCGTATCTGAATCCATATTCAGATCTTCACCAAAATCGAATCGATTCGGTCTTGTCACACACCCAATCTGTCCCCCAGGTTTCGTCCAAATCCGTCCATAACATTTTGAGATATCCTGCTATATATCGGTTTTAGTCCGATCACTCAATGAGGAAAAATCACTTAAAAATTCTCTGATCCGGATCCGGATTCGAATCTTTACAAAATTGAATCAAATCTTCCTTGTCACATACGCAACCTCTCCAAACAGGTTTCGTCCAAATCAGTCCACAACTTTTTGAGATATCCTGCTATATATCGTTTTTGGCCCTATCTTCCAATGGTGAAGAATCACTTAAAAATTATACAAACCGGATCCGGATCCGGATTTTCACCAAAATCTAATAATTTCGTCCTTATCACATACACTACCTCTCCGCCAAATTTCGTCCGAATCCATCCACAACTTTTTGAGATATCTTGTTCACAGACAAATAGATGGACAAACAGGTAAACAGACAGACAGGGGTGAAAACATAACCTCCATCCACCTTCGGTGACCGGGGTAATGAAATGAATGGCAGAAACAAAATTGAATGCATACGAGAAACTATTACAACCATTGTCTCATGTTTCCAAACTTAAAAATAAAAAACACTAACAGCTTTGAGGATGAAATGCAGCGAAGCATTCACTTGCGATTATCAAAATAAAAATTCAAAACATGCCTGCTTTATGCCATTATGCCATTTTTTATGCCATTTATGGCAATTTATGGCAATATGGCATAAATGGCTATTTATGCCATTTTTCGGATTTTCTGTGACAACAGGGCCTGTAAATCACGTTGTCAATTTTTCAAAAATATTTACAGCCTTTCAATAACCGCAGGAATCTTGATTATTACATATTCACACAGATCCCTCCATGCAGTGTACACACAGCTATGTGTAAGATGCTTTGCTGAGCTCAAACTTTCTTGCCATGATCCAATCCTCATTAAAAACGGGCTGGTTTGAACATGGAGCTGGTTATTGTTTTCCCTGTTGCTATGGTCTTCTGATGGGCTCATACACGAGGAAGGTTGAATTAACTTATACAGGACTGGAAAAAGGTTTGTTATGCTGCTTAGAAATTACACAGTCAACGGCGATAAGTTAAAGATTGTTGCCAAACAGCTTCCCACGACACAAGAACATGGTGTCGGAAAACTCGGGCAGGTTATTCGACTTTCTACAGCAATTACTACCGTTCATGTTTTATTTGCCCAAACCGAAAAAGCCCAAATTATGGAATGCGTGATGAGGAATCTAATTTTGACGAAATGCAGTAAATACGCTTTAGTATTTGCTGGAGTTATTTGGTATGTTCAAGATAAGTTGGAAGTGTAGCAGGATGATTTTATTAAGGGCAATTACAATAACTAGGGCATGCCCGTACTATATATATGCCCGTACTATATATATATCTAAAATTATATCCCCCCCCTCTATTTACATGAAATGGTTTGGTCCATTCGCAACGCCAAAGCGAACGGCGAACGGCTTGCGAGTACGGTGACAATCCCCCCCCCTCTATTTACATGAAATGGTTTGGTCCATTCGCAACGACCACAGAACCCCCCCCCCCCCCCCCTCTATTTACATGAAATGGTTTGGTCCATTCGCAACGCCAAAGCGAACGGCGAACGGCTAAATCGCCATAGCTCGGTAACTACTTGTCCGATTAATTTCAAACCTTGAAAAGGCACATCCTCGGGTCCCCAGCAATATACCTGGCAAGTTTCAAGTATATCGGACCGGTAGTTGTCGAGAAACAGCGGTCACAGACAAACATACATACAAACATACATACAAACATACACACAGAGATTAGTGGAATTATAGATAGATGCATCACTCATCTTTCAGCTGTCTAACCTGGGTTTGAAGCTTGGCCCAGCTATAAACTGTCACCATGGTGTTTTGCAGGCAGGTATATTTAACAACATGTGTACTATCAATCAGATGGACGTTAAACAGAGCGGCTCATCTGCTGGCATTATTTGGTGAGTGATGAAGATCCCCCATGTATTTTGTGAAGAGTATGTGAGCTATTGTCGGCATCCTGAAGAAATTCCTTGACTGCCAATATGAATGCAACTGTAAACCATATGTAATGGCTGCTTCGGCATCAATGAATCTGCCATTCTTGCAGAATACCACAATTAGATTACACTACAATCAATTAACAATAAATAGCAATCGGAAATTGGAAATCCTCGCCAGAATGCGTTTGTGAGGTGTATTTTGTGGTTTGTTTTTTGTTAAAAATTGTTTTAAAAAATTTTTGTTCATTTTTTTTGTTATAACAATATGGCGGCAAAACCACGTGACTAATGACGTCATTATTATTATTTTTCTCCACCAATTTATCCCTAGATGACGCTCAAGAAACTTAATATTGATCGGATGAAGTTTTGTACGTGTCGAATTATGACGTCATAATGGAGACACCTATGACATCATCATTCACATATGTTATTTCACATGGAAAGTTCTTTACAATGAGCAAATTTTTTCTATGCAGCACTTTCGGAGATATAAAGGTGCAATTTTTTTCAGTTTTTCTAAGATGGTGCCCATACCACGTAACCTATGACGTCATAATTATGATTATAAAATTCTACAAGACGAGATGAATCGATGGTGAAAATTTCCTGTCAATCAGACAAACGGTTGCAGAGAAAAGCATACTTATTCTGGGCGGACAAACAAACAAACAAACGGACTCAAATGCAATACCCAGTCCTCTGGTGAGGGCAATAAAGCAATGCCACAGGTAGAGGTGAACAAACATTTTAACCATTTAGGTTCCATCTCAAGAAATGAACTAGTCAAAGCTACAAAACCAATGATTATTTGAGCATATCCGTCTGATTACGAGATATTGTGATTTTATTTATTGTGCAAATGAATGAGCAATTAATTATATTTACTAAATCTGTCTTCTTCCCCGCCCCTTGATGCCATGTGGTACTTAATTGGTAGGTTTGAACACTCTTGAGTGAGTGCCAGATGGGGTGGAGCGATAGTGTAGGATCTTCTTGACCTGCAACTGATTGTAGGTGATATGATTGAGGATTGTGTGCTTAATCAGTGTGTGTGTGTGTGTGTGTGTGTGTGTGTGTGTGTGTGTGTGTGTGTGTGTGTGTGTGTGTGTGTGTGTGTGTGTGTGTGTGTGTGTGTGTAAAAGAGATCTCCAAAGCCATTGGCATGGACCACCACTTATCCTACAACATTAAGTTGTCCTTCTTTGGCATATCTGAACTCCTATGCACCTACAAGGCCTTCACCTGCAGCTTGATGGAGCACTGATTTCCCCCTCTGGGATGGCTCTCCTGCCTCACACTCTGCTGAGATTGATGCTGTGGATATGAAGGCCTTCAAGATTGTTGGAATCTCTCTTGAAGAAGCTGAGTCTATGGATCTATTACTTCACTATCGCAGATGAATTTGATGGTCTCTGTCTTCTACCGCCTCATGTCTGGTCTTGCACCCTCTGCTCTTTCTCGGCTTCAGTTAACAAAAATATCTTGATGATCTTTTCTACGAAAAAAAAAAAAAACACCACAACGAATCATCATTATCGGGAGAGATGTCCAAAAGGGCTTTGGATCATCACTCCAATGGGGGAGGGAATAATGGCCGCAGGGCTTTTCACAAGTTTGCATGAACACCACTTTTGGATAATGTCGCTTCTTAAATTACTCGTAGAAATACCTATTTCATAAAGATTTTAAAAATACTTAATGACAATGCGAAGCACTTCCACCTCAGCCCAAAGGTCAAATTAAACGGTTACGCTCGACCAAAATAATGCATATGTACCTTTTCACTCTTAGCCCTGAGGCAATGCACCTGACCCTAAAGACAACAAGAGCAAAAAGTTTTAACTAAAACAAAAGCCGCGTCGATGTTACACAATGCCTAGATGCAGCTGTGCCTATAACGTCGATGTTATAGGCACAGGACATTCCTATTGATTCGATTACTTGATGTTATTTTTGTGCAAAGTGAAAATATATCTCGGCAATTTCCCGTGTGTAGCGACGAATTTTTAATATATCTCGGCATTTTCCCGTCTGTTATTTCAGGCGGTGTATGACTGACCATGCCGCGATTAAAAAAAAAAATATCTCGGCAATTTCCCGTGTGTGGCGACACGTGAACGAAGCTATGCTCCTCTCTCCACATTATTGTGACGACGTATAAATTAAATATTTCATCGTGACGATTGTCATCAAATGGACGAATTTTTAATATATCTCGGCATTTTCCCGTCTGTTATTTCAGGCGGTGTATGACTGACCATGCCGCGATTTAAACAATATATATATATCTCGGCATTTTCCCGTCTGTTATTTCGGGTGGTGTATGACTGACCATGCCGCGATTTAAAAAATATATATCTCGGCAATTTCCCGTGTGTAGCGACACGTGAACGAAGCTATGCTCCTCTCTCCACATTATTGTGACGACGTATAAATTAAATATTTCATCGTGACGATTGTCATCAAATGGACGAATTTTTAATATATCTCGGCATTTTCCCGTCTGTTATTTCGGGTGGTGTATGACTGACCATGCCGCGATTTAAACAAAATATATATATCTCGGCATTTTCCCGTCTGTTATTTCGGGCGGTGTATGACTGACCATGCCGCGATTTAAAAAAAAAAAATCTCAATGGACTTGAAGTTACAGGCCTTTGAGAATTCATTTCGTTCTATAAAGGGCAACTTTCATCGGATTTTCTTCCCGTTTTTTTTCAACCGAGTCTAAAACTATGTTAGCGACTGTGAAAAATGAAATGATATATCGAATTTGATTTGAAATAAAACTGTGTGAGAGAGGAAGACACCACGGGCCTACAAAACAGGCCTCAAAGCTATGCGAGTTAATAAAATGGTGGATATTTGTTTATATGAAGCCTCTCCCACAATGGGTGGAGCTATGGTTCCCAGAATGGGTGGAGCTTTGAGGTTTTGTCTTCTCTGCAAGAAGAAGAACAAGAAGAACAAGAACAACAACAGAGGGCACTCTATGACCAGCGTCTTGCGACGCGGCTAAAAAGAATGTAGTTAAATGATTACTTGCTATATTTTGCCTTCTGACTTCAGCAGCAGGAGAAAAAAGTTACTGTGAAACTTGTGAAAGAAAACTGAACTGAAATAATTTTTAAAAAGAACCGATGCATGCAAGGGTGCTGGGGAGATTAAAAAATGTTATTGGCAAAGATAGAAAGAAACTAAGGTAGAAAAAAAAAGTAGAAATAAAATGAAGTTAGAAAACAAGCAACCACACACAAAACAAAAAAGGATATAGAAGAGATAGGATGGCAAGCAAACATAAATGTATTTTAAAGCTGCTGCATATCATTTGCAAAATGTTTATATTAACTGCGCGCATGCGTGCGCACGCGCGCGCACACACACACACACACACACACACACACACACACACACACACACACACGCGCGCGCACACACACACACACACACACACACACACACACACACACACACACACACACACACACACACACACACACACACACTGGAATGGCTAAGAAGAGGTCAGATCAACTGGGACGGAGAACGAATCATAATAAATGCCCAAGATCAAGGACACAACACCAATGGCTTTAAAAAGATGGTGGGACTGAGCCAGACGGACAAGTATAGATTCTACAAAACAGAAACAGAAACAGCTCTAGTCACCTGCTCTCAGGATGCAAAAAACGATTATCAGAACAACTTTACACACAACGGCACAACAGAGTATGCAAAGAGATTCATTGGCATATCTGCAAAAAATTTAACATCCCAGTACCAGAAAACTCATGGAAACAGGAACCAAGGGCAATCATTGAAAATGACGACATCATGCTCACGTACGACTTGATAATTCCATCGAGTGTGAACATAGAAAACAAAGCATTGCGTGCAGACATTGCACTCAGGAACAAAAAGGAAAAGGCAGCATTGATGATTGAGATATCAGTACCCAGCGATTTTGGCCAAAAACAACGCAGAAATCAAGAAAATGACCAAATACCAGGCCCAGGTAATGAGGTCAAGCGATCTTGGAAGCTGAAGAGCATCGAAATTGTACCAGTGATAATTATTGGAGCAACAGGAATGACGAAGATGAACCTCAGGGAGATTTTGAAAACCATCCCTTGGAATATTACCACAAACGAACTACAACTGGAGGCAATCCGGGGTTCGGTGACGATCCTGAAAAGAACCCTTGGAACAAAACTCTGAAAAAGTTTAACAGTTTGGTTCATGAACCGTGATCTCTTACTGAAGTGAGGATGGATACTTTGGGTCCTGGGAGGACTCCGTTCCACCGTCTGAAACCCTCAACGGAGAGAACAACCAACAACACAACAAAAATTTAGAAAAACATAAAATGCAAAAAGAAACAAAAAGAGCAATCAGAGATTGCAGACCCTCGCCAGGATGTACTTTTAGTGGTTTTTAAGGAGTTTTTGTTAAAACAAATAGGGCGGCCCAACCACGTGACCGATGACATCATCATTATTTGTTTTCTAAACTAATTTATTCCTAGATGACGCTCAAAAAATTTCATCTTGATCGGATGAAGTTTTGTACTTGTCGAATTATGACGTCATAATGGAGGCACCTATGACATCATCATTAACAGATGTTATTCACCATGGAGAGTTCTTTACAATGAGGTATGACTCAATTTTTTGTATGCAGCGATTTCGGTGATATAGAGGCGCAAACATTTTCGGTTTTTCCAAGATGGTGCCCGTACCACGTGACCTATGACGTCATAATTATCATTTAAAAAATTCTACAGGAGGATTCTAACCTGCACTTAAGTTCCTCTTCCACTTGGGTCTTCAATTGCATGCACACACATATATTTGGGTTTATCTTCTTATCCCAAATCAAATACTGAGGCCCCATCAGCCAACCTGCACAGTGAATTTGCCACCTACGTTTGCGGACATTTCGGCAACTTGCCATCATCATTTCTAAAATCTAAACTCGTTTAATTCTGGAAACCACAACACTCTTAAAATGCAACAGCAAATTGCAATTCCTCTCAGGTGTGCCTTCACGGTTTGCTTTTTGCGTCTTATAAATGACTACCTTTGCCTGAGCCGCAAAGAAGTTGGCTCATGGCGCTTCCTTCTACAAACAGGCAAGGCTCGAACACCAAAAATGAAAACTGAAATTAAAGCACAGTGAAAGATTCCTAAACATCTCCTTCAACAACGGAAATAATTAAGTTAAACGCCGACACTCAGGTAAAGTTTCAGATGCACCACAAAAAGGACATTCATCGGGTATCAATTCCGAAAAGAATGTGAAGCAGGTGATTTGTGGCTAGCATCCAATGGGCTTGTCTCCACTGGAGATCCTCAGTTCTTTTGGGGATGGGCCTTTGATAAAACTATCCAGTGAGGTTGAAAGGAGTTTCATCCGGCAACAAGCCAGCCCACTTGCTGACCCTTCAATTTAGGGATGATGCACACCCTTGATACAACTTACACACCCTTGATACAATTTTCGCCGCTCGGCAGGAGATAACAGGTGTGAGGCCTTCCAAATATAAATATATAAAAAAATAACCACATTTAGAGGCCATTTTTCCCCGCAAAGCGGGGGTTGGCCTTTTTCGGGGACCGTGGTTGTTGTTGTTTTTCGGTCCCCTTTTTGAAGCAATGTTTTACGGCCGGATGCCCTTCCTGCTGCCAACCCTTTTTGTCGCCTTTTACGACGAGCAGGGAATTAACAGTGAACTGGTACTCAATTAGCCGACCTCGGAAGGATGACAGGCTGAGTCAACCCCCCTGGCGTTAATTCAGCGATCGACCGGGATTTCGAACCCAGGATCCTGGGATCCTAAGCTGGATCCTGGAACCCTAGCCGCTAGCCCAACACCAGGCTAAACTTCCAAATTTAACAAATTTAACAACACTTCCAAATGAGAGATGATATTTTATCAAATTAGTTATTTGTGCAATTATTCGGGGTAAGCACAAGGTCAGGAAAGGAAGAGGTAGACAACACCACTACAGAGGAAAGTTTCTCCTCATGTAGGTTACTGTCATGGAAAACTGTTAAGACACCACATAACACGCTTGAGACATGTCTAACTGACCTGATGCTTAAGGTTTCTGCCAGCACAGCAGCACTCACTCGATTACCTGTCCTATTCATCACATCATACACTCTCCAAAAGTTATTTCCCATAAAATGCTCAACAAAACTTCAATCCTTGGGAATACTTTCACATAATGGATGGTAAAAGAGGGGAGTGGGTTGTATACAGTCAAGGCTCGTTGAAGATAAGTGTGGCGATTGGTAAGGGCGGCTACAGAGAGAGAGAGATAGAGAGAGAGAGAGAGAGAGAGCGGGTTGGGGGTACAATATTTGGGGGCAAACATAATTGAAGCATTCGGCCTTCTCACGAGCGGAGTCGTCTGTGGTGCCATTTGCGTAGAGGGAAGGGATGGAGGGGAGCATAAAACAGTGATAGACTTAACATTAAGGCATCACCAGGTTTTTAGAGAAGGGAGACAAGTTTGAAAGTACAATCTTGAGGTTGCTGGAAGCTGGATGAGCATTTATGAGTGAAGAGGTTTTGGGAAACAATCTTTGTGAAAAATAAAAGGAACAATTTTGATGAAAAAGAATAATGAATGTATTGTTCGTGACGGAGCAATAAGCAGAGTAAGGCATTTTAAAATACATTTTTGAAGCATTTTTGCATGCCATGTATTGCTTTTAAAGGAAGCAAAGTTTTATTTGTTGAAGATTCAGTTTGGGGATATTGAAAAGAAGAAGGAATAGGGGATTTATGAGTAACTAAGCATGGGAGATAGATTTTGGTTTATTTTTGTTTGTTTCGGAATTAAGAAAAGTGTTATGTTTGTATTTTTTGTAGCAAGGAGGACAAAAATGGGATGCTCGTTCAACATCCATTCGAGGGACGGCGGCACACACATTGATGAATCGCCCTGCCTGTGAAACACCACGATGACAGTTTATAGCTGGGTCAGGATTCAAACCCAGGCTAGACAGCCTAGAGGTGAGTGTACAAATCTCTAGGCCATTATTTTGCCCAAGTGCACACATCGTGATATGTTTGAATAAAGAATATGTATATAATTTAATGCTTGAATATGTATAGAATATTGTTATGAATTTTGGGGTGGAGGAATATATAGATTTAGGTAGATCTGAATAGATATCATGCTTCGTCTGTCGTGATAGGAATCCTCACCTGTAATAAGTTTTGTTTAGGCGGTTTGTCGGATCAAGAGTATACCTGTGATCATACCAGGATGATCGTGTGTTAAATAGTTGAAGGGATTAGGCTAATTCCCGCGTGTGTGAAACCTGTGATCTACCCGGTGCCCCGTATGAAACGCACTCTCACACATTAGATAGACCCAATAGTAACACCACACAAACACTACTTAAATCCCCCCTCCACCACAATAACCATAAAACCCACAGGAAGCCAGTTGGGGGCACCGCCGATGCGGGTGCAGCCAGCCACATCACCAGCTTGCATAGAAACACACATCGTGCAAGGCAGGCTGAGGGCATGCCCACTTCACACGTGATTGGTGAAAAGGGTTTTGATGGGAAGATCACACCATGGGGTAAGAAGCTGGCCAGAGATTGGTGAAGCAAGAGAAAATAAAGCGGCATACTGATTGGCCACTGACGAATGGCATGAGAGAGAGGTGACGCGGCCATTGGTGGAGGGTTGAGCCTGTAACGTTGGCCGGCAGGATTGGCAGAGAGAGAGAGAGAGAGAGAGAGAGAGAGAGAGAGAGGGAGACAGAGATGACGTCAAGGGAGTTTGACAAAAAGTAAAGCAGACCGACAATTTCTCTCTCTCGTCCCTGCTCGTTGAAGAGACCTGAGTGCCTGGACCTCATTAGCTCCTGCCCTCACAATTACTCTGCTCCGACCCTCTTCACTTACGCTTTCCTTCACCTCGACTCTCTCCTTTGCGACCCGAACGTTGGGTGCATCGCAGCTTCGTGCCAAATTCGGGAGTACATTCCACGGCTGGTGAAGTCGGTGGACCTTCGCGCGCTGGCAGGCAACACAGGCATTGGCCCAGTCGCGGACGTCCTTACGGAGCCCGTGCCAGACGAACTTTGCAGCCACGAGCTTCTGGGATGCTTTCCGGCCCAGGTGGGAAAGGCCATGGAGGGCTTCAAAAACGTGCCGCTGCCATCCGGTGGGCACGATGGGGCTAGGTTGGCCCAGGGAAACGTCGCACAGGAGAACTGTGCCTGTGTCCTCGAAGGGGACGTCGGCCAACCGCAGGCCTGTGTCCGCTGTCCGGAGGGCTTGCACCGCGGGGTCGGCGGTCTGGTCGGCCGCCATGCGGGCGAAGTCCACACCCAGGTGGATGGCGTTCGCCCCGGACCGGGAGAGGCAATCGGCCACAGCGTTGTCCTTGCCCACGATGTGCCGGATGTCCGTTGTAAATTCGGACACGGTGGAGAGGTGGCGCTGCTGGCGGGCCGACCACGGCTCCATAACCTTGGCCATAGCGAAAACCAGGGGTTTGTGGTCCACAAACGCCGTGAACGGGCGGCCCTCCAAAAGATGGCGGAAATGGCGAACAGCCAGGTAAAGGCCGAGGAGCTCGCGGTCGAAAGCGCTATACTTGCGCTCGTTAGGGAGAAGCTGCCGGCTGAAGAAGGCCAGCGGTTGCCAAGCCCCGTTCACCCACTGTTCATGCACGGCGCCCACCGCGTAGTCGGAAGCGTCCGTGGTCAGGGCGATGGGTGCATCGAGCGCCGGGTGCGCCAGCATGGTCGCGTTGGCGAGGGCCACCTTAGCACCCGTGAACGCCGCGTCCATCTCTGTGGTCCAGGCAACGTCGTGCTTGGCCGGCTTGCCCCAGAGGGCTTCGTACAGGGGGCGCATGAGTTGGGCAGCGCAAGGCATGAACCGGTGGTAGAAATTTACCATCCCCAAAAATTCTTGTAGGGCCTTGATGGAGCGGGGGCACGGGAAACTTGTGACTGCCTCCACCTTGGTATGCAGCGGGACGGCCCCGTGCTTCGTGATGCGGTACCCCAGGAAGTTGACGGCCGTTACGCCAAACTGGCATTTCGCCAGGTTGATGATGAGGCCGTGCTGGCCGAGGCGCTTGAAAAGCATGCGCAGGTGGACGAGGTGCTCTGCCCGGGAAGTGCTGGTGATGAGAATGTCATCCAGGTCGATGAACAGAAAGGTGAGATCGCGCAGCACACTGTCCATCAGCCGCTGGAAGGCCTGGGCCGCGTTCTTAAGGCCGAACGGCATTCGGAGGAACTCGAAGAGGCCAAAAGGTGTAATTACAGCCGTCTTCGGAATGTCGGCCGGCCGGACAGGTACCTGGTGGTAGCCCCGAATAAGGTCGACCTTGGAGAAGATCACCCACCCAGCCAAACAGGCAGAATAGTCCTGTATGTGTGGTATCGGGTACCGGTCGGGGGTGGTGGCATCGTTGAGGCGGCGGTAATCGCCGCATGGTCGCCATCCGCCACCCAGTTTGGGCACGATGTGCAGGGGTGAGTCCCATGCACTATTTGAGCGCCGCACGATGCTCAATTGCTCCAGCGCGTCGAATTCCGCCTTCGCCACGGCGAGTTTTGCCGGGTTGAGGCGGCGAGCCCTGGCGTAGACCGGTGGACCTGTGGTCGGGATGTGGTGTTCGACGCCGTGCTTGACGGCGATGGCTGAAAACGTCGGCTGCGTGAGGGCGGGAAACTCGGTGAGTAGGCGGGTTAACTCGTCCACGGCCGGGAGCGCGCAGGCTAGCTTGGTTGGAGCGGAGCCGCTCAATGAGCAAGCGAGCGAGCTGAAGGTCTCCGCGTTGATGAGCCGACGCCATTTGACGTCGACCAAAAGCCCATGTGCACAAAGAAAATCTGCACCCAGCAAGGCCATGGGCACCTTCGCCGTGATGAAGTCACACCTGAAGCGCTGGCCCCCGAAGCAGAATGCGACGCTGAGCGAACCGAATGTGCGGATGGAGGAACCGTTTGCGGCGACCAAGGCGGGGCCGCATAGGTCGGCCTGTTTGTCCTGCACCAAGGTGGGTATCACGCTCAGCTGAGCGCCGGTGTCACACAAAAAACGCCGCCCGGACTCCGTGTCCATGATAAACAGAAGGCTGCCTGAATGGCCGACGCTCATGGAAGGCAGCGAGCGCCAGCCTGGTCGTTTCCCGACCTGCCGAAAGTGCATGGTGGGCGGCACGTTCTGGCCTTCTGCCCGAACCTGGCGTGGTAATAGCACATGGTCCGCTCTGGTGGAGGCTCCGGCGGTCGCGTCGGGTTCGGTCGACGGGGCGTCGCGGCGGCCGCTGCCGTCAGTGGCGCGGACTCGGCCGGTGGATGGACGGGCCTCGCCCAGCTCTGGGAGGTGTAGTAGTTGTCGTGCGCGTTCGGTCTCCGTGAGTCCAAATGCACCGAGGAGTAGGCCTTTGAGCGCACCGTATTTATCGACGTTCGGCGGGTGCTGGAGGAAGGTCAGGACCCGGGCAGCGGAGAAGGCGGTGAGCGCAGAGACCACATGGTGGTAGCGCGTCGTGTCCTCCGTAATTTTCTGCAGGGTGAATTGAGAATCCGCTTGAGCAAACCAAACGGACGCGTGCGACTCCCAGAAGCCCGGGAGCTTCAAAGCTGCAGCTGACTCCATCGCCGTGTTCTTAGAAAGGGGTCACCAATTGTGGGAGCTGTGCTCGCACGATAAAGCCAGACAAAATGGACGACACAGGAACGAAGTTTCACCGAGCTATTTATTTAGCTCAAAACCAAAGAATTCAAAAGCACACTGAATCCGCCCCTCAAACGGGCGGCAATTTATATCGCAAAACTGAACACACAAAAGCCACGCCTCTCAGGCAGGGCGTGGTATGCAAAATAGGGAAGTCACGCCTCTCGTCGTGGCGTGGTATGCAAGGCAATTGTTCGCCCGAGAAAGGCAAGTCTGGACACGCCCGGGCGAGTCCGGACACATGTCCGCTCGCCGGTTGCGTCATCGGCCGGTGCACGGTAATTGTGTCATGCTTCCGGTAACCGCTACATCACCAATTTTCTCAAATTTAGCTGAAACTGAGACTTGAATCATCCCAGCGACTGTGATGGTGAATTAGAGTCGAGATAAAGCTGAGAGGGAATCTCAATGAATGGCCTTTATGTTGCAGGCATTCTCATTTAAAATGCATTTTGTTCTATAAATTTGAACTTTCATCGAATATTTCCCGTCTGTGTTAGTTGGAAGCCAAACAGTTCAATCTTGGTTTAATCAGACCATAGAATCTTGTTTCTCACAGTCTGAGAGTACTTTAGGTGCTTTTTTGCAAACTCCAAGCGGGCTGTCATGTGTCTTTCACTGAGGAGAGGCTTCCGTCTGGCAACTCTGCCATAAAGCCCAGATCGGTGGAGTGTTGCAGTGATGGTTGTCCTTCTGGAAGTTTCTCCCATCTCCACAAAGCATCTCTGGAACTCAGCCAGAGTGACCATCGGGTTCTTGGTCACCTCTCTTACCAAGGCCCTTCTCCCCCGATTGCTCAGTTTGGCCGGGCGTCCAGCTCTCGGAAGAGTCCTGGTTGTTCCAAACTTCTTCCATTTAAGAATTATGGAGGCCACTGTGCTCTTGGGAACCTTCAATGCAGCAGAGACTTTTTTGTGGGCTTCCCCAGATCTGTGCCTCGACACAATCCTGCCTCTGAGCTCTGCAGGCAGTTCCTTTGACCTCACAGCTTGGTTTTTGCTCTGATATGCATTGTCATCTGTGAGACCTTATATAGACAGGTGTGTGCCTTTCCAAATCATGTCCAATCAATTGAATTTACGACAGGTGGACTCCAATCAAGGTGTGGAAACATCTCAAAGATGATAAAGAGAAATGCGAGGCACCTGAGCTAAATCTTAAGTGTCATAGCAAAGGGTATGAATACTTATGTCAATGTGATATTTCAGTTTTTTCTTTTTAATAAATTTGCCAAACTTTCTGAAATCCTGTTTTCTCTTTGTCATTATGGGGTATTGAGTGTAGATTGATGAGGGAAAAAATGAATTTAAACGATTTCAGCATAAGGCTGCAACATAACAAATGTGAAAAAAGTGAAGGGGTCTGAATACTTTCTGAATGCACTGTATATAGGCCTACTGTCCAATTGATCTTGTTGGATTTTTCCAATTCATTGTATTCGTAGATTCACTTAATGTCTTGAAAAATTATTGAACACGAGGTGAACCACAAAATCCCACAATGCAATAATTTAGGATATTTGACTCGGCTCCCAAGATGCCTATGTGCCATACATTCTTCTTCATCCCCTCATTTCCAAAGTCCTTTTGCATTCCTCGCTGCCTCAAACCCTTATATTTATTACTCAATTTCCCCTCACTCTTTTCAATTCTAAGTTTTAATAAGCTTCAGCATCTATATTGGCTGAATTTCTTAAATTGAACTGCTTGCCATAAGCTTGTTGTTGATTTTAAAGTATGGATCTTGCATCAAGGCAAAGCTCGAACTATTTCAGGGGCAAGTAATCATTCCCAAGCACATTGGAGATTTTCAAAATCCAATCACGTGGAAAATGTCTCAGCGATTTATTGAAAACGTGGTCAGATTTGCATTTTCAAACGGGAGTCGACAAAATAACATGAGACAAAATCAGGTTTCTTGTTGTGTGCAAAGTAATTGCTGCAAAGCACTTAGAAGCAGATTATCCGTGCATTGCGATCACAAAGACTGCCTGGAATGGAAAATTTTGGGGAAAATTAAAATGCATTTGTCTTGCTTGCAGGAACAATACGACCGAGCACAATTGTTGCTCATAATGATCAATCTTCCACATTATTCTCTCAACCGTAAAAGCTTTGCTTAACTGCTTCAATCCCTCAACCCTGAGCCCTTTACAGCTTGCTCTAAAATCTTAGAGGTGTGTGACTGAATAATTTCTGTCCATAATTAATATAAAAGGATGAAATGAGTGGCAAACTCAGTGACAGATTCAGTTTAATTGTGGTTTGAGCATCTACTCCGAGCCTGGTAGATAGGCCGGTATGACTACAACCCTGGACGAGCCATCCCAATCATTTTAAAATAGTATGTGCTGCTTCCTCAGTTGACACTCAGCATTTTGAGGAGAGACTGTGGATAAACCCCATGGGTTGACATAAAATGAGTGGGATGGAGAAAAATAATGGCATCCAGAGTATGAAAAATAGTGTAATAAAATAATGGAGAGAAAAATAATGACGTCACTGGCACCCAACGTTCCACGGGATGATATGTTGCTTCCACCGAGGTCACTGACATGTATGTGTGTATGTGAAATTTGCAGAGTAGCCTCTCCAAGAAACTTCGACCCAGTAATATATATATGTATGTGTACAATTTTCTACAAATTTCAAAAACTACAAATTTCAGAAAATTCATTAAAAATACAAAACAAGATTATCTTGATTGGATAAGTGTGCAGCACCACGCCCTCCTCCCAGGCCCCCCTCCCCCGAGTTAATACTTGGTGGAAGCACCTTTGACAGCAATTACGGCTATGACTCTGTTGGGATAGGTCTCCATCACCTTTGCACACCCTGATTGGGCAATATTTTCGCATTCTTCTGTACAAAACTGTTCAAGCTCAGTCTAGTTTCGTGGAGAGTGATTATGGACAGAAATCCTCGTCATGCCACAGATTTTCAATTGGATTTAGGTCGGGGTTCTGACTAGGCCACTCAAGAACCTTTATCTTTTTGGTTCCTCTGGAACTCTGCACCTTCCCATGTATTTCCAACCATTTACGACCTTCTCCTTTTCAAAAAGATGATTTTATTACTTCCTCTAAAACTCAGACTATTTTCTTCACTTTTCTATCAATGCAGTTCTTTTATTTAAGGTCTGGCATTGATGAGGACGATATAGTCCGTGACTGGAGCCTTCAACATAGAAAATGTCATTATTCCCTCTTGGTCTTCATAACAGCTGTTCACCACGATCTCAGATTGTCCTCAACCCAAAACCATGGTCTTCTTTTCCCTCGTTAACCCCCACCTCGACCCCACCCTAAACTCTTCTCCTTCCAATTTCCTGTTTTTCCTCTATGAAGTTTCCTTTTGTATCCATACTATCCACCCTAGCTAGATGCATCCCTCTCCTGCCTCCATACCTCCCACACCCATTGTTCGTCTCAGTCTCCCTCTATCTAGGCCTTCAGCTCTGCTCTTGAAGTTTCCCTCCTCTCTCTGTACTATTCCTTTTGTGTGTGTCCTTTCTGTTTCTTTTGCGCACTGTTACGTCTTGATCCGTTCAGTGTACTAGCGCTTCCACGAGCCTCGACTATGTGCACAAAAAAGAAAAAAGTCCTAAAGTTATCTCGCACAAGAACTGGCACAGACATCAGGGATTGAAGTGGACTTATCTACTGTCATACAGTCTATCAATTGTGGTTTATATGTGTGAGTTGCTGTCAAAAAGCCCTTTCTGCATAAAGATAACAAAGCCAAGAGTCTGAAATACGCCCAAGACCATCAGAGTTGGTATGTAAATCAGTGGGGAAAGGTACTTTGGAGTGACAACTCAAAGCTTGAATCTTTTGGAACAAAGTCGGCAATATGTCAGAAGGAGGGATGGTGATAAGTATAAAGATATTTGTGTATACAGCTTATTGTGAAGCATGGCAGAGGCTCTGTTTAGGTTTGGGGATGTATTTCTGCTGAAGGCTTTGATGATTTAGTGAGAATTGAAGGAATAATGAATGCTGACAAGCACAAGCAAATCCGAATCCGAATCCACCATGGTATCCCATCAGGGAGGCTGATTGGCGACAACTTTGTTTTCCGCAAGACAAAGACCCCAAACAGTGCAAATGCCGTGAAAACATGTTTTCAAAGAAAAGCAGAGTCAGGAACTCCACAGCTATTAGAATGCCCCCCTCAGAGTATTGACCTTAACATCATCGAAGCTCTCCGGGATTATTTGGACAGGAAGAAAAATGAAAAACAAACAAAATAAAAAACGAATTATGGGAAACATTGGAGAATGCATGGAACAACCTCCCAATATGGGAGTTCTCCAGAAATTGCAAGAAAGCATTCAAAACAGATTATCTGTTGTTTTGCTTGAAAAAGGGGGCAAACCATGTATTGAGATTTCAAGCATTAATATTGTAAAATACAATTCATTTTTGTTTCTTTTAAAAATATGATCCTTACACCTTTAATTTATAGAATATGGCAATGTGAATATAAAAATGTTAATTTTTAATGTGGCCTAAGACTTTTGCACTGTACTGTATATCTTGTTTTGATTTTTTGGCATCTTCGATTGTTGTACGCTGTTCATCAAACTTTACCCTTTTCAATGCCTCACGTACGAGTATCTCATACCGCAAAAACGGCTGAACCAATCGCAACGAAATTTTGGGTGGGTAATCCTGGGACCCCTGGAGTAAAATAGGCGATATTGTTTTTCCAATTTGCCCAATTTTTCCAATTTCCAATTTTCCAATTTTCCAGTTTTTCCAAACACGATGGAATAATATTTACCGATATGAACAGTGATGTGGCTTTTATTTATTGAAATTCTACAAATACTGTTTAGATTTTTATGATTTGCGTGTGATATGATTTAACAGATGTTTATATAAATCGTTTAAAATAAAAAAAAGCCTTCAATTTCTGCTATTTTGCCTTTTCATTTGGGCCTCCCAATTGAAGCCCCGCCCATGGGGCGGGGTACCGTTGCTGGTATACACAATACACAGTCCCTTAGTAATAAGAAAAACACAACAAAGAGTGAGGTCCTACCACTGTTCTATGTCTCCATTTACCGAATACCTAGCTTTATGAGTCTTATGATTTCTGCTTATATGTTCAAGGTTACAGTTACAGCATGATCTTTTTGAAGATGCAGCTAGCCTGAATTTGGGGGATGGGAGTATCAGAACAACTTTTTGGGTCCGTAGCTGAGTGAGCTTATGAGGAACAAATTGCTGAAAAGGCAGGTGGGGCGAGACAGACGTCATTACTTTAATCTTCTCCCAAAGTAACAAAGATTAATGTCCCAGAAAATTCATTGGCCACTAAACTGTGATGGGATATAGCAAGAATGGCACCTCTGTCACTTTTTTAACTCCAACTAGACCGAACGCCTTTGGATGCTACCGCTTCCAATAGTGCAAGTAGAGATCTGGTGGCGCCAGCTAACAAAAGACACCCATACTCCATGGCAGTGCAGATGAAGGCTTTGTAAACTGTTAAGAACTGAGAGTGGCCCAATAATGATTTAGTTAGTGCTGTGTTACATTCAAAGTGCTTCCCTGCCCTGAAGGCCAGCTTAGAAATGTTGTCAGTGCTGGAAAGGTCATAGCAGATTGCTTGTCCAAGTAGCTCCAAAGACTGCACCTCTGCTAGATATTGATTGTAAAAGTAAACTAGAGGGTCAGCCACATGATCTTTATGTCAAGAAAGAGTAAGTTTATGGGACCTGGAAGCATTAAATGATGCACTTCAGGTCATTGACTAACTTAGTGTTTTCTCCAACTGGCAGACAAAAATGAGGCTGCAGCACGACTGCCAATGAATGATGTGAGAGACTTTCTGGCACAAAGTGGAGTCATCTGAAAAATGAAATACAGGGTTTTTCAAAGAGGCCAATGATGCAACCAAGAAAAGGATAGGTCCCAAGACACTGCCTAGAAGGCCATCAGTCTCCAAGAAAAGGGCAAAAGATAGAACACCTTCAAGGGCTATGTTGCACTTGATTAGGCTAAATATGCATCATTTCAGAGATGCCATTAAAATGGAGTGCTAATCATCACAGCTCTCAGAAATAATTTCAACTCTCGTGGCAAAATCAAGTCAACTGAGTGTTTCTATTTCAATAAGGATATTCGAGGTGTGTGTGGCACTTTGTGGAAGTGCCACTTATATAGCTTCAGAGCTAGGTCAAAATTGCTGAGAGCAAAGTCAGGCAGAGGCTTATATTAGCTTCAGTGGTTTGAATGAAAAGCAAAACAGGAATCCTTCCTGTATCAGTAAACCTGGGTAATGTGGATCATACAGCTCACAAAATAGCTGGAGTATGCTGTAATTGAACAGAGCAAAGGAAAACCTACCGACAGCACATTCTGTGGTTCAATGAGTTTTATTTTCCAGCATTTCCCAAGCTGTAGCGGTTGGCAACACACCTTCACCACGGGACTGCATGAATACCGCACAATGTGACAACACCAACAAAGTTAAAATGAAGCCTTAATAACACCTTTATTCTGACTTCCCTTCGTTTTTTCAGTGCTTGCAATTTTAGTTAACTTGACAACTGAAATGCAATCAAATGCGTCTTCCAAGTAAAAGTTACTGGATAATAAGGCTGGATCCCCTCTTCCCATCCCTACTTGAGAAGTAAAGCAATCCACGGATGTATTTATGGCTGACAGCCCATCATTAGGGCAGAGTGGACACCCAAGAGTTGAGATCTCAGATGTGTATACCAGTGCAAGTGTAAAGCATGAGGACAGGACACAACACTCTCTAAAGTAATAAAAAAAAAAAAACAGGAATAAATTCCCACATATGGCTAATGTTAAATATTTGTGACTCAGATTTGTGACCCAGGCACCCCAAGATTCTAACCAAGGTTCTCTCATGAACACAGTGCAAGCTTGACCATTGACCTATCAAGTTATCAGGTCAGAATCAGCAGCAGTTGTAGGAGGTGAGGGTAGAGATTACCTTAGAACACATATAACTGTATAGAGTAGTATGGTCCGTGTATGAATAGTTAGCCAATCTCAATGTAATACGCAGGGACACATCAGCCTAATGATTGCGTTGTTTGAATGTGCACCATACACACTACGCAGGGTGGTGCATTGTATTAAATAGCTACGGTTTAAAGTTAAACAAGCTTGTATAAAGCCTCTTGTAATCCCCCAGGTGGGGAGGACTGGGTGTGGCTTAGGAAACAGGGCGCGGAGTGATGATTGTCTGTTGATGGGTGAGGAGCTATGAACACCTCAGAGGGTGAAGAGTGTCTAGAGAGCAAGGAAAGGAGCTTGAGCATCACAGGTGGAGGAATTCTCCTTGAGGAGTGAAAATAAAGTGTGCTGAGGAGCACTTTCGCAGCTGATGAGAATTATCAGTGTCCTGATCGATCCTGGGGGAGTCTGAGGAAAATTGACAGTGCCAGGAAAAATTTGCCTCACATGAAGAAAGGAGCGCTTCATCTTCCTGCCTGCCTTCACCCTGTGCCTGTCTTGTCGGCCCCCCTCTTGCCTGTTTGAGACTGCTCACCTCCTCCTCCGTTACTCCCAGAGATAAGGCCACCTGGTTTTCATTCCCCTCCTCATCTGTGATCAAATCTAGTGTGTGGCACCATAGGTCTGTAGTTCTTTTGTATTGAGTTATTTATTGAATTTCAATCTTCCATGTTTCATTTGTTTCGGTAAATAAACCCTCTTTCTTTAACAGGAGCTAAGTTTCTCATGTGCTTCCTCGGTTCCCACATGCATGCAAGACTGACAATAATTGACGGTCTTAAAGAGTTAAAGCCAGTTTGGTCCATCCGTCCAGCACTGGTGTTAATCGGCCTGAACACAACAACATGTACAGTTATATTATATATATAATCAGCACTTGGCCCTTACATTAAAAGAAAGCAGCATTAAGTAACCAAGAAAAGCTACACATGGTAAGACCTTTGCTGTTTCAAACCCTACCCGAGTTCCTCCACAGATGCTGACTTTCACAAGTAACACGTGCATGAATGCCAATGCAATACACCCCTCTCTTCCCCCCAATCAGCCAACAAACTGGTTTCATCGATTGTTGGTGAATGGTCATCGACATCATGGAAAAAATCACACACCACCATAGGCTGCCAAACATTTACCATGTGCAATACCGATAGCAATAACATATACATACTAAAGACCAAATCATTTTTATCATCCATAATTGGAGGAAACATCCAACAAGCTCTGACCTAATCAATCATGTTCAGATGTGACAAGGTCTATATAATTAATCAACACTCAACCCTTGTAGTCAAATAAGACAGCATAAAGGAACTAACAAAAGCCTGCAGCTGTGGAGGAACTGCCTTGTATAGACATACGCACAAAATGCATAGACAAAGTTTAAGTTTTTATAGAGTATGAAATTTGAAAAAAATACTAAGATGTTGTTTTGTGGTGGCTGGAAGCACTGCTATCTTTGGTAAATAGGTTTAGCCTTGTGGAGGAGCAAAATAAGAGATAGCAACAGTGTGTAAATGAGGGCCAGGCAAACACAAACAGATGGGCACAATGTAAAAATTAAGTAGTTCAGTATCAGGAAAGTAAAAGGAGGCAGAATTATATTTGTAAATAAATAAAACAATTTATTTGTAACTATTAATTAAATTAAAGTAACAATGTATAATTTTTATAACAAGGAGAACTAGGAAGTATAATTTGACGTGAATGCGTCAATGGATATGCCTCGGCCAAAGGTTGCATGACCTTCGACCGTCAACATTTGACCCCAAATTGAATCGGTTCATCTTTGCACCATAGTACATAGTTGTAACAAGTTTGGTCAAAATCCCTTCAGCAGTTCACAAGTTATCCTGGTAACGAAAATCTGCTTCGCGCACATGGATGGAGAACAGCCGAAAAAATAACGCCTTGGTGCCTTCGGCTATGAGATTTTCAGGAGAGGACTTTAAGGTGAGTTGCTTCCTTTATCACATTTTACTTGTTATGATTACTCGGTGTTTATCATAGTAGTATTTTTATTAATGATCCGACCAGTTTATTTGGCGAACCCCCGCTCTAGCAGGGAAAATGGCCTTAAGTTGCCTGTTGTGTGTGTGTGTGTGTGTGTATCCTACCAGTATCTTCCAAAACAATAATTGTATGACCTGGTGATGAAAGAGAAGACAACACCACATCTGTTTTATATGGTACATATTTGTGGTTTGGGATAAAACATCAAAACAGTGCTAACTAGAAAGCATCTGAAAATGCAAAGCCCGCATCCGAATCCGTTTTGTGTTCTGACTTCTTTTTCCTCTGTATGCTAAATACGGATGCTTTTTCCTCCAGATGCTTCTGCATGTCCCTGTCACGCAACCAACCTGTCCAGCAAATTTAATCCGTATCCATCCGTATCAAAATTACCTATAGTCCGTGGGCTGAGTAGGGTTTACATGCACCCCCCCCCCTCCCCCCACAACTTAACTTCCCGGGTATGTCCATGTACCCCCCACCCTAGGGGTTAGGAAAAACCATGTTAACAGAAAAAAAAACTCATTCCCTCATAGTTTGACCTCTGGTGACCTCATTAGTGAGCTCATTTGCATATAGCACATATCATTGTAAAGAGTGTCCCAGGACAAGCATTTTGAGGGGTCATATGCAACCATAGGATGACAAGGTAAAAAGTTATGGCCATTTGAATTTCGCCTACCCCTAATTTTCGGAAATCACTGACACAGGGGGGGGGGGGGGGGTAACATCAAAATATGCGTGGGAGGTACCTTGGGAATGAGTTTTTTTTTCTGTTAACATGGTTTTTCCTAACCCCTAGGGTGGGGGGTACATGGACATACCCGGGAAGTTAAGTTGTGGGGGGGGGGTGCATGTAAACCCTACTCAGCCCACGGACTACTAGGCCTCCAAAGCCACCTTTGGTGGCTCAGGTAATAATCTGGAGACACCAAATGGTGCCATTTTAGAGATGTATCCATTGCACTTCTCACACTATCACATAATCAAGGTAATTTTCTTTTGAAAGGGACAAGGTAGCTTGTAAAAGATAGAACAGCAGAGGACATCTTGTATCGAGAAGAAGAATAACTATACTGTCCATTGTGTGGCATGTACATCGACTTGGCTGATGCTATCACCATGCTGGTGTCTTAACTTGAGATGCAGTAATGGCAGAACAAGCATTCCAAAGGCTCAACAGGAGGAAAAGGTAGCTTTCAGTCGGTATTGATGTTTAGATATCGGTGCAATGTGCAGTATTTGAAGCCAGTTTCATTCTCCACAGGAATGACTTGAATCCAGATTTTGATTCTGTCACCGCAAATCGATACAGCTTAACTGAAATGGCCCCAGAGGTAGCAAGACTGATCTGGCTTTTGGAGAGAATTATCTCGATGGGGTTTCCTTTCCAATCGCTGTGGCTTAATGATTTGCTAATTGTTTTGTGGGGGGAAATGATCCAGAAACACATGTTCTCATGATGTTCTTGATAATTATGATCGAATGGGAAATATCAGTTATTTCCATGCTGAGTCACGTGTTCTATCCAGACCTGTTTCCCACCCACGCTACAAACACATGGGTAATCATTTTAGGCTGTTGTCGATTTTATTCCCTGAAAATAGGAAGGTTCGGCTTGACAAACAATATAATTGATCTTTTAAAAAAACCAATTACAGTCACGTGAAAAAGTAAGCACACCCCATGTAAAGTTTTGACTTTTCCAACATATTTCAACATACAGACATTTGATCTTCATTTCAACAATATTGATAGATAAAGGTGATATAATATAACAAATATCATGAAACATTTACATTTTGTAGTCCATTGTATAATTTAAATAAACATGAATGCAATTTCGCATGTGGAAAAAGTAAGTACACCCCTACATTTATCACTACTTCAAATACCTAAAATTAGAATCAGGTGCACCAGCTCAGGTGCAAATGATTAGAACATCGTTAGAGAGGATCTTGGAGGAACCTGTCTTATTTACACCTCAGACATTTAGTTTGGTTTGCTCTTTGTTGTTGAAGTGTGCGGCGTCACCATGCCTAGATCAAAAGAGCTCTCTAAGGCCTTCAGAAAGAAGGTTATAGATGCCTACGGGTCTGCGAAGGGATTTAAAAAGATCTCCAAACAATTTGAAATCGATCATTCGACTGTCCGGAAGATCATCTACAAGTGGAGAAGATTCCAAACAACTGCCAACATGTTCAGGCCAGGTCGCCCCAGCAAGTTCAGCCCGAGAGCAGACCGCAAGATGCTGAAAGAAGTCTCTAAGAGCCCCAGAATGTCATCAGGGGACCTACAGGTAGCTCTTGCCACTGTTGATGTCAAAGTGCACGAGTCTACCATTAGAAAGAGGCTGCACAAATTTGATCTATATGGGAGGTGTGCCAGGAGGAAACCTTTGCTGTCCAGAAAGAACATCAGGGCAAGACTAAAGTTTGCCAATGAACACCTAGGCAAAGACCAGCACTTCTGGAACAATGTGTTCTGGACAGATGAGTCAAAGGTAGAGCAATTTGGCCACAGTACCAGAAGACATGTTTGGTGAAAACCAAAGAACAGCATTTGACCACAAGAACCTGATACCAACTGTAAAGCATGGTGGTGGAAATATTATGGTTTGGGGCAGCTTTGCTGCATCAGGGCCTGGGCAGCTCACCATCATAGAATCCACTATGAATTCTTCATTGTACCAGAGGATGCTTGAGGATAATGTGAGGCCATCTGTCGGAAAGTTGAAGCTCAACCGAAGGTGGACCTTGCAACATGACAATGACCCTAAACATACCAGTAAATCCACCAAGGAATGGATGAAAAGAAATAAATGGAGGGTTCTGGAATGGCCAAGTCAAAGCCCGGATCTAAATCCCATCGAGATGTTGTGGGGGGATTTGAAACGAGCTGTGCATGCAAGAAACCCCTCAAACATCGCACAGCTGAAAGAATTCTGCATGGAGGAGTGGGCAAAAATTTCTCCCAGTCGATGTCAGAGACTGGTAGACAGTTATAAGAAACGCCTACTTGAGGTTGTTTCTGCCAAAGGGGGCAATACCACCTATTAGAGCCAAAGGTGTACTTACTTTTTCCACATGCGAAATTTGCATTTATGTTTATTTAAATTATACAATGGACTAAAATATGTAAATGTTTCATGATATTTGTTATACTAGGGCATGCCCGTACTATATATATGCCCGTACTATATATCTATCTAAAATTATATCCCCCCCCTCTATTTACATGAAATGGTTTGGTCCATTCGCAACGCCAAAGCGAACGGCGAACGGCTTGCGAGTACAGTGACAATCCCCCCCCTCTATTTACATGAATGGTTTGGTCCATTCGCAACGACCACAGAACCCCCCCCTCTATTTACATGCAATGGTTTGGTCCAACGCGAACGGCTTCCGGAGTTTGGTAAAGAAATCGCCATCGCGTGCACAAACGCGCAGGAAAGCGAATGAATCGCAAATTCGTTTTTATTAGTTTTAAAACGTAGTTTAACGCCAACATAGTTTGCAAACGTGAAATAAATGAATACGCTCTCAAATGTGCCATCCGAGGCAGAGTGTGTCCTCCACGTTCGGCACACGCGATCGTTCGCTGCTCTCTGATTGGTTGAATCGTTTTTTGGACATAGCTCGGTAAGTAATTGTCCGATTAATATGAAACCTTGAAAAGGCACATCCTCGGGTCCCCAGCAATATACCTGGCAAGTTAAAAGTATATCGGACCCGTGGTTGTCGAGAAACAGCGGTCACAGACAAACGTACAGACAGAGATTACTGGAATTATAGATAGATTATATCACCTTTATCTATCAATATTGTTGAAATGAAGATCAAATAGCTGTATGTTGAAATATGTTGAAAAAGTCAAAACTTTACATGGGGTGTACTTACTTTTTCACGTGACTGTACATGTTTTGTACAATTATGTTCTATTTTTTTGCTTCAATCTGTATCGAAGATTAATGTCCTACAATCTTTGGAGAAATAGGCCAAGGCTTATGTCATGGAAGATGGGACTGAGCAAGATAAGTTTAGTGTTCTCTCTATTAGTGTGTGAAAACTCAATGGTATTGGGTGCATACTTTTTGCATAGTTAGACATTCACAAGCAGGTAGGTGAAACCACCAGGTGCTATGAATAACTAACAATTTGCTGTTCAAGCCACTGTTTGCTATAAAATAGTTTTGTTCAGAATACGAGTCGGCCTCCGCCTTATCAGCAGCATTATATTGTTATACTAGGCCTTGGAAAATAGCACCTGCATTTAAAATGGATACACTGAAATGTAATGGCAATTTCGTGAGAATCTCATCAGATTTCATGAGAATTGGATTGGATTTTTATTGTAACCCAGGTCAAAAATCCCTTCGAAAACCAATAGGACAAATCCCATAAAAATCCCAGAGGAAATGGGACCAGTAGGATCTATTGGTTTCAATAAGGAAGGTGAAATACTGGACCAGTATTAAATACCATTAAAAAAACAGGTCAATTGGATCAGTAGAACACCAATAGAATACCAATATATAAATGAGCAGGATTTTTTTTTATACATGGGCAAAGGCTCGTGATAGAGCTGGCACACACACACACACACACACACACACACACACACACACACACACACACACACACACACACACACACACACACACACACACACACACACACACACACACACACACACACACACACACACACACACACCTTAAGGGAAGTGCCATCACTACCATCACTTCCCGGGATACTCTGGGTACCAGCGACGTCATAACAATGGCGCTGTTTTTCTCACCATACTCAGCGGGTCATTTCCTCAAGAGGAAGTTCCTCCTACCCATGGATGCTAACTGATGGGGATTGTCCGTGCTCTATCCTTTTCAAGCAAGAAAGCAGCACGTACCATTTTAAAAGTATTTGGTATGACTTAAACCGGTCTAAACCTGATGGGTGTTTTTTAAGAGACACCATCTCCTTACTGGATGGCTGCTTTTTTTTTTTTTTTTTTTTTTTTTGTATACTGAATCGAGGCTCGTGAAAGAGCTAACATTTATTTCACAAACAAATCAACCAGACAAACAAAACACACAAAAAGAGGGAGCGGAAGACAAGATGGGGAGAGAAGGGGAAGCACACAACCACAACATTTGAGAGCAGGGAGAAGTGTGGGAGGGAGAGGACTTGGGGGCAGGAGGCGTGGGAGGGGGAGGGCGGGGGGGAGAGGTATAAAACACAAGGGGACCGAAATTAGCGGGGGTAGAAAAGATCAAGGTTTTGGATGGGGGAGGATAAGAGATGGTGGTGAACAGCTGTTTTAAAGACCTGGAGGGTGCAGTGGGATTGAAGAGAGTGAGGGAGTTTGTTCCAGAGGCGGGAGAAAAGAGGAATGAAGGAGTGAAGGTGAGCAGAAAGTCTTGATTTTGGCAGTTTAACCATAAGAGGGTTGCAGGCAGATCTTGTGCGACCTGTAGGAATATTTGGGGGACAGAGCCCAGAGAGGGCTGGGGGGGCAAGGCCAGGGAGGAGTCGGTAGAAGACGGAAAGACCACTAACCTGCCTGCGGTGAGTGAGTGAAAGGCCCTTGGAGTTAGCTTCATCGCAGGAGATTCCAATGATTCTGAACGCTTTGGTTTCAACAGCGTGAAGACGGGCTAGGTGTGAGGCAGGAGCACCAGACCAGAGGGGAGAGCAGTATTCCATAGAGCTGCGGATGAAAGCCTTGTATGTGGTGAGGAGCTCAGGTGTGCCAAGGAAGGACTTCGCACGACGGAGGATGCCCAGTCGGCGACTGGCTTTGGAGGCCAGATTTGAAATGTGGTTTTCCCAGGAAAGATCATGGCAAATAGTGAGACCCAAAAGCTTGAGTGACAGAACTTCTTGGAGAGGATTATTCAGAAAGTGGATGGGAGGGTTTTCCAGTCGGTCTTTTCGGAGAGACATCGTAAGAGTGTGAGATTTATCAGGATTGAAAGACAAGTTCCATTTGTTTGCCCAGTCTGTGATTTTGTCCAGGTCTGCAGGGAGTGAGGAGGCTGCAGACTGCCGAACTGAGGGATGAGGAATGGAGCGACAGAGCGTAGAGTCGTCAGCAAAGAGATAGAGAGGATTTTCAAGAGAGTCAGAGAGATCATTGATGAAGACCAGAAAAAGCACAGGGCCCAGAACACTACCTTGGGGAACTCCAGCCTGAACAGGAAGAGGAGATGAGAGAAACCCATTCAGGGCCACACGTTGACTACGACCAGAGAGGAAGTCCGCCAGCCATGCGTGGAGATTTCCATGGATACCAAAGGAGGAGAGTTTGGTGAGCAGAGCAGGGTGCCAGACCGTATCGAAGGCACGTGAAATGTCAAGGCAGACAGCTCTAATTTCCTGTTTGGCGTTGAGGACCTCCATCCATTGTTGAGAAAGCAGAAGCAGCATGTCCAGAGTAGAGTGACCAGGTCTGAAACCAAATTGATGATCAGAGATCAAGCCATTGGAGAAGAGGAAAGATTTCATATCTGAAGCAATGATGGATTCCATGACTTTGCTGATAATTGGGAGAAGGCTGATTGGTCTGTAGTTGCTGGGATCTGTTTTTGCACCTTACGGGAGCTGGCTCCTTACGGGAGCTCATCTGCGCCCTTTGGCAGGTGTTGTTTTTGGTGATGGCAGGGTGTTACAGTTACACTCCCCACTAGTAAAGCCAATGAGGGGTTTCAAAATTAGTTGCAATTTTGAAAATTGACAAAGTTTTGAAAAAAAAAGTTTTGAAGGATTGAGAATAACCAGTGACACATGTGGGAAAATTACATGCCTCGAGCTGGGAATTGAACCCAGGTCCTCTCATGAACCATACCAGTGCTCTGCCATTTTAGCTATGGAGGCTGAACAACTTGCACTAACTTAGGAAACCCTGTTATAAAGAACATGGCGATAACTAAATTCTATATGCAACTGTGTGTTTTGCGTTTGTTTATAACAAAATATAATTGAAGTATTTTGATTGGTCTATGGGTTTTCAGACCAGTTACCTCTAATGGTTTCTGCAGGACCAGTTTAATTTAAACGTTCCTATTGATTTATATGGGTTTCAGACCAGTTGCATCCAATGGTTTCTATTGGTTTCAACCGAATCTGGTTCGATTTCTACTGGAAACTCGACTGGTTCCTGTATAAACCAATAGGAACCACCTTTCGAGGACATTTTTCCCTGCAGAGCAGGGGTTGGCCTTTTTTTGGGCACCATGTTCCCCTTTTTGAAGCAATGTTTTATGGCCGGATGCCCTTCCTGCCACCAACCCTTAGTCGCCTCTTGTGACACACAGGGAATTACCAGTGAACTGGTACTCAATTTGCCGACCTCGGAAGGATGACAGGCTGAGTCAACCCCCCTGGTGTTAATTCATCGATCGACTGGGATTTGAACCCAGGATCCCAAGCTGGCACCCTAACCGCTCAGCCAACACCAGGCTAACCTGTATAAACCAATATAAACCGTGATTTCCAATAGTGATCCATAGAAATGCCCTACTGGTCCCTATTGGTTTCTGTTGGAATTTTGGCCTCAGAAGGGAACAAAGTAAAGCAACCAAAGAAGGACATTTTGATGGAGGTTTGGGGGAATGTAGGGAAGCAATCTTAAACTGTTTAATGTTCCAAGCTTCTCACCACCAAACAAAATTATCGCTCCAAACTATACGGACATACAAGTCGAATTTCGCTTTTCACATTTAGTGAAAGAAATTGTATATCAACAGAAATTCTTCATTAGTGCAATGAAAATGATTCCATGCAATAAATATGGTAATGACTAGGTAGGCCAGGACAACCTTTCCAAGGGGAACAGTGAAGGATGAAGTGTGGCAGTTCAGGAGTGTTGGGAGCATTTTGAGACAGATAAACGAAATCGATTGTATTGCAGGCAATTTTGTCAGGAAGATGAGAAAATTAATCCGGGTGCCGCTCGAAATCGTAATGTTTGAGAGAAGATGCCCTTTTCTTTGTTAATTTGTCTGCAAAATGTCTTTGTCTAACTGTACGTGACAGCCAGATGTTGAGTAGGACTCAGACTGTAATGCAGCTAGACAGCTATAGTTGTATCGATAAGCAAAGGCAATGAGAATAGAGAGCATCAAGGGACTATGAAGAACTTTGAAGGTCACTATCGACCGACATTTACTCTCATCTTTCTTCCAAAGAATGGCATTGCCAAGGAAGCCAACAAAGATTTGGAAATAAAAGGTATAAAGTGCATGTATTTTTGTAAAAGACAACATGGGACATCTCTCCAATCCATGATAACATGATCCTGATGTCCCAATGGTGGGTATAATTTATTTAAGACATAGCGATTGCATACTAGTTGTAGATAGATGGTATTGCTTTGGACAAAAGGTGCAAGTATTAACACTTGGATGGTGGGTAGATTGGTGGGGAGAGGTTGGAGGGGCAGGTAGATGGTCCATCAATTAAATAAACATCTTTCATAAAGTCAACATGCATTTGTGAAACTTCTTGGAAACTCAGGCAATTCAAGGTGTAGTGGTAGCTTCTAGGTTGTCTTCATATCACTGTCTTCCAATAAACTCCAAAATCAATAAACCTGACTACTTCACGATTGAAAATCCAGCCTCAGATAGAGATTAAAGGTGCAGAAGGAATAATTATGTTTATGGTAGTTATAAACCAAATGTTTGAAGCTGTTAATGATGTTTGGTCACCAACAGAGATAAACAGGAACTTGAAAGGGAAACTGACCTTTGGATTTTTTTGTAACAGGTCGGTTCAGTTTGCTTCTGAGAGTCTCGATATTATGGATATGAATGTGCCATGATGTTGGGAGTAGAGGAGTAGTTGCGGAAATTCGAATCCGATGTAGGTTCCTCCTGATAATTCCATCTTTGTCTATGCAAATTCATCCTGATGACTCCATCTTTACCTATTCAGGTTTCTCCTGATGGCTCAATCTTTGCCGTTCCAGGTTCCTCTTGATGACTCCATCTTTGTCTCTTCAGGTTCCTTCAGATGGCTCCATCTTTACCTATCCAGATTCCTCCTGATGAATCCAGCTTTGCTTATCTAGGTTCCCCCTGATGACTCCATCTTTACCTATTTAGGTTCCTCCTGATGGCTCAATCTTTGCCGATCCAGGTTCCTCTTGATGACTCCATCTTTGTCTATTCAGGTTCCTTCAGATGGCTCCATCTTTACCTAACCAGATTCCTCCTGAGGACTTCAACTTTGCTTATCTAGGTTTCCCCTGATGGCTCCATCTTTACCTATCCAGATTCCTCCTGATGAATCCAGCTTTGACTATCCAGGTTCCTCCTGATGAGTCAATCTTTGCCGATCCAAGTTCCTCCCGATAGCTTATATTTGCGTATCCATGTTCTTCCTGAGGGTTCCATCTTTACCTATCCAGGTTCCTCCTGATGACTTCATCGTTGCCTATCCAGGTTCCTCATGATAACTCCATCTTTACCGATCTGTGTTCCAACTGATGACTCCATCTTTGCCTATTCAGGTTCTTCCTGATGACTCCATCTTTACCTATCCACATTCCTCCTGATAACTTAATCTTTGCCTATCCAGGTTCCTCCTGATAACTCCATCTTTGCCTATTCCGGTTCCTCCTGATTGTTGCAATGCTATATTTGGTCTTTTAATTGATATTTGTAGGTAAATAATGTCCATAAACCAAAACAAAAAGTTACTTATTTTCACAATTAACTATGAAGAATGATTGATCAGCAACCCTGGGTGGTAACCCCTGTAATGAAATTGTGTCTAAGTTGAACCCAGGTGCTATGCTGCCTCCGACCACTGAGAGGCTTCCATAAGAACTTGGACGGACATCGCTCCGACACATTCCTGTGACATTTATTCTGTGTGGTAGTGCATACTCGAATGGTGCGTATTGCTAGATGTTCCAGGCTTGCTTGCACTAATTGCTAATCCATTGTTACTTCTATGATTACGGTATACTGATACAATGCTTGTTGATTTCTTACAGGTGTTGCTAGAGATCGATACTGAATTAAACCTACTATTGGGACAATGTTGTAGATCTGCTTTTTTTACAACAATTAATTCAGTATCCTCTCTTCGTCCTGAACGAGAACAACATGGCTCATAAGCTGATCCAAGTTCCAGTTTTCAGCGCAGACCCCCAAGCGCCGGACGCGTCCGCTCAACTGCTACACTGGTTGAAGCTCCTGACTAATCATCTGAATGCGCAGGAGGAAATCACTGCTGACACGAAGCTTGCGGTGTTGCAATCCAAGGTGAACCATACTGTGTACATGTCCATCACACAGTGCGCTACGTACGATACTGTTGTGGCCGAACTGAAACGTATTTACATCAAAACTCAAAGCGTGGTCTACACCCGACATTTGCTTGCGTCTCGTCGACAAGAGCCCATGGAGACCATAGACCAATTCGCTCAAGACCTCCGACGATTATTGAAGGACTGTACCACTGAGGTACGCACCCATGCACAAGTCTGTGATGACCTTGCTCGCGATGCTTTTGTCTCAGGCATTAGATCACAGATAGTCAGACAAAGACTACTTGAAGAAGCCGATTTGACCTTAGCTCACGTTACTTCGGCTCTTCGGTTATCTCACGTGTACACTGAAGCGCAGGTACAAGCCGACGCGTATGAATGCCCATACGTCACTGTGGGGATATCCCGACAGACACGACCGGAGAGAGCTACCGCCAAGCTAGAGGATGCTGCATCCTTGCCGGAATTGGAGGCACCTGATGCGCTCAAGGACCCAGACCCGAGTTTGACAGCAGCCGCTGCTGCTGGACCCAAGCCAGGAAGTAACGCTAAGTGCTATTTCTGCGGGAACCAGAACCATCTCAGGTCAGTTTGTCCAGCTAAGGAGGCGACGTGTCATTTGTGTTCGAAGAAGGGTCACTTTGCAAAAGTTTGTCGTTCGTCGCAGGGCTGGCGAGCGAGCTCGACGCTGAATGTGCTTATCTCCTCGCCCGGGGAACGAACGGTGCCTCGCACGGCCTTGATTGGAATCGCCCCTCTCCGTGGGCCCCGAGCTGAGAGCTCGACCTTGATGAGACTTGCCGTGCCGACTAAACAAGTCACGCAATCACAGCGGTACGCGGCACGACCGTCCTTGACAGGAATTATTTAGACGCCCAGCCCACTTCCGGGTGTGGCTCCCCGATCGGCGTACGCTGGCTTTGAATCTCCGCGCGTGGCACGAGCGCCCTCTGGTGGCGGCACGACCGACCTTTCGATCCACTTTGACCACACGAAAGCTGGGATCTCCGCGCGTGGCACGAGCGCCCTCTGGTGGCGGCACAATTGGCCTACAAGCGACTTCAAATGCACGAAAGACATTAGCTGGCGTCGGATCCACACGCGAGGCTCGAGCGCCTCCTCTCGACGACTCGACTACTGCAGGGCAACCTGGCCTGTCCCGCGCTATTATCCCACTCATGATTGAAGGAATTTTTGCAAATGCTTTAATTGACACAGGATCCACTGATAGTTACGTCGATTTTCGACTTGTTCAGAAGCATGGCTGGCCGATTCTCGGGACATAACGCAGAATCTTCATGGCTTCTCAAGGGCTATGGCTTAGCACTGGGGGAGAATGTCGACTGAAGCTTGTGATTAAGGGACGAATGTTTCCGCATGTGCATTTAATGGTCTTACCAACATTATGTGCAGAAGTTTTGCTAGGACACGATTTTCTCCAGCGACATGGGCGTTTGGAAATGGATTTTGGTGGTACTGATACTCTTGCTGTGTGTGCTCTTGCAGGGATGGAAATTGAGCCACTGCCACTGTTTCCCAATATGACTACTGACTGTACACCAGTTGCTGTTAAATCGCGATGCTACTCACGGGCTGACACGCAATTCATTGCGGAAGAGACTGCGCAACTACTAAAGGAAGGTATGATAGAACCTAGTCGGTCGCCCTGGCGGGCCCAAGTTCTGGTGGTACGAACCGAATCACATCACAAATGCATGGTAATCGACTATTCGCAGACGATTAATCGGTTTACCCAATTGGACGCCTACCCACTACCGGGAATGGACTCCCTGGTACGACAGGTGGCACAGTACTCGGTCTATAGCACTCTCGATCTACATAGCACGTATCATCAGATTCCCATCTCCGCGGCAGATCGCATCTACACTGCATTTGAATCCGGCCAGAGGTTGTACCAGTTCACCCGGCTACCTTTCGGGGTCACGAATGGGGTTTCGTGCTTCCAAAGAGCTATGGATGACCTCATCGCTAAGGAGAATTTAACCGATGTCTTTGTTTATCTGGATAATCTCACGGTTTGCGGGTACAACAAAGAACATCATGATGCTAATCTGAAGCGCTTCCTCGAGGTTGCGCACAAGTATCAACTGACTACGAACGAGGCTAAATGTCGCTATTCTGCTCACACGATAGATCTCCTGGGGTACACCGTGACCCATGGCTCTATCGCTCCGGATAAGGAGCGTCCGCGACCTTTGCTTGACATGGCCCCGCCCCGTGATCGTGCTTCATTGAAGCGTGCTCTCGGGCTGTTTGCTCATTATTCTATTTTAAAAAAAAAATTACTGAGCAAAAAAATTGCTCATTATTCTAAGTGGGTTCAAAATTTTTCCGAAAAGCTCCGCCCGCTTGTGGATTGTGATGCGTTCCCCATGAGTCAGGCTGCCAAGGCCGCTTTTCATGGCCTGACGTCCGACATCGCTGGCGCCGCTGTGTCGACGATTGACGAAACTAAGTCCTTTGTTTTGGAAAGCGATGCGTCGGACCACGCGATAGCTGCGGCACTCTCTCAAGGGGGGTGGGGGGCGCCCTGTGGCCTTCTTTTCAAGGACTCTCTCCTCCGTGGAACGCAGACATTCGTCCGTCGAAAAGGAGGCGTATGCCATCGTCGAGTCGATCAGGCGTTGGCGTCCCTATTTGCTTGGACGATGTTTCCAAATTATCACAGATCAACAGAGTGTTGCCTTTATGTACGACACGCAGCATGCACACAGCATGCTGTGTCGACGATTGACGAAACCAAGTCCTTTGTATTGGAAAGCGATGCATCGGACCACGCGATAGCTGCGACACTCTCTCAAGGGGGGAGGGGGGCCCTGTGGCCTTCTTTTCAAGGACTCTCTCCTCCGCGGAACGAAGACATTCGTCCATCGAAAAGGAGGCGTATGCCATCGTCGAGTCGATCAGGCGTTGGCGTCCCTATTTGCTCGGACGATGTTTCCAAATTATCACAGATCAACAGAGTGTTGCCTTTATGTATGACACGCAGCATGCTCAACGCATTAAGAATGAGAAAATCACTCGTTGGCGGATCGAGCTCACCGATTTCTGTTACAAAATCAAATATCGGCTGGGGCGGGATAACCTCGTTGCCGATGCTTTATCGCGACCTGCGATGTGTGCGAGCCTCACCTCTTTTGAGGATCTGCACGTTCTTCATGACACCTTGTGCCATCCCGGCATGATGCATTTCGCTCATTATGTGCGCAGTCGTAACTTGCCCTATTCTGTTGAGGATGTTCGTCGGCTCTGTCGCACTTGTTCCATTTGCGCTGAACTCAAACCTCGCTTCTACAACCCTCCGATGGGTACGCTGGTCCAAGCCATTAGGCCATGGGAGAGATTAGCGATGGACTTCAAAGGACCCCTGCCGGCTTCACCGGCTTCGAGTAATTCGCGTTATCTAATCACGATCGTTGATGAGTTCTCTAGATTCCCTTTTGCTTTCGCGTGCGGTGATATGTCTGCTGCTACGGTTATCCGGTGCCTGCGGAACTTGTTTTCTATGTTTGGGAATCCGGCCTATGTGCACACCGATCGAGGCGCGGTGTTCTTGTCCCAGGATGTGAGGAACTTCTTGCTCCAGCATAATGTCGCTTCTAGCTATACTTCTCCGTATAGGCCACAGGCGAATGGACAGGTAGAATGCTTTAATGGCATTATATGGAGGGCCGTTACTCTGAGTCTTAAGTCCCGCGGCCTAGGACTAGACCAATGGGCTTGGTCACTACCAAGTCACAATGGGTCACAATGGGCATTAAGCTCGATCAGGACTTTATTGTGCACTGCTACAAATGAAACTCCCCATGACCGGATGTTTCGTTAGCCGCGGCGTTCGGCCAGTACCCGACCGTTACCGGGTTGGCTTGCTGAGCCGGGACCGGCTTTTCTCAAACGTGCGGTTCACACGAGTAAATATGACCCGCTTGTGGACAAGGTGCAGGTTCTCCAAGCTAATTCCGAGCACGCTCGTGTGTTGTTGCCCAATGGACGAGAGTCTACGGTCTCGGTACGCCACCTGGCCCCATGCGGGGAAGTTGATGAGCCGGCTTACGACCCAGTTGATCCGACAATGGAGCATCTACCGACTTCCTCACCGCTACATGCACCCGATCCGGCTGGCCCTGTGGGGCCACCGCCGTCACCCGATTTAGGCGGATACTCCGATGCGGGGGACTCCGGTCTTGGGGATGTAGTACCCGGTGGTTACTGGACCCGCGCCGGGAGAGAAATTCGCCGCTCCGACCGCTATGGTTGGACTGACTAACTGACATAGACTGACAACTGCTGCTCATTGATATTACTCTGCTGCTCACTGATGATATGTGCTGCTAGCTTGATTTCTGCCCTAGCGGAAGTGTAGTTTTAATGGCGGGGAAAATGTAATGAAATTGTGTCTAAGTTGAACCCAGGTGCTATGCTGCTTCCGACCACTGAGAGGCTTCCATAAGAACTCGGACGGACATCGCCCCGACACATTCCTGTGACATTTATTCTGTGTGGTAGTGCATACTCGAATAGTGCGTATTGCTAGATGTTCCAGGCTTGCTTGCACTAATTGCTAATCCATTGTTACTTCTATGATTACGGTATACTGATACAATGCTTGTTGATTTCTTACAGGTGTTGCTAGAGATCGATACTGAATTAAACCTACTATTGGGACAATGTTGTAGATCTGGATTTTACAACAACCCCCATAGCTGCAGGATAGATGCTTAGTCAACAAACCTGCAACAAGACATCGCTTGCTGTCAGTAGACCCTGAGGTGTCCCGGCCAAAGTGAGCCAATGAGACGTGGCCAAGCTAGCTGGGTCTCAACTGCCTTGGGACTGGGTTTGGATGCTGCAGAGCACCCTGCCCTTATGCCGAAGCAGGGATATAATCAAAAGGGCCCAACCGATGGTGACTGCGGAAAGGCTCCTTACACAATGCCGGAGTATCTCCTAGATTGCCCTATCTTACTAGAACCTTGCAGAGAAGACTATCCAAAGGTTTTAAACTCCTGTGCCAGAACCTTTTTTTGCAGTGGCTGTGAAAAGTGTCGTCAAACGAGAAGAAGAAGAAGAAGAAGAAGAAGAAGAAGAAGAAGAAGAAGATGCTTGAAAACCAGCAAGTTTACATTCCACAAGGATAACGAGGAAAAGTTATTTTCGTATTTAAATAATTATTTGCAGTCATTATATTGTTGGAACCCATCTGTGGATCGGTCCCATCGGCCGATGGGTCTGACCCGTTTGCGGATCCGCAGATGGGCGAGCCATCTGTGGATGCATGAGAAATGACAATGCAGACCCATCGCTGGTCTACTGGTCTACTTCTGGTCTGGTCTACTTCGCTACTTCGCTGGTGTACTTCTACTTCTGGTCTACTTCGCTGGTGGCACTGGCAGACTTAGCTCTCCATTGTTTATATAGCAATTCCTGGCATGCCTTAATCACCCCAAAGCTAAAGATGAAGGTGTGGCTTCGTAATCGGGGCATTGTCAATTATATAAACACAATAACGCATTATGTGATTCTATGAGGCCCTCAGTGTGATTCTATGAGGCCCTATGTGATTCTATGAGGCCCTCAGCGATGGGTCTGACCCGTTTGCGGATCCACAGATGGGTCGCCCATCTGCGGATCCGCAAACGGGTCAGACCCATCGGCCGATGGGACCGATCCACAGATGGGTTCCAACAATATTACTCCAATATCTGTAATGATAAATACTTTTCAATATTCCCTTGATTATAAACTATTCGATTCTTGATTCGTAATGGAAGATATTTTCAGGTTAATGGTTTCTCTAGCAAAGTAAAATGTTTAGCATTATGAAAATGCGAAGAGTGCTTTAACCTCATTTGTGCCCAGGTTAAAAGGGAAATTGTAATACCCTCTGCCACCACCACCGGGTGGCGTACACGATACATGTATACATAAATAATTTATTCCCATATGTACCCCTATTATATTCCCATAACATATATACTTAAAATGCATGTATAGTATACCCCCATGTGAGGCCCCCATACCCCCATGTGAGGCCGCGGCCACATAGCCTATGTTACCCCCCACACAAAGTTATATTTTTACATTGAGTTTGAAGTTTGTAACAAAAGATGTGGCCAGATAGAAAGACGTCAGGTTCACTATGTTAACAAATATAATTTCGTTCAAAATTTTGGGAGATTAGCAAACCTGTACATTTTTGGAATCATCAGAGCATGGAGAATCCGAAAATCAATGTTGGCATTTGCACAGACACCTTCATGGCCGCCATTTTGGATTTTCAAAATGGCCGCCATAAAATACATATTTTGCACTATCTCGGCTTCTAGTCAACCTAGAGACTTAATTAAATATGCTAATCCTATGTTTTCTGGATCAAGGAATCCAATAAAGGCCTCAAAATAGTGCTCAGGATTATAGAAAAGCAACAAACAAACTTAATTGAAAACCATTGTCTTTATATTTGTGATATAACTATTACATAATACATGACATTGCAAGTCCTTTGAAGTTGTAGGTATGGGTTTATAAAGCAAGAAAGCAGCCTTGTTAGTATCAGATTGAACTATAAGTCCTATACACAAGATCTACTAGGTCTATACCGTTCAGGAATGTGCTTTTACAGATCTTCATCACTGTCCTGAATGTCATTTTCGCAAAGGTGTCTACGCAAATGCAAACATTAATTTCTGGATTCCTCATGCTCTGAATATTCAAAAAAATGTATAGTTTTGCTAATCTCCAAAAATTTTGAACGAAAAAACATGGTGAACCTGACTATAAGACAGACAGACACAAAGTCACAGAGAAACATGGCGTTTATATATATATATATATATATATATATATATATATATATATATATATATATATATATATATATATATACTATATATATATATATATATATATCTCCCTGAAGGCTAGCATTGGTCTGTGTCCAACAGAGATTAAACAATTAATTTTACCAACTAGATGTTGGTAAGAGAATGTTGACCTCCGTAGAAAAACGACGTGCGGATATCTGCGGCGGTTAACATACTCAGGCTAAACTTCCAGCAGGAATTTAATCCCATTTGCAGCAAAATCGCTTACCTGTTATGGTGATGGAGAAGTGGAAATGCTCCAAAATGGCAGACTTAAAAAGTTACTGTCCAACATCACCGACACACCTGATTTTGGTATTTTAAGCGGTTTCTTGCATTTAGAACCAAACACATGCTGGAATTGTTTTTTGTGTTAAACAGATAATGTGAAGATGGAGGATGAGGAATTTTTTTGATTTTAAGTGGGTTAATGATGTTGTGATCGACTTTGAGTCGGTCTCTTCCCTGCTGCTCGTTTATTTTCATGACTGTCAGATCGCTGGCATTCAAAGCTGCCTTCTTTTGATTAAACTGTTAATCAACAATCGGTTTCTTCATGTCTTTACTCTTTAATCTTCAGCCGAGTCTTCCACCTAGTCCTTATCTGCATTCGAGCTCTATATAGACCACCAAGCTGTCATGATAGATACTAGGATCTGATCGAGTCAGTCCTAAACTCTGAAGTTAATCTCCAGGTTGAAAGGACAGCCCGAGATAGAAGGAGGGACACACTTCTAAGCTGTCTTGCCTCGGTTTGAATCTCCGCTTACTGGAAATTTTTTTGTCTTGGCCATGCTGGTGTTTCATGGTCAGGCCGATTCATCATTATGGGAGCCGTCCAATGAATGCACGTGAACCTGGGCGTCCCATCTGCCAGCATTCGTTGGTGGAAGTTACCAGGTGTCTTTCTCGAAGAGTAGGTGAGCTATCTCCGGCACCCAGGTCAAATTCCAAATTCCTGCTCTAAACTAAAACGGTCACTGCATCAGGGACAAAGTAGCGCCCCCAAGGCATTGATGCAAGCCAAAGCAACCACATGGTTCACATGAAATGATGATGGTGTCGATTCAAAATCATTGAAACTCTTTGTAAACACATATCCCCATGGGCTCTTTTCATATACAAACATGTTATCACCAAATTACCTAACTGTTCATTCAAAGATGCATCAGCTTGCATGCATATACTGTACAACCCTCCAATCACTCAACAATACTTTACAATCTAGTAAAATCTAGCAATCCCCTCCCCCGCCTTCCCATGCCTCCTCCCCCAAGCCCTCTCCCTCCCACAGATCTCCCGATGTCCCTGTTGTACTTGTGTGCTTCCCTCTCTCTCCCCATTGTCTCCCGCTCCCTTTATTGTACGTTTTGTGTGTCCGTTTGTTGTTGTTCATTCATTTCCAAGGTGATGGAAATTTTAATTTGTGCTTTGATTTTAATTTTAATTTTAATTTTTATTTGTAATTAATAATGTCACATAACCCTGACATTCACTCAACATCGGATGAGCGCCATCTTGTGGCATTAAACACATAACCCTGACATGTGGTTCCGAGGTCGGCAAATTTGAGTACCAGCTCTTACACGAGCCTCGATCTTGTATCCAAAAAAAATTTAAAAAGTGAAGAATTGAACACAACTTATTATAGGCAAGCAATAACAAACTAAATTCATTTTGTCAGGAAATAAAAATCTGCAAAATAATTTATATTACGTGTATATGTCAGAAGTGAGACTAAACAGATACCTTTAAGTTAAAAAATACTTTCTTTAAAATACTTCAAAAATAAAAAATACTTTTCATTAAATAATAACTTTAAAAACTAGATGGCATTCATAGAATACTTACCCCGCACAGTCAACTTGGTGCGAGCCAACTCTTCTGTTTTTTAAGTTGTTTTTTTTTTCTTTGATCCAATATGGCTGCCAGACCACGTGACCTATGCCATCATAAATTTATATTCTCCAATATTGTTGCGTAGATCACGCTCAATAATATTAAATCTGATCAGACTAAGCGCTGTACTTGTCGAATTATGACATCATAGTTAAGGCACAAATGACGTCATCATTAACAACACTTATTCCCCTTTTAGAGTTCTTTACAATGAGCCACATTTCAATTTTTTTTCTATGGAGTGGTTTCAGAGATATAGAGGTGCAACGTTTTTAGGTTTTTCCAAGGTGGCGCCTGTACCACGTAACCTATGACGTCATAATTGTCATTATAAATTCTACAGGAGGAGGCGCTCCTATGGTGGAAAATTTCCTGTCAATCAGACCAAACCTTGCTGAGAAAATGAATTTTTTTAAATGCAGACACGTACATACGTCATACGTACATACGTATGCATGCAACCGATCGCTTAATCCCACTTTTGCTTCGTGAGCGCAGGGCGATAAATATAAATAAAAGGAAATGTAGAGTAAGGATGAGGTCATTTGAGCCGTAAACTTGTACTTTAGTCTTGATTTCATGAGCACAATCAATGTCTACATTTGCCCTTTAGAATGCCTAGTCTGAGTTCAATTCCCACAAAATCTGGTTGACTGGTTGCATAATTTTCTGGAAGTGTGGCTGTGCCACCGATGCCCCATTACCAGTAAGCTGGTACTCATTTTGTTGACCTCGAAAGGATGACAAGGATGAAATTTGATAATAAAGACTCTTGAATCTTGAATGACAGGCTGAGTCAACGCACCTGGTGTCATTTCAACGGCACGACAGGGGCTAAAACTCAAGACCCTAGTATTTTGAGCCGGCTGCCTTAACCGTTAAGCCAACACCTGCCAGACCTATCTCCCTTTCATGAGGAGCTGCAATGAGTCATTCCTACCTTGCAACCTGATCCTTGACATTGCTCCGATATACCTCTGACTCACTGCCACCCAAAGAAACCTTTCCCAGCATTCCATTTCCCTCTATTGCTCCGATGAATGGTGAAAGACCAAAACATCAGCTTCTCCTTGTTTCCCATGCCTGAGAGCATGAGCATGAGCATGGCATGAGCTGAGAGCCTCGATCAATGTTCTATTGATTCCATCCATTAAAGGAAGTGCAACCTTTTTACTGGTAGCATTGTTGTGCCAATCCAAAGTTGCCTTGTGACCCCAAAGTGTTAACTGGCATTAGAGGTAGACCGGATATTACCCCCTCTGTGAGGGTCAATCCTGAGGCACCTCGTATCCAACTGATAATTTGATAGTGAGATGGCAATTTTCCTGAGATCAGTTCTACTTAAAGAATCTTAAAATCCAAATCCTTTATCATAATGCATCCTCATCTGGATTAAAAGCCCAATATCTGGGATTAAACCAATGTCGTCACCACGTTTTGGCCAATATTGCTTTTGGACTGCTGCTATAATTTTTGTTGAATGGCTTGCAGAAGTAGACAGGTGGGTGGGTATACCTTTCCACAAGGAAAAAGGTTACCACAAGTGACTATTGGAAAACGTTTCGTTTACATTTGAAATATTCATCTTGGAGGGAAAAATACATGTTATATATTATTAAAAGAAGAGGATTCTGGGTGTGTGTGCCATGCTTCACTAAGAGTCTAAAGGGTTCCTGCATTTGCAGAATAATAAAAATGGTACCTTTGGAAAAGTAATAATCGATTACTTGGAACAAATTGTTTCATCCGTTTAATCATAAGGTTTCCTGAACTTCAAAAGGCAGTATTTCTGGATTGAGGGATAATCGGGACCTCCGCGAGGTTTAATGTATCAGTTCGAACAGTAACATTTATTATTGTACTAGCAGAAGTACCTGCATTGCCGGGCGGGGGAGGGGAGGGGAACGGGGAGGGGAACGGGGGAGGGAGGGGAGGAGAGGGGGAGTGGAGGGGAGGGGAAGGGAGGGGAGGGAAGGGAGGGGAGGGGGGGGGGGAAGGGGAGCAGTCAGAAGTGGCAGCTCTTTTATGGAGAATTTATATCTTAAAGGGCAGGGGAGGAGAGAGGGGAGGGTGGGGAGGGAGGAGGAGGAGGGGAAGGGTGAGGGGAGAGGAGGGAAGGAGGGGGGAAGGGTGGGGCGAGGGGGAAGGGGAGCAGTCAGAAGTGGAGGCCTCTTTTACAGAGAATTTATATCTTAAAGGGGAGGGGAGGGGGGATGGGGAGGGGGGATGGGGGAGGGGGGATGGGGAGGGGGGAGGGGAGGGGGAGGAGGAGGGTGAAGGGAGGGAGAGGAGGGGGGAAGGATCCATTAATCATCATTCTTTATTAATCATTAATCATCATTAATCATCTTTCATTAATCATCCACTTTCTAAACTCCCACTTGCCCCGCCCCTCCGAATCTCCCCACTTGCCCCTCCCCTCCGAATCTCCCCACTTGCCCCTCCCCTCCTAAACTCCCCCCATGCCGCTCCCTGCCTAAACTTCCCCCTTGCCCCTCCCCTCCTAAACTCCTCCCTTGCCCTTCCCTCCTAAACTCCCCCCTTGCCCCTCCCATTCAAACTCTCCCCCAACCCCTCCCTTCAAATCTCCCCCCCAACCATCCCTGCGCAAATTCTCCCTCCTCCCACCTCCTTCTCAAAGCTGCCTCCTCCCCACATTCGTCTCCCTTCTATGTCATACCTCCACCTCCCCCAACCTTCTTACTTTCCTCTGCCCCCCCCCCCCCTCAAACAAACCCTCACTGTGCCTCATCCCAACACCATCAAACCTTTCGTCGTCCTCATCCTTCCCTTTCTTGTAACTCTTCTGTAATCTCTGACACACTCTCAACTGCTCTTCCTACATCCCCCTCTCACCCTTCATCTGACCATACCCCTCCCCTCCCCTGTCCTGCACCTGATGCTCCCCCTCTCTCCTCACTAACGGTATGGACCTCAAACATCCGGGGCCTTCGCTCAAACCTGATTGATCTCTCCATTCAGGTTGCTTCTGACAATCCAGACTTGATCTGCTTAACAGAAACTTTCCTCCTTCAAGATGTCTCTGATTCCTTAATATCTCTTCCTGTTACTCCCGCCTCCGGTACGATAGACCTGAGCCTCGTCCTGGTGGTGGGGTGGCTATCTTTATCAAAAACTCTCTTCCTCATTCTCCTGCACTGCCCTCTCTCCACCCCACTCTCCACCCTACCTCTGGCTACGGCTTCCTCTTCGCTCCCACCTTTTGTTCATATGTGTTCTGTACTGTCCTCCAAACAGTGATGACTCCATTTACATTTCGCTGTCGGACAACATGGACCAACTTCTATCAACTCATCCAAACTCTCTCTTCCTCATATGGACTTCCGCTTCCGGTCCGGTCTGGAGAGGACGCTGGCGTTACTTGTTCGCCCGCTTCTCCGACTGGGCCATTGTACATAGTTTGCTTTTCTGGTGGTCGTGGCGGATTTTTGACCGTTGGGTCTGCCCTCTGCTCGGTCCCGGCTCTGCTCCTGGCTTCGCCTGCCCGGCTCCTCCACTGTTTCCTCAGGCCCGCTCCCGTTGTTTGCGGCGGTGGCTGTTTGCCGCTGTGGTCTTGATTAGCGGCTGCAGTCGTTTTGCCGCTGCGTTTGCCGCTTTGCCTCCTCGACCTTGGCCTCGTACTCGTCCCTTCGCTCCTGCCTGGCATGGCTCTGAGGTACTCCGCCGCAGGGCTTCTTCTGTTCGGTACCCGCTCCACCCCATCATGCATCTCTGCCATTAAATCAAATGGACTCCTCCGACGACCCAGATACATTCACTGTGGGCTCCGGTCGTAAGTTTGTTTATTTGCAATCAGGTCACTCCATCCCCGTCCTCTGGTCGGCTCAGCGCACTCTCACTCTTCGTCCCAGCGCACCTGGTCACAGCAACGCACATACGATCGCACCTCCTGCCTACGAACCCTGGCTAAATCACCTGAATTCATCCCTGCTGTTCAAAACAACATCAAGCTCACCCTGTTCAAACACCCGGGTCCCTCAACAACAAATGCCTCATCCTGAACGAATACATCCTGGATAACAAACTGGACTTTCTCTGTCTCACCGAAACCTGGCAACAACCTCTGGACTACTACACACTTAACCTCACCACACCCAATGGATATTCCTACATCAATAAACCACGCTCGGAGGGCCGAGGTGGTGGAATTGCCGTTATCCACCGTCAAGACATCAAGACCAACCTCATCTCCATCTCATCTGCTCCATCATTTGAACACCTGGCTTTAAAACTCTCTGGTCGCACGCAGTCAGTCATGGCTGTCGTCTACCGCCCTCCCAAACCACACCCATCATTCCTGTCTGACTTCTCCTACTTTCTGACCCAGCTATGTTCCCTCTCCCCCTCAATCCTCCTCCTTGGTGATTTCAATATCCACATGGACTCCACTGACTCCACAATAACCACTGACTTCACTGATTTACTCACCTGCTTTAAACCTAACTCAACATGTCGACTTTCCTACCCATATCCGTGGTCACATTTTGGACCTTGTCTGCTCCACTGGATTAAATTTGCACCATCTCTATGGCTCCGACCTCACTCTCTCTGACCACCTAGCCATCACTCTGACCATCAACATCCCCACCCCAGCACCAAGGCATTATCGCACTATCAACTTCCGTAAGCTAAACGCTCTTTCACCTACCTCATTCTCATCCACCCTCTCTGAAAAAATGTCCACTTCTCCCTTCATTGACCTCCACACCCCTTCCGACCTCACTGACTACTACAACCACACTCTCTAGTCCTGCCTTGACCAGCTTGCGCCTGTAAAAACCAAAACAGTTTCTTTCACCCATTCTGCTCCCTGGTTTACCCCTGAACTCCACCTGATGAAAACTCGTGCTCGCCAACTTGAAAGACTCCGCAATAAACGGGTCTCACAGTTCACTCCCAAGCCTACAAGGACCACCTACAACACTACAAAGATGCCCTCTCCCGCACCCGCTCTGCCTACTACCTCTCAAATTATCCACTCTGGCTCCGGAAACCCAAAAGCACTCTTCTCGACAATAAACAAACTCCTCCGCCCCTGAACACCACCACCCAGTCATTCACAGTAGACAACTGCATCTCCTTCCTCTCTTCTTCAACGCAAAATTGACAACATCTACAACAGCTTGACCACCGCCGCACCCGCTCCCCTCCAACCACCTGCCCCCCCCTTGTCCTGCCATCCCCTGTCTCGGTTCTCCCCAATCTCCCCTACTGACCTCTCTGAACTCCTCATAGGAATGAAAACTGCCACCTGCACTCTTGACCCCATCCCCTCCAGCTTTGTCAAAGCCTCCCTCCCTGCTCTCTCTCCACTTATCATTGCAACAATAAACTCCTCCCTGTCTACAGGCATCGTCCCACCTTCCCTCAAAATTGCTGCTGTTACCCCCATTCTAAAAAACCTGGTCTAAACCCTGACACCCTAAACAACTTCAGACCCATCTCCAACCTACCCTTTCTGTCAAAAGTTTTGGAACGCGCTGTAGCCACTCAACTCAAACATCATCTCTCTGCCAATAACCTGTATGAAACATTCCAATCCGGATTCCGGTCCAACCACAGTACTGAAACTGCTCTCCTCAAAATCACCAATGACCTTCTCCTCTCCTCTGACGCTGGCAACCTCAACATTCTCGTCCTCCTCGACCTCCGCGCTGCCTTTGACACCATCGATCACACTATCCTCCTCACCCGACTTGAATCCACCTTTGACGTTACCGGCACTGCCCTCTCTTGGATTAAATCATACCTCTCTGACAGATGCCAGTTCATCTCCATCAATAACTGCAAATCCCCCACTGCTCCCCTCCCCAAGGTGTCCCCCAAGGTTCAGTTCTTGGCCCCCTCCTCTTCATCCTTTACCTGTCCCCGCTCGGTCACTTAATCCGCCGTCATGGTCTCCAATTCCACTGCTTCGCCGATGACATCCAGCTTTTCATCTCCACCAAGTCCGTCTCCACCGACACCCACTCTATCCTGACAAACTGCATCACTGAAATAAAATCCTGGCTTCAAATCAACTTCCTCAAGCTTAACTGTGATAAATCTGAAATAATCATCATTGGCCCAAAAACGCTCACAAAATCCACCCATAACTTTGGCCTCAGCATCGACGGTATCCCAGTATCCACCTCCCCTCACATCCGGAATGTTGGCGTCATCTTTGACCAAACCCTTTCCTTCGACAAATACACTAAACAGATCACAAAGTCAGCCTTCTTTCACCTGAAAAACATTGCCCGCTCCGCTCCTCTCCTCCACGGCTGCAGAAACCCTCATCCACGCCTTCATCACCTCCCGTCTGGACTACTGCAATAGCCTCCTCTATGGTTCACCCTCAAAAATCACCAATAAACTCCAATACATTCAGAACTCCGCTGCCCGTCTACTCACCCATTCCCGGACCCGTGACCACATCACCCCCGTCCTTTACAAGCTTCACTGGCTCCCCATCCCCCAGAGAATCCAGTACAAAATCCTCCTCTTGACATACAAAGCCCTCCATAACCTGGCCCCATCCTACCTGGCTGACCTCCTCTCCAGACACACTCCCACCCGCAACCTCCGCTCTGCTGGTACCAACCTCCTGACCCCCTCCATCCGGACCAAATTCAGATCCTGGGGGGACAGGGCCTTCTCCATCGCTGCTCCCACCCTCTGGAACTCACTACCTCACACCATCAGAGACTCCTCCTCACTCACCACATTTAAAACATCACTAAAGACCCACCTGTTCAACACTGCATTCAACATTCAACCCACAGCATTTAACCCCTGACTATCTCTTCTCCTTCTCCCTCCTTTTGCTTTAAATATTTCCCTATCGATTCTTGTCTTTTTGCAATTGTTGTTTTCATGTATTGTTATGCATTATGTTTGCCACTCTGTCAAAGCGCCTTTGGGCTTCTGGAAAAGCGCGATACAAAATAAATGAATTATTATTATTATTATATGTGGCGACTTCAACTGTCATCATGCCAGCTGGCTGGGTGTGGGTTCATCTCTCACCAGCCATGGCACCTCAGCAAAGGACTTCTGCGACTCATTGGGACTGACACAATCTGTCAATTTCCCGACCCGGGTCTCAGTCAATGGAGTATCTACTCTTCTGGACTTGGTTATGACTAACTTCCCTGCAAATGTCTGCTGCTCTTCTTCTACCCCAATCGGTTCTTCTGATCATGTGCTTGTTAAAGTGGACCTCTCACTGGCCATTCTCAGAGAGCCTCCTCAGCGCCGACGAGTCTGGCATTTCACTCAGGCCGACTGGCACGGTCTGCAAGCAGCCATCAATCAACTGGACTGGTCTCCCATCTCTAATGCCTCTTACATCAATTCTTCCTGGGAATTCTTCCAAAGCAAACTGCTCTCTCTCATGCACAGATTTATCCCATCTCGTCTTCAGTTGTCTTACCCTTCCTCCCGTCCATGGTACACTGAATCTTGTGGTGAGGCAGTTGCCCTGAAACAACTTGCCTTTGTGTCTTGGAAGGCAAATCCAACTGAAGGCAATCTCAGTTCCTTCCACTAAGCTCGAAACAAGTGTGTTTCTACCTTCAGGAGTGCCAGGAAGCACTATCTCTCCACACTCAAGATTGAACTCTCAAACCTGTCTCCTTCCTCCAAATCCTGGTGGTGTCTGGTCAAATCCGTTTCTGGTGTTTGTTCCCCCTCCATCCCCTCCCTTACCTCAAATGGCTACACAGTTGACACCGCACGTGATAAAGCCGAATGCCTCAACTCTGTGTTTGCCTCAAAATCTTGTGTCCCAAACCCATCTCTCTCTGTTCCCACCTTTCCCAGTAGAACCCAACTGCTCCTGGACTCTGTGTCCTTCTCTCCTGACAAGGTGGAGAAGTTTTTATCAAACCTCGACTCTGATTCTGCAACTGGACCAGATGGCATCAGCCCACGGGTCCTAAAATCCTGCTCTTCCGCTCTGTCCTGGAAGTCCTTGATGTCCTTGTGTTTTATACTTCTCCCCCCCCCCCCCCCCCCCGCCTTCCCACACCTCCTCCCCCCAAGCCCTCTCCCTTCCACACATCTCCCTGCTCTCAAATGTTGTGTTTGTGTGCTTCCCCATCTCTCCCCATCTTGTCTTCCGCTCCCTCTTTTTATATATTTTGTTTGTCTGGTTGATTTGTTTGTGAAGTAAATGTTAGCTCTTTCACGAGCCTCGATTCAGTATACAAAAAAAAAAAAAAAAAAAAAAAAAAAAAAAAATCTCACCCTCTCTCTGTTCTTTTCATCCTCTCTTTTGCTCAAGGTCATCTGCCAGCATCTTGGAAATCAGCAAACATTACAGCTTTACACAAAAAGGTGCAAAAACAGATCCTTGCAACGACAGACCAATCAGCCTGCTCCCAATTATCAGCAAAGTCATGGAATCCATCATTGCTTCGGATATCAAATCCTTCCTCTTCTCCAATGGCTTGATCTCTGATCATCAATTTGGATTCAGACCAGGTCATTCTACTCTGGACATGTTGCTTCTGCTGTCTCAACAATGGATGGAGGTCCTCAATGCCAAACCGGAAATCAGAGCTGTCTCACTTGACATATCACGTGCCTTCAATACGGTCTGGCACCCAGCTCTGCTCACCAAACTCACCTCCTATGGTATTCATGGAAATCTCCACTCATGGCTTGTGGACTTCCTCTCTGGTCGTAGGCAACGTGAGGCCCTGAATGGATTTCTTTCATCTCCCCTTCCTGTTCTGGCTGGAGTTCCCCAAGGTAGTGTTCTGGGCCCTGTGCTATTTCTGGTCTTCATCAATGATCTCTCCGACTCTCTGGAAAATCCTCTCTATCTCTTTGCTGATGACTCCACGATCTGCCGCTCCATTCCTCATCCCTCAGATCGGCAGTCTGCAGCCTCCTCACTCTCTGCAGACCTGGACAAAATCACAGACTGGTCAAACAAGTGGAACATGTCTTTCAATCCTGACAAATCTCACACTCTTACAATGTCTCTCCGAAAGGACCGACTGGAAAACCCTCCCATCTACTTTCTCAACAATCCTCTCCAAGAAGTTCTGTCGCTCAAGCTTTTGGGTCTCACTATCTGCCATGATCTTTCTTGGGAAACCCCCATTTCCAAGCTGGCCTCCAAAGCCAGTCGCCGACTGGGCATCCTCCGTCGTGCGAAGTCCTTCCTTGGTACACCAGAGCTCCTCACCACATACAAGGCTTTCATCCGCAGCTCAATGGAATACTGTTCCCCCCTCTGGGCTGGTGCTCCTGCCTCACACCTAGCTCGGCTTCACGCTGTTGAGGCCAAAGCTTTCAGAATCATTGGAATCTCCTGCGATGAAGTCAACTCCGAGGGCCTTTCACTCACTCACTGCAGGCAGGTTGGTGGTCTTTCTGTCTTCTACCGACTCCTCTCCGGCCTTGCTCCCCCAGCTCTCTCTGTGCTCTGTCCCCCCAATATTCCTTCAGGTCGCACAAGATCTGCCTGCAACCCTCTTATGGTTAAACTGCCAAAATATAGGCTCTCTGCTCACCTTCACTCTTTCATTCCCCTTTTCTCCTGCCTGTGGAACAAACTCCCCCACTCCCTTCAATCCCACTCCTCCCTCCAGGTCTTTAAAACAGCTGTTCACCACCATCTCTTTTCTTCCCCCATCCAAAACCTTGATCTTTTCTACCCCCGGTAATTCACCCCAGAGTCCTTGCAGTGTTCATATGTTTTATACCTCTCCCACCTCCCCCCAAGTCCTCCCGATGTCCCTGCTCTCAAATGTTGTGTTTGTGTCCTTCCCACTCTCTTCCCATCTTGTCTGCCGCTCCCCTTGTTTTTTGTGTTTTGTGTGTCGGTTTGACTTTTTGTGTGATTAATGTTAGCTCTTTCACGAGCCTCGATCTTGTATACAAAAAAAAAAAAAAAAAAAAAAAGGAGGGGAGAAGAAGGAGGAAGGGTGGGGAGGGGGGAGGCAGAAGAGGAAGGGAAGTGGCTCACGTTTCTGAGTGAATGTGGCTCACATTTCTGAGTGAATGTGGATCACGTTTCTGAGTTAAGTGTGATGCCAATCAGGAAGAAGAAGAAGCCATACTACCAAATTCGCACACTTCCGGAATTGTTTGATTTATTTGTATTCAAATGTCTGGTAATTGTTTTGCATTTATTTATGCGAATGCGTACTTGTATATAACTGTCATTCATTTAAAAAGGCTTCGGCACTATCGAGCGATTTTTTTTTTTTTTACTCCAAAAAAACGAACCTTTTTTTTTCAATTTTTTTTTTTTTGGCCGAAAACAGTCCCAGGCACTCACTGATGAACCTCAAAGTTTGATGAAGATCCGTTTAGCCATCTCTGAGTAAAACGCTGACACACACACAGACAACTCGCGTTTATATAATTATATATATATATATATATATATATATATAAATCGGGATTTAAATTTAATTCAAAAATTGATCCAGACGTCTATTCTCTTTCAAACATTCAAACCGACAGAGGTAGTTATGTATCACAGCATCTGTAGAATTTTCACCCTTTTACTCAACTCCGTTTCACTGTTATTTGGTGGAGCAAAAAGTCAACTGAGCTTTATAGATATTTAGATGACAGCAGGAACCCTTTAAGACAACACAAGAGGAGCACACAAAATTTTATATACAATAATACTTCTCGTAGAAACAAAAACATATAAATGTACATGGAAGGAGCATACAAGCAACCACAGACACCAACCATTCCAACAACAATTTTCCATTATTTAAAAGATCCTTTTTCTTGAGTTTTCCATCCTCATTTACACTCACGAATAGACACGCAATATGTTTGCGAAGTACAACATGCTGTCTTTTGATTAAAGACTGGTCAACGAAGCCACGGGAGGTAGGCCTCGTCGTAGCAAAAGTCGTGCAGAAAAATATATAATAGGCAGGGTTATTGATTTCACAAACATTTATTTGATTTCCTCTCAGTTGTAACTGCCACTAACATTGTGCAAGAAACTTTGGCGGATATCAGGTGTAATATTGTGCCATTCCACTTCAGAGCAAGTACAAGCTGAGTGTTACATTGTGGCTTGTTGATTGTGACCTGAAGAAGTCCCTGGAGTGGTTCAATTGTGTTTCGCTCCAGACTCTCTGCTGGCCACTGCACATTTCCAATGTTGTTGTCCTAACCTAAAACCAATTCCTAATGGCGATGTGTTTTCATACACTGGTAGATGTAAAGGCCCTCACCGTCATATTGCACAAAAACCTGCAGCAGTGCCGCATTGCCTACAATTTCCAAATAAGACAGATTATTTGCAATGTCGAAAAAAAAACATGCAAGTGCAGGTTGTGAATGGTCATTTCATATTTGGGTTGCAGCCCCAATATACTATTAGCGGTCCCAATTCATCCCACGTTCTTGTGTGGTTGTGCCAGGCAACGTTTTGGGCCCACGACTTTTGCGAACCAGCTTGCCATGCCTGTCATTTGACTGAAGGTGGCATGAATTTTGCATTTGGCCGGAGTGCCAACAATACAACTCACCTACGCTTTGCAAATTAGTGTGTGGGATCTAATGTCCGCTAGCAACTGGTGGTGACAGATGGGTTATCTGGCGTCATATCCCACAACGGACAGCACACACATCGATGCCTCCTCGCCCTGCATGCGAAACACTGCAGGATGACAGTTTATAGCTGGACTGAGATTCTAACAATGGCTATATCATTTAAGGCTGAGCACTCATAGCTTTCGGTTATCCTGCCAATCAAGGACATTGTTCAAGTAAAGGCAAGTTAAGATTATTTAAAAATATATATTATGCAAATATCTTGTAATTTTGCCCTAAAATGTGTAACGACAATGATAATGTTTTTCTTGCACTACTTTCATCTCAAAGTGATCAGTAGGTCACGGAATGTTTTAAGAAATGAACTCACATTACCTTTCTCAGGAATACCCATTTTATCTGTTAGCTGTCCTAAAATTCCAATTAATCTTTACAGGTTGAGCACATTGCTACAATTATGGGATTTATTTTGGAGAAGTGAAAGCTCATGGAACAAGGAGAAAAAGGATATAAAATGTCATAGCCCCTGTGGTTTTAGTAATTTTGCTGGACGGAGTTTAAAGGCTAGCCCATATTTACCAGATGTATGTGTATGCGCAACTGATTTGAGTGGTCATGTGACACGGAAGATTGCGATCTTTGATCAGATTGCAAAAAAAAAAAAACTACAATGGCCAGTCGGCCATGTTTGGTCGAATTACAAAACAAAATCTTCTGCAAATGTATACTGTCATGTATTGTCTTTGTGCTAAGTTTGAACAGGTTCGGGAAATGCATATCTGAGAAATGGTCGAGGACGTGTTCAAAATCAGGTATTCCAACTAAAATGGCCTCCAGTCGGTCATCTTTGATCGATTCGCGAAACAAAATGATGTACATATGTATACTATCATGTGTTGTCTTTGTGCCAAGTTTGTAAAACATCGGTCCATAGATGGCCGAAATATGGCCGCGGACATCCATAAGCCCTTATTCAAACTTTATTTGTTTCAAACCAAGTCCAACGGGGCTAATAACGAGAGAAAAGAGGGATAGAGGTAAACATAGACAGGAGAACAAAGAGGAATAGATGGATGAGGAACACAGACAAACAGTTAGAATTCAGACAGACAGACAGGACAACTGGACAAGTGAAAGTTTGAGAAGAAGAACAACAGGACCACCGTTAGAGGCCATTTCCCCCCGCAGAGCAGAGGTTGGCCTTTTTTCGGGCGCCGTGGTCCCCTTTTTGAAGCAATGTTTTATGGCCGGATGCCCTTCCTGCCACCAGCCCTGTTAGTCGACTCTTGCGACAAACAGGGAATTACCAGTGAACTGGTACTCAATTTGCCGACCTCAGAAGGATGACAGGCTGAGTCAACCCCCCTGGCGTTAATTCAGTGATCGACCGGGATTCAAACCCAGGATCCTAATATCCCAAGCCGGCACCCTAACCACTTAGCCAACACCAGGCTGAAGTTAGACTTCTTAAGACGTGCAAATATGTGAAAATGAACTCTTAAGGCCACAAAATCTCTAAAAACCGCTCGAAATGAACTTCTAAGGCCACAAAACCAATTGACATTAAAAGTACCCCTTGCCCCTACACAGGGTGCACGTGCAATTGTGGTCCCAAGCATCACGTCTGGCTCATTCAAGTCATACAGTGATGGAATATGTTCAACCATGTATGGTAGCTTTGTGTACATTCAGGGTGTATTCCTATTACGTCATATTCGGGTATATTTTAGTACATGATGTTTTTGTAATTCCCAGTTATTTTTTGGGTGAGTATATGTTATATCGACTGGTCAATGTAACATCAATTTGTTCTTTTGCAAGCAAACACCTCGCAAATTGTTAAACTTGGGCCATGATGCCCTCCCATCCCTGCCAAAACCAGGTACCCTTAGAAAATGGATCTCCCCAGTTTTCAATCCCCACTTGCATTCTTTATCTCACAATTCATTTCAATGAATAAAACATTTTATTGAGGGGATTATGTTCATCCTACAAGATTGTGAGAGATTGTCAGAGTACATGTACAATTCAAGACAAAAAGGTACTGTGTACTAAAGATCACATCCTCCTCTCTGTTTCATCACAATTCTCATATCCTTACTATGTCTCTCATATTCCAGATGAACGAACACACGAACACACACACACACACACACACACACACACACACACACACACACACACACACACACACACACACACACACACACACACACACACACACACACACGATGAACCCTTCTTATTTACACTTCCAATACTCCCCATCATGTTTTCTCCAAGTAATTATTCAAGATCATCTTGTCTGTTTTTATATCGTCTTGTTGAAAGCCTTTATGTTGGTCCTACCTTTGCGAGCAACGTGCGGGCAAGTCGGGGACTCAAAAGCAGCACGGCCCGTCTCAATGTGTCACGATATCGATTCAGCTCCTCAATCTTTAATGACCGGAAAAGTGTCGCAATCATGGCACTCACGCCGCTGTCCACACGCTGCAGAGAGACCTCAGCACCGCGACGAGAGGTGTGCTCCAAGAATTCCCGCACACCACGGATGTCTGAAAATGGTCACCACACACAAAGAAGACAAATTCTCCATGAAGAAGGCTCACAAAGGCTTGTTCTTTTTGCTTTTTTTTGTATACAAATCGAGGCTCGTATAAGAGCTAACATTAATCACAAAAAGACAAACTGACACATAAAACATAAGATAAAGGGAGCAGGAGACAAGATGGGGAGAGAGGGGGAAGCACATAAGTACAACATTTGAGAGCAGGGACATCGGGAGATCTGTGGGAGGGATAGGGCCTGGGGGGAGGAGGCAGGGGAAGGGGGGGAGGGTGGGGGTGGGAGAGGTAAAAAAAACAAAAACACATGAACACTGCTAGGACTTCCAGGTAAGAAGTCGGAATTTCAAAAAAGTGGATCTGGGGTTAATTAACGGGGGTAGAAAAGATCAGTTGTTATAAAGACTTGGAGGGTGGAGTGGGATTGAATAGTGAGGGAGTTTGTTCCAGAGGCAGGATAAAAGAGGAATGAAAGAGTGAAGGTGAATAGAGAGTCTTGATTTTGGTAGAAGGCACCTTGACAGGGTTGATTTGTATTTGAAGGGTTATTATTTGAAAGCTTCCAATTGACATTAATGTGTTATTACATCTGCACAAAATGAGTAATAAATAATTGTTTGTCAGTTTGCAAAGTTCATAGAATGCTATATCTTGAACCAGTTATGATGCTTGGAGAGAGTTATGGTTAGCCAGCAAGAAGAGAGTTAAAGAATTAGGTCAAGATACAATCAAGTGCTGGATAAACATTTCTGTAGTTGTATGAATTGTGCATTAGGCAAATTTCCAGGAAATTATGAAAAGGGGCAAATGAAGGATTTGCATGTTTTCATATTATTTCAGAGAAATCTCAGTGTAACATAAATTCATTGTAACTCACAGATTCCGGAATAATTCCTAAGAAAATAAAATATTAAATGGAGGGAGCCCATATAATTTATAACACTGCTTAAACAAAGAAATTAAACAAAGATGATTCTATAACCAAGCAACACTATTTTGGGCATATTGAGTTTTACGGTATGTACTAGAATTCTTCCCTAACTGAATGTCGGAAGGACAAAATAAGGTTTGTATCTGCTACCATTGAATCGTCAACTTTAAATGAATATAAATTAAGTTGGATATCACCAGCGATATATCACCATTTTTTTTTGTGTTTTTGAATAATATTTGTGAAGAGAATGGACAAAAGTACAGATACGTTCAAAGTACACCGCCCGGTGCCAAATAAATAAATAACATATCCTCCAGTGCGTGGCGCCCTCGGTGCCCAGCGATGCCGCTGTGTAGTACGTAGAGACAGTATTGAGAGGGCGAGGTGTACAATAATTCGTTGATTAATTGCGTAATTAAAATCAATAAAAAATAATCGTAAAATAATTAATTTCTTAATCAATTGGCTGATAGCATACCTAAACCACCAGTGTTTCATCCGAAGCTGGAACATTTTGGAAATTAATTAAATAATTAATAAATCAAATAAATAAATAATTGATTACCTGATTAATCAATGAATAATTAATGAATCAATAATTGATTAATCAATAAATCAAAAATATCCTTTATAGCCAAATCTCTTGGTCACTGTCATGTCCAAATATCAGCTTCCTAAGAGCGTGCCTGAGATATTGCCCAGATGAAAAAGAAAATAAATAAGTGTTTAATAATGAAAATAAATAAAATAATAATGGTAAATAATTAAATCATTAATCAATTGGCTAAAAAAAATACCTAAACCACCAATATTTCATTTGAATCTGTAACTTTAAAATAATAATTAATTAAGTAAGTAATTGTGAGAATTAAGGTGTGCGAGATATTTCCCAGAGGAGAACGAAAATAAATAAGTACTTGATACTGAGTATTCCCTTTCAGCATGTAAGTATATTGAATCGACAATTGGGAGATGCCTTTTACACCTGCTAAAGTAGATTATCAATCAAAGGGAGAAGTTGCGAATAAGGCAATGTAAATAAAAATAATAATAAAAACAGAACAACAACAAATATACTGTACTGTATGTCAACAACCAGAGTCGGTGGCGTAATGGTTAGAGTGTCCGCTCTGAGTGGGGGAGGCTGCTGCCTCAAATCCCAGCCGAGTGATACCAAAGACTTTAAAAAAAACAAAAGTAGAAAATATTGGTTGGATAAGTGTCCACCTCACTGAATTAATACTTGGTGGAAGCACCTTTGACAGCAATTACAGCTGTGAGTCTGTTGGGATAAGTCTCTACAACTTTGCACACCTTGATTGGGCAATATTTGCCCATTATTCTGCAGAAAACTGTTCAAGCTCATTCAAGTTGCATGGGGAGCATTGATGGACAGCAATCTTCAAGTCATGTCGCAGATTTTTGATTAGATTTAGGTCGGCGCTCTGACTGGGCCACTCAAGAACATTTCTCTTTTTGTTCCTTAGCCACTTCAGTGTAGCTTTGGCTGAGTGCTTCAGGTCGTTAACATGCTGAAAGGTGAACTTCCGTCCCAATTTCAGTTTTCTTGCAGAGGGCGGCAGCTTTTCCTCTAGAACTTTTCTGTATTTTGCTCCATCCATTTTCCCATCTATCCTGACAAGTGCCCCAGTCCCTGCTGATGATGATGAGAAACATCCCCATAACATGATGCTGCCACCACCGTGCTTCACAGTAGGGAAGGTGTTCTTTGGGTAATGTGCTGTGTTGGGTTTGTGCCAAACATGTTTTGCATTTACACTTTTTAGGCAAAGCTTTTTGCCATATGGCTTCAGAATCTCTTAAGTAGTTTTTGTATACCTCAAACGGGACTCAAGGTGGGCTTTTTTGAGTTATGACTTACTTCTTGCCACTCTACCGTACAGGCCAGACTTGTGGAGTGCTTGGGATATTGTTGTTACATGCACACAGTCTTTGCCATAAAGGCCTGCATCTCTTTCAATGTTGCCATTGGCCTCTTGGTGGCCTCTCTGATCAGTCTCCTCCTTGTTTGATCATCCAGTTTGGATGGAGGGCCTGATCTAGGAAGTCTTGGTGGTACCATATGCCTTCCACGTCTTAATGATTGTGTTGACTGTGCTCCAAGGGATATCAAATGCCTTCGAAATATTTTTATACCCATCCCATCATCTGTGCCTTTCCACAACTTTATCCCAGAGATCTTTTGAAAGCTCGTTGGTGGTCATGGTTGAGTCTTTGCTGTGAAATGCACTAACCAGCAGAGGAAACCGACAGGAACAGCTGATTTTATTCTGAAATAATCATAATCACTACAATTTTATGCAGGTGGAGGCCAATTAACTTGGTGTGTGATTTTGAAGGTGATTGATACACCTGAGCCAATTTACAATTGCTATTATAAGGGGGGTGGACACTTATCCAACCAATATATTCTAATTTTGTATCGTAATTAATTTTCTGAAATTTGTAGAATTTGTTTTTCACTTGTAAGTTTTGGGTTACGATGTGTAAATAAAGGTGGAAAAAGTCTGATTTAATGCATTTTAATTCCAGGCTATAAGGCAACAAAAGGTGAAAAATTTGAAAGGGGGTGTAGACTTTCTATAGGCACTGTATACATAAGACCCAAAATACCACAAATACCAAAAAGACCCAGAAGACCCAAAAGACCCTTATGACCTTTAAAGCCCAAAAATACCCAAAATACCCCAAAGACCTTACAAGACCCAAAAGACCCAAAAGACCCCAAACACCAAACTACCCCAATGGCCCAAATGAACCTGAAGACCCCGAAAACCCAAAAGTCCCTGAAGATCCCATTTTGGTCGCTCTCCCCCACCATTCCCTCTCTACCATTCCCCCACTTCCCCCCACGATCCCCAATGCTGAGAAAACTTCCTCTTTCTGAGAAACTTCAGCGCAGGAGTAGGCCAGAGGAAGCCACAGTTCCCATCAAGCCTGCACTATAGTTGTGAACCTATGATTGTTTGTCCATTATTTATCCTTTTTCAAATGCTAAGCATCAAGGAAGGAAGCAGGATGTTTTAACGTCTTTGGTATAACAGCTATAGGGTCAGATTCAAACCACCTACCTCCAAAACTGAAAGCAGACACTCTAACCACTATGCCAAGATAACTTTGGTGTGGTTAACTTAAGTTGACTGATTTGAATAATTAAGATAACTTATTTCGTCAAACATAGATCAAATACAAAAACTTTGCATCCTGATAAAAAATCACAAATCCTGACAAATATACAAGAACTTAAGGCTCTCTTGAAGATAGATATCCATTTGTAAGAAAAAAGGTAAATGAAATAGAGCTGTAAGATATAATACATGAATGTTCAGCTCGGCTGCACTTACAAAATGGTTCATTTATTTGTGTACAAGATGAGACATTGGCCACCTACAAGTACACCTACAACAGGTACACCGACACCAGGTACGAGTGGCCAGCCCGGTACTTCAGCTACCCATGCTTTACCGGATCTGCAGTGTCATATGCCAGGTCCTGATTACTGATTTTCGAAACAAACTTCATTATGACCGTTTTCATCACATTCAAAACGCTGTCACCGCTCAGGATCATTTGCAAAACCACCTCATTTTTCTCGTACTCATGATCACTACTGCCTGTCACTGATAAAAAGAGGCTCAAAAGGGAATTCATGCTCTTCGGATCATTTATCGTCAAAGCATTCAACTGGTTTCTTTGTTCCCAGTGAATCACAAAATGCTCTCCATTTGTGGAACTACTCAACTCATGCTCACCACTAAAAAATATTCAATTGGTATTTACTGTTATTAGGAGTGAGGGGTTGGTGCACATCTGAAAGTGTGCTCAGTAAATATGATTAGAGTATAAATTTAGAGTATGTTAAAAAAAATTATATTCAAGGTGTCTATCCCTGTGTGTACACTTTGAAGTAGATTGCACAGGGTGATGCCAAGGTGGTTTGGAATTGGAATGAATGTAACTTTGTGAACAGAACTTAAAAGCATTCACAAGAAGACAGTATCTCATCACATGATCAATCTGGACATCAGCCGGTTTGGCTGTGGTACGTTTATTGGACGGTGTTGCATCTGTGTTACAGTTTGATGCAATTTGAATCTGTTGACTTCAATACGCTCTCCTTGCACCTGTGTTCTTCAACTTTGGTGATGCTCTGAGTTTTTTTTTCTTCCCCTTTTGTGTATTTTGAAGCAATGGTGGATCAGACGAGCTGTGTGTTCATGGTTGTGTCATCTCCAATCTCTTTATATTGCAGAGCAGCATGAGTCTTACTTGGAGTCTGCTGCCGCAATGCTACACTCGGGAACTCCAGAACGATCATCAAACAAATCCACCAATATACTTCCACTATAAGTCACTGGAAGAGATTCAGTCTCTTGAACTTCTAGGCTCCACTATAAGCCACCGGCTCTCCCGGGGTGGTCATTTAGGGAAGCCGGCCTCCAAAGCCAGCCGACGCCTCGGCATCCAACGTAATGAAGTCATTCACTGCAAAATCAGAACTACTCACAGTCTACAAGGCCTTTGTGTGTCGTTAAATAGAATACTGTACTGCTTTATTCTTTGGAAGACAAAGATCTCAACATCAATAGCATGTCCCACGATGATGAGGATTAGCACAATACCTACTGCTGTCATCTTCCAGACAGGTTGGTGACCTCGGTTTTTTTTTTTTTTTACTGCCTTTCATCCAGTCTTGCTCCCTCTACTCTCTCGGCCCTCCAAAGATTCCCACCTCCTTCAGGATGCCTGTATTCTCCTCTGTAAACCCAAAAAATCCAGGCCTGCCACATACCTCCACTCCCTTGCTCCTCTTTTCTCCTGTTTATGTTTACTCCTGAATGAAACTATTCAATCTCATGCGTCCCTCTCCTTGGCTTCAAGCTGGCAGTACACCACCATTTCACGTTACCCTCCTTATTCCTACCCATGTTATTTTCGACCTCCAATAACATCAACTTAGCAAATCTTCATTCTACTTTCTTGTTCATTCATTTCCTTGCTTGTTGTGTCTGCCTTTTGCCCCACTGCCGCTTTGGCAGTACATTGCTTTTTCCTATTGTCAATTTGCTCTTCTGTGAACAAATATTTTCTATGCAAAATAAAAAAGGCCTTATTGAATAGAATAATGTGCAAAACTACTCGATGCAGAACAGCTGCTCTCTGAGGCCCACTGTAAATCAATCTGTCCAGCGGAATTCACTTGAACTGGCAGAAATTGTAGCATTTTCCCTGGACTTTGTGTCTGTCTTTTTATGTATATTCATCAGTGTCGAGGGAGTTTTTTGTTTTTTTACAATATAGAAAGTAACTTCTGTTAAGTTATCAAACTTTGAATGCAGTTTAAATGTGGTGAATTGCCAGCTGAATTAGCTAAATTGCAAGTACGAATGAACAAACCTGCACACGGTCTCTGGGACGAGTTTTGCTTTCACCAAAATGCAAATTCTGTAAGTGGATTATTGATTTTGGTCTTGTCAAAGTGTTGCTGTTATTTATTGCTGCCAATCTACACCCACATGTGTTACTTGACTCCACCTACCATAGCACCAAGACAAAATGAAATGGCCGCCATCTTGGTTTTCTGGTTTCCTACCACATTAGGCCTGTAGACCTCTGCCGATTATACACTGCCCAGGTTTGTTGTGTCAGATTTTCAATGGCTCTGCTGGGTCGAGTGTAAGTGAGAAATTGAGACTGACAAATAATTGGTGCGAGGAGGAATGAGGTGAAGAGGAGAACACATGTGGTGGACAAGATGTTTACAGAACCAAACACTCAGGAAGGAAAAACTAAATTTGGAAGGAGCTTGGCTTGGGGTTGGGAGGAGGTTGAGGGTAACTAACTTGTGGTACTGCCTTGTATGTAGATAGGGCATCAGGTGTGCCAAGGAAGGACTTTGTATGATGGAGGAATTCCAGTCGAATATTGGCTTTGTAGGCCAAATTTGATATGTGGTTTGCCCAAGAAAGATCGTGGCTGATAGTTAAACCCAGTAGTTTGAGTGACTGAACTTCCTCAAGAGGAATGGGAAGAAAGTATATGGGAGGGTTTCGCAGATGGTCATTTCGGAGAGAGAGTGAAAATGTGAGATCTGTTAAGCCATCGGTTAAGTATATAATATATGACTTTCAAAATGAGGTAATCTGCCGCAGAATGTTTGGAGCGCATGCACAGAAACCCCAAGCAGCAACGGTCATCAGGCAGGTAACGTATATTGTGCAGGCCAGGTAAGGATTGTTACCTAAAATGGCTCACAAACTTTTAAAATAAGCCAAAAATACTTGTAAAAGTCCCTATGATAAAGAGGGGGGGGGGGTGCCTCTGCACAACGAAAGAGTTGGAGAATTTTCTGATCAACTGACCCAAAAAGTTGATATCTTGCAGCCCGACGATGTGGGCCCATGCAAGACCTGTGGACAGGATGTGGACGGCACGTTTTACCCGACCTCCCCGATCATTCCTGTCAGTGAGTGGACTTTGAACCATGTGGGACTACCTCGCGTCCTCGCGTGAACATGGCACGCAGCGCCATTTATTTAACGGACATTTGCAATTGGAAAGACGAAGCTGTCATTACCAACATTCAGGCAGACTTCCCAGAGGGAGACACCGCATCTGGTGTGGGTGCTTCTTAACACTGATGGAAAGGTCTGGGGCTTGTGAATGTAACTTGTGAAGGTAAGTTTAAAATTATGATATCAATCATGTTTTGGAGGAAGGGGTGCGGGTGAGAGTGGGAGCTGTATGGGCTAAGGGCCGTTATAAATATATATTTTATTTGATTCCGGGGCCACAAGATAAATTACACTATATATTTGCATCTATTGGTAAAAGGAGAAGCGTGTGTGTGTGTGTGTGTGTGTGTGTGTGTGTGTGTGTGTGTGTGTGTGTGTGTGTGTGTGTGTGTGTGTGTGTGTGTGTGTGTGTGTGTGTGTGTTATATCTTCTGCCACCACTCACTTGGACTAATAAGAAATGATTGAGTTAAAAGTTGACAAAACCCCTTCAACGGGACACTTTATGCCCACTAGCTATACTGATGCAGCTCGACAAGTTTCTACTGTAAAGGTGATACTTTAACAAGAAAAAAAGATAGGCTCAGAAATTGAGCGACACTTTATGGATCATAAAATGATGTTAATTGAATCTCAGATGATTGACAAGCATGTTTCGTCTTTTGTAGCTGAACTTTTAATTTAATTTGAATTCTCCATCATCATCATCATCATTATTATCATGACGTTCATTGAGCACAGCAGGATCTGTGAGAGATGTTTTTACACTTGCATTTTTGTCCTAAATCCTTTGATGGAGCTCGTGAATCGGTGCTGAGCTGCTCAATGTAGCTCATTTCAGTTCTTTCTTTATAAAATCTACCCTGTGACAGTTTCCATTGCATGCACTGACTTACTTACTCCACATGCAGTGACTAAACATTTTCAGGCATCCTCTTCTCTGGGTTTGGAAGGCTCTAGTTGCTCTCTCTGTATAACTGGTTGTTCCTACAATGATTCTGTCAGCTGATGTTTGGTGCCATTCGAAGTATATGGGTGGGGTATCCATCCAGTCTTTGCTCTTGCTTTTTCATGAGTGTCAACCATTCGGTGGTTTGCAGAAGAATGCTTCGCAGCGCCACCATGATTAATTACATGAATCTACTGAGATGCTTTTGGCTTCAGACTGTCCCCACTTTATTGCATGCCACCGCTACCATGTCTCCTCTCAATGTCCTTTTGAGTGTTGTCTATCGAATACCCTCAATATTGAAAATCACACTCTTCAACACAATATTCCCTTCTTTTTTTTTACCTCTGCCACCGGAGGTGAATGGACGTTATGTTTTAATCACTGTCTGTTTGTGAACAGGATATCTCAAAACGTTGTGCATGGATTCGGACGACATTTGGTGGAGAGTTTGGGTATGCGACAAGGAAGAAATGATTCGATTTTGGTGAACATCCGGATGCAGATCCGATAATTTTAAAGTGATTCTTCACCATTGAGAAATAAGGCAAAAACCGATATATAGCACGATATCTCAAAAAGTTGTGGATGGATTTTTGGAAGAAATCTGGTGGACAGGCTGGGTGTGTGACGAGGATGAATCGATTCAATTTTGGTGAAGATCCGAATACAGATCCGGATCAGAGATTTTTTTTTACAGTGACTCTTCACCATTTAGCGATAGGGCTAAAACCGATGTATAGCACGATATCTCAAAAACGTTATGGACGGTTTCGGACGATTTATGACAAAATTTGGTGAACGAGTACAACCCAATTCGATTTTGGTTCAGGTCTGGATCCAAATTCTGGCCTATCAGTGGGATACAAAATGGAAACCTTTCAGCCTGCCAGAAGTTTGTGCTCTACAGAGTGCCCTACTAGTGTTTTTACTGCTTTGAAGTCTTTTGTTTAGTTGTGCAACATGTATATGCACTTTGTTTATGCTACATTCATATTTTGGTACACCTTTACAGCTGCTATGTCCACCCTACTAAGAAGTTCCTGCCAACCAGACAAAGTGTGTGGGAAAACAACGCTATATCCTGAGCAAGATGCAAGTCAGCTAACACCTTAGCAATGTATTGTTGGCTTCTCAATGGCATTATAATGATGCCAATGTGCCCCCATCTTCACCAAGTGTTTTGAATTTAATTATCTTGTCATATAAAGATGGTCTTTAGATCTTTGACCTGTCCTATTTTTTTTAAATGTTCATTGCAATAGCTATCTTGACTTGAAACAAACCCACTCAAGCTCACACCAGGAAAAAGCCCAATCAGCCCTTCAATGGCTGCACAAAGCCACAGCACACCTGGCAGGTATCAAAGACACCGCAAAACAGGTTTCATTATTTGCCTTTCCAAAACTAATTCTGAATATGCCAGGAGCTTTAATTATCTACAATGTTTAGCTGCACATTGAAGTCACAAAATGGAGCTGTCGGCTTTGTTTAGCCACTGAAGTGGCTTTGATAATGGCAGATCTGCAGGCAGAGCATCGTGCCATGGAATACTGATAAGTTTGGCTATCGGGCAATAGAAGAAACAACTGATGGAAATTGCTTTATCACATGACACTTTTACACACAATGTGTGCGTTTCTGATTAACAATACTGGCATGTTTAATGATACATTGACCATTAACTTTAGGGCAGGCACAAATGAGATTACTCAAATGGTAGTACGTCAAGTTCTTTCACATTTATATTGTTGCGGATATGGGATTTGGCCTCCATATCCGCTTGTAAATATTCCCCTATTTCCCCAATACTCCCCAACTATCCCCAATCCCCCATTCCCTAGTCCCATTGTCTGTAAACAACACTCTGTAGAACCGACCTTCCCCTTCTTCCCCCATTAAATGTCGTGCCCAGGTTCACCGCATCTCACGTAGACAACTATAGGACCTCTTGCTAGTTATTCTTAGTCTATGTCAGTTAAGGACTCGTTTCCATTAATTCTGACTCTTCGTTGCACCAGAATGTGATTGTATGGCACCAGTAGTGAGTTTAGGACCTCCCCATACCTCCTCCCATCTTCCCCATGAAACAACAACAACAACAACTACAACAACAGCGCGCGGGGAGTGTGCGTCCTCACTCCGGCTCGGTTAGCCGCCATTGCCCATGTGCGCCGACGGGGTTACCACGAAGGGGCTGCCTGTCGGCCCCTCGTCAAGGGCGGAGCCCGGTAACCCCCCGCACCCAATAAGAAGCAACGGGCCGATTCCATCTGGGGCGGAGCTGACGAGCCGAGGGCGTGTCACTCCCCGCCGGATATACGCAGCCACTTACCGGACGTGACGTCAGATGCGCCCCAGCTTGAAAAGAGAAGTCGCCACCTCCGAGCGCTGAGAGACCTCCCGCATCTCTGGACCGGACCGGGTCGATTCTGCCCCTGAGCCAAGGTGCACCTTGAGCCTCGACTACCTGCCCTTCCTTGCCATCAATCCCTGTGTGAGTCAGTTTTGTCCTGTTTATCTGTGGTCTGTCGGGGCTACTATAAGACCGTGGTTAAGTGCCTACCTTCCTATGCTGTCTCTCTTGTCCTTGTAATCTAACGTTCCGAAATATTATAACCTCCTCCGGAGGTCTTGAGAACTGTACCCCTGGTGTCGTGTCATTTTAACCCAGCCGTTGTGTCCTTTCCTCAATTGATTTAGCGTAGCGCGACTCGGCCAACGTTCGAGTATAATCGGGTAAACTGTGCAGACGCGGTCATACCAAACCGCTCGGTAAACCAACATCCACAACCGCGTCTGTAACAATATAATACGGATATCTAAATGCAGGTTCATGCTCGTTTAGAAAGATGTCAATTATGGGGACCCAACAGAGATTGGTAGGATATTCTACTAACAAGCAACTACAGTAGCAACAAGAAAGAGCAAACAGAGATCGCAGACCCTCACCAGGACGTGTTTGTGTGGTGTTTATTAGCTGCTGTTGGTGTGGTTTTTTGACGATGTAGATTTATGTTCAATCCAATATGGCTGCCGAACCACGTGACCGATGAGTCGATGACGTCATCACTAATTCTCCCATACATTTTTTGTGTAGATAATGCTCAATAAATTTCAAACTGATCGGATCAATTGTTCTACTTGTCTAATTATGACGTCATAATGAAGGCACCGATTACATCATTATGAATATATGTTGTTCCCCATGGAGAGTGCTTAACAATGTGATAGTTTCAATTTTCCAAGATGGCGCCCGTATCACGTTACCTAAGACATCATAATCATCATTAAAAAATTCTAAAGGCGAACGCACTCCAATAGTGAATATTTCATGTCAATCGGACCAATGTTTGCAGAGAAAAGCACTCACGTTCTGCGTGGACAAACAGACAAACAGACAGACAGACAGATAGACAGATAGACAGACAAACAGACAGACCCAAATACAAAACACTCTGGCGATGTTTTTGAAGAGTGGAGAGTAGTGGATAAACAAGGTACATTGTGAGTAAGGGAGGTGGGAATATTTTCACACGAAACGTTCTCCTTTGTCTCTTGATGACAATGGTGTCAAAGTTTCCACTCGAGTCATTATTCACCATCTTGAATTCTGTCCTTGGAAAAAAGGGACAGCATATAGCGGTATAAATTATCACACCATTGACCTTTTGTTCCGGGACTAGTCACTTGTAACTCCCTCCCATCTCAAGCTGTCTAGTCTGGTTCAACTTCCATTATCCTGCTGCATCACAAGGAGTGCCTTCCTGGAGTATACCCTGCTTTTTGATGAGATGTTACGCAAGCTGTGCATTCTGCCATCATTCACTTTGTGGGCATTAAAATCCCACGGTGCCTTTTGACAATAGTATGCCATTACATACTGGTGCTACCCTGGCCAAATTTTTTTTAAATGTACCTCTTCATTTTCTCTCGGAAAGGCAATGGCAAAGTGCCCAGTGTATTCTATGCCAAGAAACTGTTTCAGTGGAATATATCTCCAACTTGGAATGATGGTACGGATTGGATTATTGGAATCATTCACTCAGGCACAAGCCAACTGGGTATCCACATGCCAGATGCTATTCTGGTCCCATTTTCTTCTGTGTCTGGCAGTCATGATGTTTTTATTTAAACCATGTCAATCTGCTTTCAAAAATTCCTCATTTTTATCACAGGTCACATTAATTATACCTAAACAATTTACAGACTTGGCATTTAATATGGAATTTTTTTTTTTCTTGACTTGGGTTTACTTTCTTAACTCACTATATCAATCTGGTGAGTTTCTTTTACACTTTGGTGATTTATTTGTTAAAACAACCATGTCACTGCTTGTCTGTCGCAGCAAGAAGTCAACAACAGGATTGTATCACAGGTGGCGTGGCAAAATGTACGGACAGGTGCATTTGATGATTGGCTTCACAGTCGGGAACACAAGGGTTGTTGCGTTCTGTATTAGTGGAAAACAACTGCTGCACGTCTCCAAAAGTTATTGCCGCTTCCTCTGGAGATGGTCCGTCAACTCGACAATGCTGTTTGTCATGGAGTGGTGGCTTTACAAAATTACGGCATGAAACAGCGTGCTATTGCTCGGCAGTATGGCATCACTCAAGGTCAGGTGTCAAAGATCCTGAAACGAAATGCTCAGAGGGGTGTCCCTACTCCAATACCGAGGCCAGGACGTCCCCACAGAACCACAAGGAGGGATGATTGCCAGCTGCACCGGTTAGTCCGCAATGGCCGTACCAAGTCAGCTAATCGGCTTAGGGCTGAATGGCAGCAATTGACAAATGTGCCTGTATCCAGAAGGCTAGTCAACCAACGACTGGTTCAAGCAGGCTATCGTGCCAGGCGTCCCCTGAGAAAGCCACGCCTGACCAGACAACACCACCAGCGCCGATTGCAGTGGGCCAGAGAGCACCGTCAATGGCAGCCAGGACACTGGAATCACGTGATCTTCAGTGACAAGTCTAGATTTCTGGTCCATCGTCAAGATGGCCGCGTCCGAGTGCACAGACAAGTGCATGAAGCCTACAACAAAGATTGTATAGTGCCAAGAGTCCAAGCTGGAGGTGGTGGGGTGACCGTTTGGGCTGCTTTTCATGCAGGGGGCAAAACTGACCTGGTTGTTCTGAATGGAAACCTGAACCAGTTCAAGTACAGGGCCATTCTGGAAGAAACATTGCTTCCATTTGCTCGTGCAGCCTTTCGAGGAAACTTTGTCTTCCAAGATGACAATGCACGGCCTCATCATGCTCGCATGATCCAACACTTTCTTGCTGACCGTGGTGTAGAGCATATGGAGTGGCCTGCCATGTCCCCGGATATGAATCCGATAGAGAACTTGTGGGCAGAATTAACGCGTCAAATCGACCACTTGGACCAGCAGCCGACCTCTGTGCGTGAATTGCAGCAGGCTATTGTCACTGCACGGCAAGCGATTCCTGTCCAAACCTTGGCAAATCTCGTGAACAGCATGCCTCAACGTGTACGTGCTCTCCTGAATGCTCGTGGGGGTTACACGAAGTACTGAACTGTAATTTTACTGTCTGTAATCCCAGTCGTAATTTAACTTTTGTTTTTGTTAAAAAAAATTTTGGCTAATGTGCAAAATAAAGAGATACTTCTGGAAAACGTACAGAAGTTTAACACAGTACTGTCCATGAATTGAGTTCGATATCAGTTTACATCACTTTCAAGGATCAATTTATTTGTTTCGAAATGTCAAATGTGGTTTTTGTTTCTTTTAAAGGTCACATTAACAAAATCTAGAATAATTTCAACATAATTCTAATGAACTTTTGGTTCTAAGACATCTTGAAAAGTAAGTTCACCCCCACAAAAAAAATATTCCATATTAAATGCCAAGTCTGTATCTATCTATAATTCCAGCAATCTCTGTGTGTCTGTGTGTTTGTCTGTGACCGCTGTTTCTCGACAACCACGGGTCCGATATACTTGAAACTTGCCAGGTATATTGCTGGGGACCCGAGGATGTGCCTTTTCAAGGTTTGTAATTAATCGGACAAGTACCTACCGAGCTATGTCCAAAAAACGCTTCAACCAATCAGAGAGCAGCGAGCTATCACGTGTGCCGAACCGTTAATGCAATGCAAGCGTTAATGCGTTAATGCAAGGCTTTTCTTTTTTCCCCTCTTCTCTTTCTACTTTTCCTTGCGATTAAATTGCAAACAGCCAAAATACGTTGGCGCTAATTGAATAATTGGCCATTAACACTAAAATAATCGTAACTGCGATATGCCAACTTCCGGACAGTGCAGCCTTCCATGTTGTTGTTGTTTGCAGCAGCTGTTTGCAGCAAGGCAAGGCTTTTCTTTTTTTCCCTCTTCTCTTTCTACTTTTCCTTGCGATTAAATTGCAAAAAGCCAAAATACGTTGGCGATAATTGAATAAATGGGCATTAATAGATAGATAGATAGATATGCGATATGCGAACTTCCGGACAGTGTGCGCGTTACGAGCTGACCGCCATTACGGTACGTAATTCGATTTCTTATGCGCATTATTTCTCCCAATTCAGTCAGAGCGAAGGGCGGAAGCGAAGAGCGTTGTTATTTTTTGTTTACGGGCGTACGGGCGGGGTAGAGCGTACGGGTAGCGTTTTTTTTTTTTTTGGGCAAGGAACGGGCACCCACGTACGGGCAATGCCCTAGTATCACTGAAATAGCTGATGTCATATAAGAGATGGTGCTGCTTATGAGGTATTTTTAAGTATAGAAATGTTTGTGAAAATTAATGAACAGGTACTAATTATGAACTTATTTTGGCTAATGAAGGATAGTTGATGAGAATTACAACTCCCTTGACTATATTTGCATTCAACTACAATTCTTCTGTACGAGCAATAAATTTCCTCCCAAAAAATAATTCAGGAACTAATGCTGAATCTATGAAAATTAAGTTCAAATTGTATTAAAATATTTTTAGTGATGCACACGTAGTGACAAAAAATGGAAACCTCAACGTAAAGTCACTTAATAGGGTGTTGGGCCACCACATGCAGCCAGTACGGCCTGTATGTGCCGGGGCATACAGTCCACCACAGTCTGGAATCCTGAAGGTGGGATGCGGCACCATTCTTCCACGAGAAACTCAATCAACTCGCACGTGTTTGATGGAGGTAGAAAAAAGCTGTCTGAGGTGTTGTTCTGGAATATTCCATAAATGCTTGATTGGATTCAGATCTGGTGACTAAAAGGCCATGACATATGGATAACATCAGTGTCATGCTCATCAAACCATTGGGCGACCACACGTGCTCTGTGGATGGGTGCACTGGGGAGAGGATGTATCCTCTTGCAGCCATGTTAGCCATAATTAGAGGCAATCAGGTTTGTGCAGCAATTTTATACATGACCCTAAGCATGCTCGTTATTTACTTAATTAGCACATGGGTCACACCTAGGTGGAAACTCTTGCTTGGCGTCCCTCATATAAACAGGTGTTTCCATTTTTTTGGTCCACTACCTGTAAATTGGCAGAACATTTTTTTTAATACCTCCAAAGCTCTATTCCCATATCTTCCAACTTCTCCCACATTCCTTTTTCATATGCCCCTCCCTGCTCTTCATTTTCTCAATTTAGTTCTGCATTGTACGAGGCAAATAGATTGCACCTCCCAAAAAGACTCCTCTCCAAATGGAATAGCAGTGCTCGAGGGAGGATGAAATGATAAGGTGGAAAAGAAAAAATGAGAATGCAGTTTGGTGGAAAAGAAAGAAAAAGCAAGAGAGTATTACAAGTAGGTTGCCAAAAGTTTTGTAATTTTTGCATTTTAAGCAAAACGAATAAGCCTATTGGACTTATGATCAGTTGATAATGCAGTGCAATTTGGGGTACTGTAGCTGAACATAATGCTTGATTAGCTTACCGTAGCCATTCTCATAAAAGAGGATGAACTTCCTCCAGGCAAAATCATCAATGACTTGGATGAGCAAATGACCCAGCTGAGAAGAAGGACGCACTGTGAGCGTGTAGCCTTCACTTTCTCCTGTGGGTAAAGTTGGCAGTTCGCAGCCACTGCGAGGGCAACCCCCTGTTTCACCCGGACCCCCAACTCCACCTTGTTCCACAAAAAGGTATGGGATACGCATGGCCTCAGCCAGTGCTTGCAAAGACGAGGCGGCTGCACAGCCAGTGGAAGACAGAAGTGCCAGAATTCCTTGTTCCATAAGTTCACAAGCTGTAAGAGAGAACAGAAGGAAGAGATGATTGAGGAAACCAGGTAAACCTCAACTCCACATTCATTATCCACTTCTTACTGTTATCTATTGTCGTAGAAGGAAATACAGGAGCTGAAAAGCAGGAGGAGGCCATTAGGCCCAGCAAGCCTGCACAATTATGCCAACAACAAAGTATTCCCACATCCCTACTACGAACAGATACTTATACAACTCAATTTTAAAACAATCCAGAATCTATTGCCACTATCCTTGCAGAAAAACCACTTCATCCATTCATCACTCTCCGAGTAAAAGATATTTGTCTTACTACCGTCCTAACTCTCCTCTTCTTTACTCTTAAATTGTCTCCCCTTGTCCATTCTGTCCAAAACAATTCACACTGTCTATTGTGCTGAAAGACTCTTTTCCACTTATTTTGTCAATACCTTTCATTATCTTAAACATCTCTGTCAGATCCTCTTGCAAGAACCTCCTTTCTAATCGAAAGATCGAGTTTCTTTCAGCCGCTCCTTATAACTTAGTGTAGCTAGTCCCATGATCAATCTAGGTGCTTTACCTCTCTAGAGCAACTATGTCCTTCAAATGGTAACCATAACTGCACACAATGTTCTCCATGAGACCTCATTGAATTCCGGTACAAAGTTAAAACTACCTCTTTTGATATATCTAATCTTACATTAATGATTCCAACACCTTTCCTATACCTTAAGTCAAACTAACAGGTTGATAGTTCCCCAAATTATTCTCTGGATCCTTTGTTAAATATTGGGTTTACGTTTGCTACCATATTTTCATGCAAATAACCCATGTAACCCAAATAACCCATACATTAAATTAGTTCCAAAAATTCCAACTGCAGGGTATACTCGTGTGTGGGTTATACGACATTTCACCATAAGGCACGTGACATAACCACAGGGGGCCAAGTTAAATGATCAAGGAGATACAAAAAGAGGCAGTGTTCTTTTTTGCAAGTTTCAATGTAATCTTACTATTATTCACCAAATGTTCGTACGTCTGTCTGTCCATCCGTCCGTTTGAAGGTACCGCAAAAAACGGCTGAACCGATCACAACGATATTTTGGGTGGGTAATCCTGGGATTTCCTGGAGTAAAATATTGTTTTTCCAATTTCAGCTTTGGCCTCCAGCATTTTCAGGTTTGGACTCCTGCATAACGTTATTTTCCCGGGTGCCGCACAAACGGCTGCACTGATCGCTGCACAGCTGCACCGATCGGACTCGGTGACCTCAGACAAAGACCTTTTAGTGCAGCGGCATAGCAAAAATTTAAGAAGAATTGTGCATTTTGTGATGGAAGCACCAAATTTGGCACAATGATAGAATGTTATATTTAGAACATTTTCAGATATGGAACCACTTTGAAATTCACCCAAGGTCGCCGCCATATTGGATTTCAAAATGGCGGCTTTAAAAATCTGTAACCCTTAGGGGGGGTGGCGGAAACAAATCCTACAGGCACAATTATTGCCCCATTCACCCTATATCTTTTATAACATCAGTAGACACATTACAGCGGCGATACTGAGCTCAAGGGAACATCTAGGGGTCTGGGGAGTGAAAAATTTGAAAATTTCGGCCAAAAATACCCCTAAAAGAGGTCATTTGGTGTCAAATTTCAGGGGGGGTCGTGTATTGTCCTGTAGATAAAACATGCTGGTCCGTTGATTAACCCCTAATTAAACGACTTTTTTGTTTGTTTGCTCCATCCAGGTTTCAATCATGTCGAAGCAGTTCAAGTTAGTTCATGTTACCAAGCATGTAACTTCAACGCCAAAGACGCCACTGGACTGGGAACTCTGTGTTCTGTGTCAAGTTGATATAGGAGAGTCCCTACAGTGTCCTGCTGTCACGAAAAGAACTGATGCAGGTGCTGGATACAAGACACTTGAAGACAATCTATCAGCATTCAATAAACTAGGCAAGCTGCCACAAGACGTGGACTTGCAACGACTGGATGAAGGCCAAGGGATAGCTGCCACTCTAGCTGCCCACCAAGCCAAGTGGCACAAGTCATGCAGGGTGAAATATAACACTACCAAGCTACAGCGGGTACAGAAGAGAAGTCATTCAGAGGGAAGCCCTATCCCCAGTACAATCACAGATAAGTACAAGCTTACTAGGTCTCAGGCAGCTTGTGTTGATAGCATATGCGACAATTTGTGCTTCTTCTGCCAGCAAGAGCTTGGTTTGGAGTTTCATCAAGCAGCGACATTGGAACTAGATAAACACGTTCGCAAGGCTGCAGAGTTTCTTCAGGATACCACTTTGTTAGCCCAACTGAGTGCTGGGGACATGGTCGCAAGAGAGGCCAAGTACCATAAGAAATGTTTGACATCCCTATACAACCGCGTGAGGGCAGCAAAAAAGCTTGCTGAGCAAAGCCAGAGCACGGTAGATGTCATTTCAGCAATAGTCCTTGCTGAACTGGTAACGTACATAGAGGAAACTGCTAAAGAAGAAGACACTGCTCCTGTATTCAAAATGGCAGACCTCACCAAGCTCTACACAATGAGAATGGAACAGTTCGGAGTTGTGCTGGAAACACGAGTCCATACAACCAGACTCAAGGAGCGTATCCTGGCACACTTCCCTGATCTGCAGGAGCACAGGCAGGGAAGAGATGTCCTGCTGGTGTTTCAGGAAGACATTGGCAGTGCATTAGCCAAGGCATGTCAACATGATATTGACAGTGATGTTGTGCACCTGGCACGAGCTGCAGGGATTATAAGGAAGGATATGTTCCAGTCATCTCAGCCTTTCAATGGGTCCTTCTCAAACAAATGTCAAGAAGAGTCTGTGCCACAACTGCTGCTGACAATGGTCTCCATGATTTTAGAGGGCGCAGGCATCAAAGATCAGGCATGTCAGTCATCGGCATCGGCGTCTGTGACAATAGCTCAACTTCTCAAATACAACAGTGTGAAGCATGAGAGGAGAGGTGCAGGCACAGACGTACGACACAGCATTAGTCAAGAGACTCCTTTGCCAATATATCTTGGCTTGATGCTTCATGCCCATACGAGAAAGAGGGAACTGGTTGACACATTATCTGGACTAGGGATCAGCATTGCCTATGATAGAGTGCTACGGATCTCTGCAGAGCTGGGGAACGGGGTCTGTCAGCGCTTTCGGGCGGAGAAGGTGGTCTGTCCCCCAAAGCTCCGCGGTGGAGTGTTCACCACATCAGCTGTGGATAATATAGACCACAATCCCAGTTCCACGACAGCACACGACTCCTTCCACGGAACTGGTATTTCATTGATACAACATCCAGACTATGACAATCAAGGCACAGACCGAGGTATTGTCATCATCGGGGGTGTCTCAAATGTCAAGACTGTGGAGGACCTTCCACGGTATTACACAGATGTACAACCAGTTAGTTCACTTGCCAAAAGCCACCCTGTACCAGCTGGAACCCAGGCGTCGCTGCAGAGGAATCCTGCACAAGCTGAACTGGATAAAGAGAAGAGGTGGCTCCAGACTGTGAAGGATGCATGTGACAGTGGTGACACACAGAATCCAGGAAACATTTCTTGGGCTGCACATCACGCAGAGAACCAATCGGCCAAGGATACTAGTATCACAGTCACACCCACTGCCTTGCTTCCCCTCTTCCATGACCAAGCCCACTCAGTGGCAATGATCCGCCATGCCATGGATGTCATGAAAGCAGCGATCAATGAGCTAAACCCTGGACAGATACCCGTCGTCACACTGCACCAACCACTTTATGCGATCGCCAAGCAGGTGCAATGGAACTGGCCAGACACACATGGTGAAGATCTCTTTGTGGTCATGCTGGGTGGTCTACACACAGAGATGGCAGCTTTGAAGACAGCAGGAGACTGGCTGCAAGACAGCGGTTGGACACAGGCATTGGTTCAGGCAGAGATAGCAACAGCTGGCACAGCAGACTCCTTCTTGCGTGCAGCTCACGTCAGCCGTACAAGACGCGCCCACCAAGTAACTGTTGCTGCCCTACACATACTGCAGCATCGTGCATATGACATATACAACGAAAGAGCAACTGCAAGAGATGAGGAACCATTGGAGTTCGAGGCATGGTGTGACCAGAGAGCAGCGGCATGTCCACAGTTTCAGTACTGGGCCACTGTACTTAACCTGGAGCTCTGTATACTCCTCTACATACGTTCACTGAGAGAGTCCAAATTCACGCTGTACATGGACACCCTACCAGAGCTAGCTGCATGGTTCGCTGCATTGGGCCATATCCACTATGCTCGCTGGTTACCAGTCCACATCAGGGACATGGTTGGCATTGCAGAGAAACACCCAGATGTTGCTGCCAAGTTCCATGTGGGGCACTTCACATCCAAGAAGACTAGGCATGCTTTCTCCGCCATCTCCCTAGACCAGGCTCATGAACAAAACAATGCCACGGTCAAAGGCGATGGCGGGGCAGTGGGCCTAACTGAAAATCCAAGTGCCCTTCGACGGTGGATGGTGGCTGGCCCCGAAGTTGCTCGGGTCATCACAGAATTTGAGACCTCACAGCAACTGCGCCAAAGGGGAGAGCACACCCACCACCATGAGCAAACCGACAGTGTGCAGAAGAAGTTCGTCCAAGATGTCCGTGCACTGACAACAGTCATCGAAGAGATGGGCAGCCCCTTTGAAGAAGAAAGCACAGATTTGCTGGTCCTGGGCACACTGGAGATCTTGGGCCCAGCTGTTGTAGATACTGTGCGTACAGCTTTACAGATTGGGAGAGATCAGTTCCATTCATTTGAGAAGGAACGTCTGGCAGACAGATCCAAGCCACTCAATGATGTCATCAAACGCAACAAACTCCCGTTGTTTTCATCCATCAAGGTCAAAGCTGCCCAGAAGAGCAAACAACAAGTAGCCTCTGCAAAGAGTGATTCAGAGCTCTTCTCCAGACTATACATCGCATGCCAAACCAGAGATGGGGGTCTCGAGCAGTTCTTCAAACATGAGAACAGCGCACATCCGCCAGCACTCTCGCAAAATGGACAGCTCCGCTTTGGTTCCAAAGCTGACTTGTTGCAGCCCTTAGAACAGCTTGTCGAAACAAAGTCGGACCCACCACAAGTATCTTCTGTGATCCTCGATGGAGCTGTAATAGTTCAAATGCTGAGCCCAGGCCAGACCAAAACATTTCTTGACTATGCCACAAAAGTATTCGTTCCATACATTATGTCACAGCTTCAACATCGATCTCGTCTCGATCTAGTGTGGGACCGCTATGCAAAGTCAGGCAGCCTGAAGGCAACTGCAAGGACCAACAGAGGCAAGGGAATACGCAGACGTGTCACTGGCTCTGCCCTCCTACCAGGCAACTGGCACAGTTTCCTCCGTGTCGACGAGAACAAGGAGGAACTCTTCAGCTTTCTGTCTAAGCAGGTCACGGAGTCCATCGATGTGCCAGACAAACAGCTGATTGCTACTGACGGTGAACAGGTAATGTGCATGATGTATGTTAGTGTGTGTTAGTGAAAGTGTGTGTATGTGTCTGGGTGGTGAGAGTGGGTGCGTGCCTGCTTGTGTGTTTGAGAGTGTGTGTACAATCTTCTGTGGTTTCAGTACATATTATACAATGTATTATTGATTTATGCTGTTGTAGAATAAATTCTTACCCACATATGTGTATTCTTTTCATATAATTTAATTTTGATTATATAATCCCGATTTGTATTATCTATTCGGAAGAATATTTTGTATTGTATATATAATCTTTAGCTGTCCACGGTACACTCCCTCAAATTGTTAAGAAAGGCCTATTGGCCATAGTGTTCTTGAATTGCTTTTTTCTTTCCTGGCATCTTGGGGGAGTGTACACGAACAGTTGTGGGTTGTGGGTGCGAAAAAGGTTGCAGTGGGAGATGCAAGTGCAAGAAAGCGGCTCTGAAATGCACAGCACTGTGTGCCTGTGATGGTGACTGCTCACATTGAGTTTGAACTGTGACACTTGGCATGACTTGATGCAATACGCTCGCTAGTTCTCTTGCTGAACGTGTGTATACAATGTACGTAATATGGGATTATCAGTTGCTTATGTGCATTAAAACATATTTCAATACAACCATTCAATTCATTGACCTCAGAAATGTACATCTAGACACCAGAATCAAGTATCTAGCTGGCATAGAACCAGAGATATCGGTCAGCAGATTTTCGGAAGCCGCCATCTTGAAATCCAATATGGCGTCAGTAAATCAACTTCTAAGTAGAACCATTCAATTCCTTGACCTCAAGTTTGTACATCCAGACACTAAAATCAAGGCTGTAGCTGGTATAGAACCAGAAATATTTGTAATTAAAGATTTTTAAGCCGCCATTTTGAAATCCAATATGGCGGCCACATTGGGGTGAATTCCAAAGTGGTTCCATATCTGAAAATGTTCTCCATATAATATTCTATCATTCTGCCAAATTTGGTGCTTCCATCACAAAATGCACAATTGGTTTGCTATGCCGCTGCACTATTTTATAAGGACATGGGTTGAATCCCTGCTTGAGAGAATGCCAACCCCCTCCCCGCCATCACGGTCGTCTCTCTAACTAACAATCCCACGAGATATGCGGAAAGGACGACCCAAAACCAATTATCTTCTTTTTGATTTGTATATAAACATCATTAGAAGTAAATAATGACCTCGGCCAAAGTTCAAACGATGCGAGTTCAATCTCTACATGAGAGAATTCCACATAGCTATTTGGGCGGTGTATACGCAAACAGATCGCTGTCTCCATCGATCTTGCCAAGGCCTTAACACCTATCGGCTCAAAATCCTTTTAACTGTTGACTTGGTAGTTTTTACAATGAAGGAAACATTAACAATGTTGTTAAAAGTTTATTTTGTGATTAATTGGAGTTATGTTGTTTGGAATGAAAAAAGAGATATCGAGTTCAAGTAAATGACGACATGCCGTGATGGTTTCTACTTTCTAAATGTGAACTTCGTGGATCGCCATTTGCAGATTCGCCACGGACCCACGATTGATGTTTCTATACGTGAATGTACCCGTTTGTTTGCGAACGGGTACATTTTTCATTGAAGTCCTTCACGAACTTGCTGTCCACGTCTGACGTGCGATTGAGGGTGCTACAGAAATGTGGAATTTATTGGTTTCATGCTTTAGCATTCGCCGTATCTGCATTGCCTGTTTGCTTCTGGCCTCCCACCCATGCGTAGCACGTGCATCTCACTAGTATCTTTAATTACAGTTCTTTTGCATATTTTACCGACACATATATGTAATTACAAAGTTAAGGTACCGGTAAAGTCGTCTTCCATAAAGCCCACAAAAAGCCCTCGTCTTCTGTGTCACTGTGAAACAGCTGAAGCAGCTCGGAGTCGGCAAGTGTGCGTTTGTCACAATCCACATAGCCATCACTCCTATCCTCTGCTTCTCCAGAAATCAGCCCACTATTGCATCAACTTTCAGTTAGTTTGAATCCGGTCATGAAACTTTCACGTTTTCTCTTAATTGTACTGACAACAACAAACAACATGCATTTTAAGGCCATTTTCCCTGCTAGAGCGGGGTACTGACAGCAGGAGTGTATTCAGTTACCAAGCAGCTATCTAGCATTTATCAGGCCAGGTGCTCCTTATCAACGGCTTCGAATGGAGTGCTTGCTTGAGTGCTGAAGCCACTTGGTGAGCACTCTACAAGAAACGTGGTCTCTTTTCTCACACCTTCAGTTTGCCTTCCTGAAATCCAACAGCCTTACTTTACTATCGTGAACTCAATATCTCAACAATATAGCTGCGTACAGGATGTTGTCATCACTTGTCCCCAGATGATCTCCTATCTCCACCTCCCCCACCACATTACATTGCTTTAAAAAAAAGATCTAAAATTGCACACCCTCTGGGATTTTCTATAAATGGTTAAACATTATCCTGGAATCGATTTAGAATATCTTCCTCAATTCTGATATTCCCCCATTCCTGAACCCAATATATTCTTGGAAAATTAACCACCATCCCCCACACCCCCTCCCAATCAACACTGCACCCTCTCCATCCAGAATCAATTCTATTTGTTCCTTCCATCATGATATTGCTTACTGACAATACAATATTGTGTTTCATCTAGATTACCACACCTCCTCCTATCGTCACCGATACATCGTCCACCTTCTTGTACCATCCTCAAACTACTCTCCACATTAAACAAAGTCTGACTTACTGCAACTACATCATACTCCTCACTATCTACTTTTGGCTTAACCTCTTCCATTATGTTACTTAAACTCTTGGAAGTTGGTACATAATATCCTTAACCCTTTGTTGTCTGAGTACCAGAGCAGCTATCTATAACAATATAATCAGCAGCAGTTCCTCCATCAACAGCATCTCTACCTTCCTCTAGCCTAAAAAAGCCTAAATTCCCTCTTCAATTTCCATTCCAAACTTTGCTACACCATTCAACTCCCATTTCTCCTTCATCCTGAAAAACCTCTCCATCTTTTCTTTACTCAAATTAATTTTTCTTAAATTAAAATTCACCAAATTAATTAATTAATAATAGAATTAATAATAAAATCAAATTAATTATTTCAATTTTAAATTAAAATTAAATCACAATGCAGACAAAATATACATATGTCCTCTTTGCTCCCATTTTATTAAAAAGGAAAGAATGGTGGATATTGAGAAATTTGCTGAGTTTTACTAAATTGTTGAAAATAAAACATAATTCAGTTGGTCACTGTCACAATTACCGTCACAATAATCATCATAATACAATATTCATCATAAAGGCCATTTATTGATCGAAATGTAATTCCTGATTTTATCTGATTATCACACCAAAATATCACAAAATGACTCAGCAAAGTATTGCGTCATCATTTTTTGTTTTCGTCAAAAATAACACATCTACCTCCATAATTGGACAAAAATCCTGGGTTTGCAAAAAGATTCAACATCCTTCTGTAAAATGAAGATTTTTCAGATATAATTTTTGAAAGGAAGTATTTTTTACTGAAAGAGGTATGTTGACAATGAACTTTCCTCAAACTCTGCAAGGTAGCTCTTTTGTTAGCGTGCTACAAAATCAGGGTAGAATCGTCTGCTAGAACTTGCTCGTGTACAGTGGAGATCTCATGTAGTACATTTCAAGAAGGTCATCACTCTTTAAAGATTCGAAATTCTGTGCATGTCGATGACAGCTGCAAAGACAGGGGCATCAGTGATTTAAGGACAGCGCACATCACCTGTTTTGGGGAGATTAGATACTCTGGGACGTGAAATTGTCTCGTGTACTCCATCTTCGGAGGTCAGGCTCTAATTTCCAGCAAAATAGTAAAAGGGCAGACGGTTTGATTTATTCGACCAAGTGCACCCACAATTTAAGTCTCACATGAATTTGGCAAACAAGCAGTTAGCGAGATGGAGAGAAATTTGCACTTTCTTCTTGTTGTTTAATTGTTGTTGCACACTCGTCATAAAAGGACGATTGAATGCCTTCATTCAAAATAAGCCACAAGAATATCAACAAATATATAAGTAAAACCAGTTTACTCATATACCGCAGAATACAAAGGCTAAGTGGAATATTTCATAATATTCTTTTATTTTGCTTCCGTGAACAACGCAACCAAGACTTATTCACTTTATTTCAATAAGAAGTAAAAAATCACATGTAGAGACTTCAAGCATCGCAGTCACCAAATTGGTGTTTTCATCTCCCAATAGGTTGAAGAAAACAGGGTTTGAAGATTCAAACAAGGAAATGAATAATGTTCGAAAAAATAGACTACTGCCTATATCATTCTCACTCCTTTTCATGCCCCTTTACATTCTCACAGAGTCCGAGACTTCAGTCTTTCACGCCTTTGCTATCTGCTGCAGTGCTAATAGAGAATGACAATCATATGTACTTTAACTCATGTGCATTTCCTTGAAGTTTTATGAACCTTTGCAAAGTGGCTATACATACATTGCTTTATCATTGCTTCAGCATTCATGCAGTATTGTATAATATTCAACATTTTGTTCATTCTTGAAGATCCATGTTTGCATGCACAATGGAATTTTATTGAAACTGAGTTGTGTGCCTTGGTAGCACGATGCCAATATCTAAATCAAATTATTATTAAACTGATCATCTACTATAAATAAATGAGTTGTGTGTGTGTGTGAAGCATGTTTTTTGTGGAGTTATACTGGAGCTTTCTGATGTGGAATGTGATACACTGAAATGATCGTCATGATCTCCTAAGTAGATTAGCCTAATAAACTACCAAGAATCTGGAATAATTCACATGTTTTAAGCGCACGCCATGTTAAGGTGTATAGGGCAGCTTAATAAGTCCTTCCACGGCATGGCTTTTTTTTTATGGATATCGCCCCAGACAAGACACACAGCCACTCTAGGTAGGGGGCTCAGAGAGGATTAGAAAAATACAAGGATAAAGCAAAACAAAATAAAAATAAGTAAATAAATAATAACAAGAAAACATCCAAATCACAGGAAGTAGCAGAGGTTAGGTAAAATGTGATTAAACCTCAAAGATGTAGGAAGTATGAATTGACATTCCTCTTAAAACCATGTCGATCGGAGGATAATGGGAAGCATGTTACAGGTAGTGAATTCCAGAGCGAGACAGCACGAGGGATAAAACTATCTGCATAGCCTTTCGTTCTGCATCTTGGATCGGCTATAGTGTTTGGGTGTGCAGAGATGGCAAACCGAGTCTTGCGTCCAAACACTCGTATGGGAGGAGCCAAGTTAGAAAGTCCAACAGAACATTTGCCATGAAAATATCTGTAGAACAAACCAAGAGTGGCAACTGACCGACGGTGAGAGAGTGGTTGAAGAGTTGGACCCATTTCAGCACCAACCAGGTTGACAATGCGTTTCTGGAGCCTATCCAGTAAAGATAAGTAGCAGGTTGGTGCTCCAGTCCAAATGTGACAACAGTACTCCATGAGGGGACATATAGTTGCCTTATACAGGTACAAAACAGCCTCAGGAGGTAAATACCTCTGCGCTCGATAAAGACAACCAACTCGCTTGGAAGCACTCTTAGCAATACCAGAAATGTACTTATCCCAACGGAGGTTAGAAGACATGTCCAGACCAAGAAGCTGAAGCTCCAATGATTATGTTAAGGTTGAAGATCCCATGTGCACAGAAGGGAAAGACCTGTTTCTAGAACCAGATATGGACAACAATTTAGTTTTCTTTGGATTGAAGGTTACTAGCCAGTCGTGCCCCCCCCCCCCCCCCCCACCCCTCTTCAACACATTGTCCAAAGCATTGTCCAGAGAAATACCAACCGCATTTTACAAGTGGCGTTGAGTGACTAAGCAGATGTACACTGGAGTGAGGAATCATCAGCAAACATGGCTAGCTGAGACAGAACAATATCAGGAAGATCATTGATATAAACAAGGAACAATGTGGGACCAAGGACAGAACCCTGTGGAACACAAGAATTGATGGAGCAAGTAGGAGAGATTGACCCTCAAGTACCACCTTCATCTTGCGATTTGTAAGGAAAGCTGAGATGATTGAATGCACCACTCCAGATACACCATATGACTGAAGCTTGTGGAGCAGACCCCTGTGCCAAACTTTATCAAAGGCTTTTGAGATAGCCAAAGCAAGTAATCGAGGTTCACCCTTGGCTCCAATGCCTGGAAATTATGCGTAATTAAGGATAGCAGATCACCAGTAGAGCGAGAATAGCGAAAGCCATACTGGCAGTCAGTGAGAATATCATTGTCCTCCAGATGTCTGAGAAGTTGTTCATTGATGAAGCATTCAAATACCTTACTTATAACAGGAAGCAGGCTGATGGGGCGATAGTTACTTGGTTCACAATGCTCACCGGCACCCTTGAAAACAGGGACAACAGAAGCCACTTTCCATGATGAAGGAAACACCGAAGCAGACAAGCACATGTTAAATAGCTTGGTGACAGCTCGGGACAACACATCTTCAATACAATCACAGGGATTCCATCAAGACCAGACACTTTTGAGGCATCTAAAGTAAGAAGAATTCTGGCAACCTTCTTAGGAGCGGAACAAGAATATCAGAGGCTGTACGAGATGGAAAATCAGTAAGAGGGAATCCCCGATCATCGAGTGTTGAATTGGAAACAAAGCAGTTTGAAAAGAGGTTAGCCTTATTCAGAGGTGAAGTAACAACCTCAAGTCCATGAAAGAGCGGAGGGCTAGACGATTTATTGCGGTTGAGTACACTGTTGGCAATCCGCCAAAAAGTTCCGAGAGCCAAGCCGCTAAGTCGCAATGGAATCGGCTTCAGAAGCAGCATATTGCTGCTTGGCATCCTCAAGAACTCTTTTACAGTCGTTACTTGCTTTGCAGAACAGACATTTGGACTCCAGAGACTCTTGCACATGGTACTGCTTGAAATAGTGGTTGCAATGAGCAATTGCTGATGCACAAGCAGATGAACCATGGATGGGAATGGACCTTCACTTGATATGTACGTGAGGGAATATAAATACCCATACCAGTGCAAATCCATTGGGATATTTCCTCGGCAGCCATATCAGAACCAAGACTGAAAGCTGAGGTCCATGGCACATCAGCAAGAAATGAACGGAATCCATCCCAATCAGCTTTCCCAAACTGAAACACAGTGCGGTGAAAAGTATGCACTGGAGTTTAGAAAGAGGAGTAAGACATGAACAGAAACAGTGGAATGATCCGAGTTACCGATTGGAGGCAGAACATCGGCAACGCAATCAAAGGGGTTAGAACACAGAAAGAGATCAGGCAGGTATCTTCCATCAGAAGCACCATCAGAAATATGAGTGGGAGAGGAAACAATTTGGGTGAGGTTTTTTTAGAGATTGAGAAATTATAGGTATTGATACCAGGAAGGTCAGTATTGTTAGAGTGTACCAACCACTCCTTGTGGTGAACGTTGAAGTCACCAAATCCCATGATGTGTGCAGAAGGGTGGAGTAAAATAGACCTGTCAATGCTGTCTGAGATTGCGTCGAACACGGCACAAGAGGGAAAGGAAGGTGAGGGATACAGAAAGAAGAGATATGTTGCTGAATGCAGAAGAACAAGGTGGAAACACATAAACTCATGAGAGCCACTTTCAAGAGAGTTTTCATGAGCTAAAGGTAGAGAGTCCTTAACAAAGATACCAAGACCATGAGAAGGAGGGTGATGAAGTCGGTTAAAAATATGTAACCAGGTAACTTGAAAGAAACGGAGGAGATACCACTATCCAACCGACACTCAGATAGAGCCACCCGATCAGGTGAGTTAAGCTGAATAAAAGATTGGACAGAAGAAAAGTTGGAGCGAAAGCCCCTGACATTGGAAAATCAAATATTAAAAGGATTTGAGCGTCGCTGCACACGGGCTGGTGGATTAGCACATACAGGTAGAGATCTGTTATTCTTAAATTGTAGACCCATATTCATATTCATAGTGATATAAATTCATAAAACATTTAAAGGGAGTGGACAGGCCAGACAAGGAAGAAGAAGAAAAAGAAGAAGAAGGAAAAGAAGAAGACAGTCAAAGTAACCTAAACAAATTTACAGACCAGTCCAAGACACTCAATAGGGTCCCACAAACTCCTGCGAACAGTCATAACAATGCCACTCTGATGGCCTCAGGAATGCAACTGAAAATGGCTGCACGCACCACCCCAATGCATGTCCATGGCAGCACAACCATTACACCTGTTGATAAATCAGCTTCTCAGAGCATTACCAAAGAGTTCGGAATCCTATACTACCAGGCGGCCATGACCTGCGACATGTTTACTTTCGGTACCCTTCAGAGAAGCAGAATTTACCAGATCACGGACAAGAAAGACACAAAATAACTAAGACTATAAATGACAGAATAGAAGAAGAGAAAGAAGACTAGGATGAAAACAAAGAAGAAGAAGTAGAGGATTGAGAAGAAGAAGAAGAAGAAGAAGGAGAAGAAGAAGAAGAAGAAGACTGGCTGGTGCCATTCACCTAGTCCTGAAACAAGGAAAACCCTCTCCACAGGACCACTGAGAAGGTGGGGTTGACTAGGCCAGGCAGAAAAAGAAACTTTTTATTACCCCCAAAAGGCATGGCATTCTACTTACAAAATAAATAACAACAACAATGATAACATTGTAACAAAGCATATATTAATTGATCCTGGATACTAATACTAATATTAACAACAACAATAATATTAGTATCATTTGGCAATAATAATAATAATAATAATAATAATAATAATGATGAATGCATAAACAATAAGGAAGATTAGTTAATCAAGAAGAATACTGGATTTGAAATTATTCCTCGTCAGATAAGGATTCGTTGAATATACGCCGTGAAATAATGTGACAAAAATCGCAGACAATAATAAAACAAAACCGCAGACAAAAATCTGGAAGTGATATCATCATTTCGTATGCAGCTGCGGCTGCTGGTTGCATCATTGCTGGGAGCATATCTGTGCCACTGATGCAGTGCCCCCTGTAACCAGGAAGCTGGTACTCATTTTTCCAACCACCTGGTGTTACCAGTCCACCTGGTGTTACCTTAACAGCACAACAGGGGCTCAGTTGGTTCTACCTTAACTGTCAAACCAACACCAGGCTTCAGAGGTGAAATGATCATCTAAAGTTCATTATAAGAGGAGACCACCATTTTGAAAGCTAGTGTGCATTCAATAACACCAGCTTTTGCAGCTCTGTTGGGGGTTCATACTCTAAAAGGGTTTGCTCCTTGGCTAAACACTGAACAGGACTTTATTCCCGAGAAACTAGTTTACTTTTAATGTAATTGTAATTACAAGCAAAATACATTTGTATTGAATAAGATGCTTTGAAAGTTTACAATATGGTATCAGGAATCCTTTCGAGTTGGCAGAGTTTGTAACAAATTCTCACCCACACATTGGAATGACGGGATACTTTAGAGGTAATAACCTCCTTGATTCTAAGTTGTCAAGTCTGAGTCTTATTTGTGACCCTGACGTGAAACTGCAGCTGATGATAAGCAAACAATGTTGCAGCATGGAGCATACATTATTTGTAAACGTTGCTGAGGGAGGCCACATTGTTAGCTAGCATGAATTTGTTAAAGGCAAATAACCAATAAGAACATTTGAAAAGAGCAGGCAATTGTGTGCCTGTACTCAGGGAAAAATTCCTGTGCATATTTATGAGGCCATTGCTTCATCAGCAAAGCTTGATAATGATGTATTCATTTGTAAATTTTGGTCAAATATACATTTGGTAGATATACCAGGGACATTCAAATATTTATTTGAATGAATTACTCAAAATACTCCGAGAAAAAGCAGAAAAGTATAACGAGGCACACATATCGAACTTGCTCAGGAAGAATATTCCACAAACGGGAGAAAAGAGGAACAAAAACATGGAGGTTATTGATAAGCCTTCATTTGGGAGTTCAACCAGGAGATGGTTTTTTTTTTGGGGTTTTTTTTGTATACAAGATCGAGGCTCGTGAAAGAGCTAACATTAATCACACAAAAAGACAAACCGACACACAAAACACAAAAAACAAGGGGAGCGGCAGACACGATGGGGAGAGAGGGGGAAGGACACAAACACAACATTTCAGAGCAGGGACATCGGGAGGACTTGGGGGGGAGGTGGGAGAGGAATAAAACATATGAACACTGCAAGGACTCTGGGGTGAATTACCGGGGGTAGAAAAGATCAAGGTTTTCGATGGGGGAAGATAAAAGATGGTGGTGAACAGCTGTTTTAAAGACCTGGAGGGAGGAGTGGGATTGAAGGGAGTGGTGGAGTTTGTTCCAGAGGCGGAAGAAAAGGGGAATGAAAGAGTGAAGGTGAGCAGAGAGCCTAGACTTTGGCAGTTTAACCATAAGAGGGTTGCAGGCAGATCTTGTGCGACCTGAAGGAATATTGGGGGGACAGAGCACAGAGAGAGCTGGGGGAGCAAGGCCGGAGAGGAGTCGGTAGAAGACAGAAAGACCACCAACCTGCCTGCGGTGAGTGAGTGAAAGGCCCTCGGAGTTGACTACATCGCAGGAGATTCCAATGATTCTGAAAGCTTTGGCCTCAACAGCGTGAAGCCGAGCAAGGTGTGAGGCAGGAGCACCAGCCCAGAGGGGGGAACAGTATTCCATTGAGCTGCGGATGAAAGCCTTGTATGTGGTGAGGAGCTCAGGTGTGCCAAGGAAGGACTTCGCACGACGGAGGATGCCCAGTCGGCGACTGGCTTTGGAGGCCAGCTTGGAAATGTGGTTTTCCCAAGAAAGATCATGACAGATAGTGAGACCCAAAAGCTTGAGCGACAGAACTTCTTGGAGAGGATTGTTGAGAAAGTAGATGGGAGGGTTGTCCAGTCGGTCCTTTCGGAGAGACATTGTAAGAGTGTGAGATTTGTCAGGATTAATGGAAGAACAGATACATCCTGGATAATCTGGGGGTAGGGTGGAGGATAAGAAGGTGCAGGTGGCAGGAGGGATGCAGGGGAGTGGGGAGGAGGGCTAAGACAACAGAGGGAGTGAGACAGGAGATAGAAAAAAGTAAAAATCAAAAAGACAGTAAAAATCAGAGCGAGATACCTTTTTGGGATGTGAGAGAAATGGTCTTTAGCCTTAATGTGAGAAATACGGATAATGTTGAGAGCTTTAAATTTCAGATTCCAAGAAGAACAAATCTGATGCTGGGCAATAATCCACAGGGGAGAGCAATACTCCATTGAGCTACAGCCAAAGTCCTCGTAGCCTGTGAGAAAGCTCTGGTTTATCTGTATGTGCTGTCACTGATGATCTGCCAATAAGCGATGAATCTGGTCCAGCGGCTGATGAGGTGTGTCGCATTGGCATATTCTTGTTGTGTGTATTATGTTTAAATGTCATGAAGCTGTGGAGGGACTCTGGGAAGAGTTTGAAACAGCAAAGGGTTACCTTGTGTAGCCTTCATGGTTGCAGTTATGCAGCTTTCTTCAGCTAGAGGTGGATGGGAGAAGTAGTTCTATATATATATATATGTATGTATGTAAATCTCATTCTAACCACTTACTCACTGACTGACTGGTATTAACGGAATATTTTGTTCCTCCCGAGTGACGGAGAAAGCCTAAATTTGGAGTGCCAACGGACATCGAAGCCGATACACTGGGAAAATTCACAGAAATGTTGGAAAGTGTCGTGTACGTAAATATAAAACTATGTAAAAAAAACGTAAACACATCCATTTAAACAAACAAAAAAAACCTCAATCGATATCAAGCATCGGAAAATTGTAATTTCTCCAAATGTAAACTGTGAAACAAAAATTTACATAAAAAACGAAAACGTGTCCATAACAAAACTCAATTGATATCCAGCAGGAGTTCCGTGATGCTTGCCCATAATCATAAAGCTTCTATTTATTATGTACCTACGTATGATGCACGGTTTGTTATTGCGTACAATGTGTAAGCATACAAACACACGGGGGAGTGGGTCTCACACACACACACACACACACACACACACACACACACACACACACACACACACACACACACACACACACACACACACACACACACACACACACACTTTTACTGTCCTATACTAGCAGTCAGTCAGAGCAGGAATTTGGAATTTATTCAGGATGCCGGCAATAGCTCACCTTCTCTTTGGAAAGGACAGAGTAGGATTTGAGCTGTATAGTCTTGGTTTGATTCCTCACCTGAATATAAACTCTCATTGGTGCTTTCCTGGCAGTGGGTGACAAGACAAAGTGCACCTCTGGAATTGACTTTAAGAGTTTGGGATCCTTCTGCTAACATTAGATGACGGATCAATGAAGATTTTGAGCAAAGGGTCGGCGAGTTATTGCCAATAACCCAAAGACATTCCAAATTCCTGCTGCCTTCAGTTGTATTGGAGGCCTAAAAGATTTGGACTAAAATGTACAGTGGCTGCCCCCACATTAATATGGGAATAATTTGGGCCACACAGATATTATAGCAGCAGATAATATTTTGGTAAGTGTAGAGTGGGAATATTAATGAGGATGAACTGCAATTCAGACATTTATCCAGCGAAATAAAAAGTGAATACAGTAACATACAAAGCAGACACATCCACCATATGCAAAATTACCATTAGGTCACACCTAAGGTCGAGACATCCGAATGGAAAATTACCCAACAACTCCTTACAAAATCTAATGTCTGGTCATGCTGATTGGTCTATCATTCCATTGAAATAACGAGGGGACTCTTCCCTTAGGAGAGCAGATTGAAGCCAGAAGAGCAAAGAAAGTGAATACTGGAGAGTAGGCTAGAAACTAGAAAGACAGAAGCACCTGCCATGCTGGTGTGGAGCCTTATGGTGGAACAAAGACTTCGAGGCCAAAGCTTCACACACAAAAAGAAATAAAAGGGGTGCAAGTTTTCCGCAGCCATGACTTGGATTGAACCTTCCATGGAAGAATGACTGTGTATGAATTGTTGGATGAAATCAATGTTCAGCCCAAGGCTCAACACATTCTTGTGTTTCCTTATCCGCTCCAGAGGGATCGAATAGGCCGCCGGTGAAGACGTTGTTGCATCATACATGGTTTTCGTTAAGTTAGCAATGGGGTGAGAGGTTTTTTTATCCTCTAAGTACGTGGCAGCATCCAAGTGGTTTGCAGATGGTGCCACTGTGCAGCCCTTAACTGGATATCCTGCTGTTACTGGTTCGGGCAGGTGTCATGTGTAATCCTATAATTTATTGCCACCTTATTCAAATCAATCTAGCCTTTGCATAATCCTCTTTGTTCTTCATTAAATATATGTGCATGTACACTGTGAAGCCTTTAAAGAGTGATGACTCCAGAAACCTCACTGCATTTTCAAAAATTTGAAACATCATCCTCTCGAAAAACCGCTCAACGGATGAAAAGAGAGACAAACTAGAACGGAACTCAGTAGAAAGCATACCTCCGCCTGGTGAACAGTTTACATTTTGTATCTCAGAGTAGACCAGAAAATCACAACACAGAATTTATATAATGCAGAAACATTCTTCACCAAATTTGAATCGATTCTTCCTTGTCACACACACAACCTGTCCAACAGGTTTGGTCCAAATCCATCCACAACTTTTTGAGATATCCTGCATTGTATCCATTTTGGCCCTATCTCGCAATGGTGAAGAATCACTTAAAAAATTATAGTATCCGGATCCAAATCCGGATATTCACCAAAATCAATAATTTCGTCCTTGTCACATACGCTACATCTCTGCAAAATTTCGTCCGAAAGACAGACGGGGTGAAAACATAACCTCCATCCACCTTCGGTGGCAGAGGTAAAAAGACAACTTCAGATTCATCAATGATGGACGGTGTGCTTCAAACTGCTAATTAGAAGTAACTCTATAAAATATCTTGCATTGGACAACCCAAATTGAACATTTTTCGACATTGGATATTTGATGCATTTTCTTGCAGAAAACTGATATATACAATACAGGGTGTCCATAAAATACTTGTGCAACTTTTATAACTTTTGATGTTCACATATTAGAAACAAACTGCAAATGTGCATGAAAGGATCATTCATCAATTTTTGTTCATGTTAATGTTGTTATTAATGCTGTTACTGGTGTTGTTGTTGTATAGTCCTGGACAGTTCTCTTGAATAAGTCAACGGCACGGAGACAGCCGATTGATCTCCCAGGAGCGACCCAGAGATCCCCCACTCTAGGATGGTGTACGCCTGCCCTCACGAAGTCAGAGCCACGACAGAGTTAGAGGAAGAGAGGGAAAGAGAGAGAAGGGAGAGAGAGAGAAGAGACAGAGACAAAAGGAAAAGGGTCAGTCCATGGAGACCGGTCGGCACTCTGACCGTGACCACGCTGCCCTGACGAATCCGGGCAGCAGGGAGGAATGGGGAAGATTTGACCCCGACTTCCGTTGGGGGGTACAACCACCACGAAGAGGCGTCCCCGAGAGTTGCTGTTATTAATGTTGTTGTTATTGCTGGTGTTAAATCCACAATTCCCCTGCGTTTCTTGATGAGCTGACATTTTCTAATGAGGCGACTTCTACATCAGTGGTAAAGTCAACCACCAAATTACGATGATTACATCATTCACATATCACTTTGTACCAGCTAGACTTGGCTTCCTGCCACTGAGCTTCAAATGTGTGACAGTTCATGAATTATGTCATCCCAGGCAAGTGGATCGGTAGATCTGGACCAATTGCTTAGCCACCTCATCCACCTGACCTCTTCTCATTGGACTTTTTTTATGGGGCTACGTAAAACTGTTGTTCATCAAAACCATATTCTTTGGATGAACTTATGGCAACTATCACGAATGCAATTCATGAAAATACTCAGCAGCAACTGGAGAATGTTTTCAACAAGTTGGAAAATCGGGTCAGAACATAACATTAAAAAAAAAAAAATTCGTGTTGAATGAGCGTGCAAGGTGATACTATTTCGTCTACGAATGACAGTTCTAGTTAGCTTTCCAACGGTAACCATTGCAAAAACCAATATACATATTCTAGTTTTGTATTCTTACTTAATTTTCTGAAATTTGCAGAATTTGTTTGTCACTTGGAGGTTGTGGGTTACGATGTGTAAATAAAAGGTGGAAAAAGTCTGATTTAATGAAAAACAAAATGTGAAATTTTGAAAGGGGGTGTAGACTTTTTATAAGCACTGTATATGTATGAGCTGCAGTGCATTCAGAAAGTATTCAGACCCCTTCACTTTTTTCACATTTTGTTATGTTGCAGCCTTATGCTGAAATCGTTTAAATTCATTTTTTCCCTCATCAATCTACACTCAATACCCCACAATGACAAAGAGAAAACAGGATTTTAGAAAGTTTTGCAAATTTTTTTTTTTTTTTAACTGAAATATCACATTGACATAAGTATTCATACCCTTTGCTATGACACTTGAAATTTAGCTCAGTTGCCTCCCATTTCTCTTGATCATCTTTGAGATGTGTCTACAGTCTACACCTTGTTTGGAGTCCACCTGTGGTAAATTCAATTGATTGGACATGATTTGGAAAGGCACACACCTGTCTATATAAGGTCTCACAGCTGACAATGCATATCAGAGCAAAAACCAAGCCATGAGGTCGAAAGAACTGCCTGCAGAGCTCAGAGTCAGGATTGTGTCGAGGCACAGATCTGGGGAAGCCTACAAAAAAATTTCTGCTGCATTGAAGGTTCCCAAGAGCACAGTGGCCTCCATAATTCTTAAATGGAGGAAGTTTCGTATTTCGTAATGGAGGAAGTATGTGGTGTCAGTGTACAAGTTTCGTATTATAAGTCGATTTTGTGTTGAGTAAGCCATGGGAAAATGAGAAGAGATCAATTTGAAGTCCCAGATTAACAACTCGTCTATTGTGTTGAAAGAATCTAGAGGGCAGTGAGAGAGGGTTTTGCAATGAGTATTAGTAAGTGTCGACAGGATGAAAAAGCAGAATCAGAGACTTAAATTGTTCCTCCGACACAAAAATTATTCTGCAACATGGAATGGATAAAAATGCCATTTGCTGGCTTGGGGGAGAAAAAAAGTGTTATGTTGTCATGGAAAATGTTCCGCAGGGCGAAACAAGTTGTACTTTATTAAAAATGTCTCCAATTGCAATTTTGGGATCTATCAAAGTTAATGAAGCGGGCCATGTTGGTTAAATCACATACTCGATTACGCGCAGCTTTGGCTCGGATGGGGAGAATTGGAAGTGTTACTTGAACAAAAACTGGAACCCAAGGAAGGTTGAAGGACAAATGAGCCAGGCGGTGGACTCATTTCGCTATCAAAAAAAAAAAAAAAAAAAAAAATCATTCAGATCGAGGCTATTCTAGACATTCAGTGCAAAGTGTAATACTTGTCACTTTCAATCATGATGTGAAAGCTTGCACATTCAGATGGTCAAAGAGATGATTTATTACTCGCAATACTTATTTGGGTAAAGCAAGATATGGGATAAGTTTGCAACCTCATTGTGTTATTATTTAGGATAACATTACTGATTAATATCAGCATATAGTTATACCAAACTTTTGGAGGAGTCTGGCTCGATATTCATACAAAAGTAAAATTAAGGGTCATATGTATATTTTGTATGCACAGGACAAAAGTCTTATAGAGGGCATTGTGGGAGTGGGGTTTCAAAAAGTTTCAAAATGAGACACTGACAATAGTTCAAATTGTGTCAACATTATTTTCCAAAAAAGTAGTATACATAATTAGTAACAATATTTCCTTAGAAACTGCAGACATATAGATCGGATATATATATATATATTTATATATATATATATTTTTTTTTTTTTTTCTTTTAATAAAACAAATTTTAAAATTTTAAAATATTTAAAAGATGTTATTTGAAAATTAAAAAGATTTTTTTTTTTTTTTAAAGAACACGGAATTTTATAAACAAGATATCAGAGATTACGCTAGTACTCTCTATGTAGGGATGGCGCAGGAAAAAACGTTGGTCCCATCTGCTACATGCAAAACTAAAGTTAGATTAATCTTCTTTAAAAACTCGCTTAGGCTACATGTGAGACCGACCTGGTCTGTTCAGCTGATTGTCGAGGCAGGGATCCCTTTTCAGTTCTCCAGACCAAGGCAAAAGCAAAATAAAGCGAAAAAACGGGATCGCTCAAACCCGGGAATTCATCTTCTTGTTCATAATAATAATAATAGTAATCTTCTTCAGACGGCATTTTTCCGAGCTGCCTCTATCAATGGCAATGATTCTTATACCATTCGATAGAGTTTTACTTCCTGAAACATCCTTTGGTATTATAATTCCCGTAGCTTGAAAGGATTCCTCAAAAAGTACACAAAACGACATTCCTTTGTAAAAGTATAGGGCTGGGGTGGGCGTGGCTATGACTGTCAACCAGCTTGATGGGGGCGGAGCCGCGAGACACATTTTCCTCAATGTCGGCGTCATGCGTGATAATGTGATGTGGCATAAAATAATATCAGCAGAAATATCATGTCTCGGGAAAGGCCTTGTTTTTCAGTTTTACATTTGTGAAAATAAAACAATAGCGAGGTACCAGTGCTATACACCGCACATGGGACACGTGATCATGAACCCTCTTGTCGCTAGTCAAGTTAAAAGCAAACCACGTGATCAATAAACCTTCTCGAGTCACGGTTTCTCGGCGCCAGATTGGTTACGTCGGAGCATCACTGATGGCGTCGTATAAACAGCCTAAACAACTAATCCATGGGAATTGAATCTACTATAAATGGAGGTGTGTGTGTGTGTGCATGTTTGTGTGTGTGTGTGTGTGTGTGTGCATGTTTGTGTGTGTGTGTGTGTGTGTGTGTGTGTGTGTGTGTGCGCATGTTTGTGTGTGTGTGTGTGTGTGTGTGTGTGTGTGTGTGTGTGTGTGTGTGTGTGTGTGTGTGTGTGTGTGTGTGTGTGTGTGTGTGTGTGTGTCATACTTTTTCACATCTATTAATTAATTATGTACTATTCAAATGTGCCTTTTAACCCTTTAGACTGCTGAGACCCCTTAGACCTTGGAAGACCCTTTAACACTTGACCCAAAAGACCCAGATGAGCCAAATGTCCCCGAGGACCCAAATCACCCAAAAGTCCCCGATGACCAAATCACCCAAAACTCCCCAAGGATCCAAAAGTCCTTGACGACCCAAAAGACCCAGATCACCAAAAAGTCCACAAGGACCCAAAAGTCCCCGAGTACCCAAAAAAACCCAGATGACCCAAAGTCCGCATGGACCAAAAATACTCAGATGACCCTGATGACTCAAAGTCCCTGAACACCCAAAAGTCCCCAAAGACCCAAAAGTCCCCAAAGATCCAAAAGTCCCCAAAGATCCAAAAGTCCCCGAAGATCCAAAAGTCCCCAATTAAAATTTGGTCCAATGGACCAACGGTTTAACAATGAACCTAGTTTAATAAATATTTGAACTGACATTAAGTGTTCTTTCCATTTTTGTTTTGGCATACTGCATCACCTGGAGTGGTCAATGGTCAATTCGTTGATATTTAAATATAAAGATCCAAGTTTCCTTATGTCTATGCCCTATTAGTATTACCTATGACTACTGAGGTTGGGGATTTGGGAGAGGGAGGTGGAAGCAGGGGGGGGAGGTGGAAGCAGGGGGTGGAGGGGGAACAATTGTTATTTTTTTTTAATAAAAAATTATGCCAGACACCCTCAGTACACCACTGTTGAGCACGTCTATAAAAAGTTTGTACTACAACATTTGTAAATCAGTAGTAGAACATCATCTACTCAAATATTATAATAATTATTCAGACGGTGTGTATTTCTGAGCTGGGCCTCTCTCAATGGCAATGACTGGAGTTTTACTTGGTGCAGAATCCTTTGTTATAATTTGTTTCTCAAGTATATTTCTCCAATTAAATATTTACAGATACTCTCTGAGTGTGTTCTCTCGTACTCAACCAACGCCATCGTAGTTTGGTAAGGCCACGCCCATCCCCACGCTCACTGATCAACCCTGAACCTTGCTTTGTGCACGCACAGACAAGAAAGCGTGTCACGTGTACAGTGTGTTTGACTAACGTCTTTCTGATCATTTATAGTGATGTATTTTTGTCTGGCGAGAATCTACTCAAGTATTACCGAGGTCATTCATTCATTCATTCATTGAAGTTAATTTTACAAAACTATTATCAGAGAGTGTGTTAACACTGTCGACTCTAAGTACTACTAACGTCGGGATGACGCGGATAAAAAAATGTCGGCCCCACCCACTGATACAACACAAAGGTTGGAGTATCTTTTCATCCTCTCATAGTAGTTTATCGAGGACATTTGCATTTCGAATGTATAATTAGTTTTATTGACACTTCAAGTGAACAAAACAGTAAAACCCACAAGTGTCTTTCACGTGTCCGGCCGTGCATACATTCCTCGAGAGGCTCCGCCCCTCCCCTCTGTCCCCGCCCTATTGGTTAGAGGGAAACTACACCAGTTATTTTGGGCATTTCTAAGTGCAGGTCCTTGTGTGGCCTGAGGCTGGATGAAGACATTACTCTTTGAGAAACGAGCAATAAGACAGAGCTGCAAGACACAGTCAGGGTTACGTAAGACAATATTGGAACATGTGCAGTGTTTGACATTGCTGACTAAGATATCTTGGCACTTTTGCTCCAAGATTGGGTATCCTCTGAGTACCATATACCATTGTGTTATTCCACATTGTAAAAAATTACAGAAACAAGTTAATAAAAAAAATTATGCTAAATTAAAAACGGCAATGTGGGAATGACAAACTACAGTCTAAAAAAGGTCCTAAACAAGTACACATACATTCAAAGTACACCGCCCCCATGCCAAATAATTAAATATCCTACAGCGCGGCATTGCCGGGGCGCCTCCGGCGCCCGGCAATACCGCAGTGCACCTCATAGAGGCTGCATTGGCAGGCAGAGGTGTACACTAATTGATTGATTAATTGTATAATTAAAATCAATAAAAGATTATCACAAAACATTTTCTGAATCAATTGGCTAATAGCAGAACTAAACCACTAGTGCTTCATCGGAAAATGTATCTTTTAGAAATTTAATTAAATAAGTCATTAATAAAAAATGAAATAATTAATTAATTGATTACTCAATAATTAATTAATCGATTAATCAATAAATAATTAATCGATTAAATAATTAATCAATAAATCAAAAATATCCTTGATAGCCACATCACTTGGTCTCTCATGTCCAAATATTAGCTTCTGAGCTCAAAAGGTGCCTGAGATATTGGCCAAATGAGAAAGAAAATAAATAAATGATTAATAATGAAAATAAATAAATAATAATCATTAAAAAATTCAATTATTAATCAATTTGGTCAGAGAACACATAAACTACCACTATTTCATCAGAATCTGTAACTTTAAAAAAAAACATTTTTTTGTCATTAATCGAATAATTAAATAATTAATCGATTAATTGATTAATTAATAAATCAAAAATATCCTTTGCAGCCAAATCACCTGGTCATTGGCATGTCCAAATATCAGCTTCCTAACTCAAAAGGTGCCTGAGTTAATGGTCAGAAGAGAAAGGAAATTTGATTAATTAAATAAGTACTTCATTAATCGCTAATAATTAAATAACTCCTGAATTTATTGATTAATCAAAAAAAAAAATACCGTTTTTGACAAAGCACTTTCTCACTATTGTGCCAAAATTTCAGCTTCCGAGCTCAAAGGATGGCTGAGATATCGCCCGGACAAACAAACAAGAAAACAAGAAAACAAGAAAACAAGAAAACAAGAAAACAAGAAAACAACCAGAGTGAAAACTGAGTACTCTCTTTCAGCGTGCATCACTGCCGAGCCCCCTTTGGGGCTCTGGTTGTTTTCCAGCAATGACGATTTGCAATGCCTGGAGATGGCATAGGAAAGGAGCGGTGTACAACAAACAAGAAAGCAAGAAAACAAGTACAGATACATTCAAAGTACACCGCCCCCTTGCCAAATAATTAAATATCCTACAACGCGGCATTGCCGGGGTGCCTCCGGCGCCCGGCAATACCGCAGTGCAGCTCATAGAGGCTGCTTTGGGAGGGAGAGGTGTACGCTAATTCATTGATTAATTGTATAATTAAAATCAATAAAAGATTATCACAAATTATTTTCTTAATCAATTGGCTAATAGCATAACTAAACCACTAGTGCTTCATCCGAAGATGTATGTTTTAGAAATTTAATTAAATAACTCATTAATAAAAAATGAAATAATCAATTGATTAATCAATAAATAATTAATCGATTAATCAATAAATAATTAATCGATTAAATGATTTATCAATAAATCAAAAATATCCTTGATAGCCACATCACTTGGTCACTGTCATGTCCAAATATTAGCTTCCCAGCTCAAAAGGTGCCTGAGATATTGGCCAAATGAGAAAGAAAATAAATAAATGATTAATAATGAAAATAAATAAATAATAATCATAAAAAATTAAATTATTAATCAATTCGGTCAGAGAACACATAAACCACCACCATTTCATCAGAATCTTTAACTCAAAAAAAAAAAAATTTTTTGTCATTAATCGAATAATTAAATAATTAATCGATTAATTGATTAATTAATAAATCAAAAATATCCTTTGCAGCCAAATCACCTGGTCATTGGCATGTCCAAATATCAGCTTCCTAACTCAAAAGGTGCCTGAGTTAATGGTCAGAAGAGAAAGGAAATTTGATTAATTAAATAAGTACTTAATTAATCGCTAATAATTAAATAACTCCTCAATTAATTGATTAATCAAAAAACAAAAAATATCGTTTTTGACAAAGGACTTGCTCACTGTTGTCCCGAAATTTCAGCTTCCTTTCTCAAAGGATGGCTGAGATATCGCCCGGACAAACAAACGAACAAACAAACAAGAAAGCAAGAAAACAAACAACCAGAGTGAAAACTGAGTACTCTCTTTCAGCGTGCGTCACTGCCGAGCCCCCTTCGGTGCCCGGCAATGACGATTTGCAATGCCTGGAGATGGCATAGGAAAGGAGCGGTGTACAACAAACAAACAGAGTGAAAACTGAGTACTCCCTTTCAGCGTGCGTCACTGCCGAGCCCCCTTCGGTGCCCAGCAATGACGATTTGCAATGCCTGGAGATGGCATATGAAAGGAGCGGTGTACAACAAACAAACAGAGTGAAAACTGAGTACTCCCTTTCAGCGTGCGTCACTGCCGAGCCCCCTTCGGTGCCCGGCAATGACGATTTGCAATGCCTGGAGATGGCATAGGAAAGGTGCGGTGTACAACAAGATAGGGATGATGCTGGTTTAGAGAGTCGATAACCCGTCACATAACAACCCCTACATCACTGCCTCATTTACACTTCATCAATCATTGCTTCAAGCTTCCACAAACATTTCACTGGTGACCACAGTTCTTGATTACTCTTGTAGTGTAGCCACATACTGAGACTGTACAAATTAGCAATCCGAGTATAATGCTATAATATCAGTACATGATCATCAACTTCTTACAAACTGCATGGACATCTCCAAAAACAGCATTATATAATTATCTCCATTTGTGATTGGTTATCTATGTTGATAAAATAAGAAAAGTAGGAAAGAAAACTGAAGCTGCAAGAAGTCCCGGAAATTATATATAGGAGCTTCTTATACTTTTAGCTCGGCCTAGCCCTAGACAATAGTCTGGAGGCAGTGATGTAGGTGATTGTTATGTGACGGCAATACTGTTAGCTACTCTCTAAACCAACATCATCCCTATCTTATTTAGGGCCTTTTTTAGAATGTAGTTTGTCATCCCCACATTGCCTTTTTAATTTAGCATAATTTGTTTTATTCACTTGTATATATTGCTGTTTATGCAACCGTAATGAGTATTTCGTTCTGAGAACATTTTGAAAATGCCTCATACTAAGCAAGATTGTGAATAATTTTGTTTCAATGTTTGCAAATTCTGGTGATTTACAATGAAATACATGGAATGTTGTGCAAGTGAGGAGGCCATTTGAACCAGAATGACTGTGCTATATCCAGACTCCAGCAACCCAAGCAGCTGAAGTTAGTGAAAACTATACAGCAAACCCAGACAGGGAATTTGCCCAGAAGTCATAATTTGGAAGTACTCACACATAACAAACGGTCTATTATCTTCTAAATACACAGTTGGAAATTAAAGGCCCACAACCTAAATGCAGATGGGGCAGTCAGATATGGGACAATGGATGGGGCAATCAGTCAGATGGGGAAATCAGATATGGGGCAATGGATGGGGCAATCAGTCAGATGGGGCAATCAGATATGGGGCAATGGATGGGGCAATCAGTCAGATGGGGCAATCAGATATGGGACAATGGATGGGGCAATCAGTCAGATGGGGCAATCAGATATGGGGCAATGGATGGGGCAATCAGTCAGATGGGGCAATCAGATATGGGGCAATGGATGGGGCAATCAGTCAGATGGGGCAATCAGATATGGGGCAATCAGATATGGGGCAATCAGATATGGGGCAATCAGATATGGGGCAATGGATGGGGCAATCAGATATGGGGCAATCAGATATGGGGCAATCAGATATGGGGCAATGGATGGGGCAATCAGATATGGGGCAATGGATGGGGCAATCAGTCAGATGGGGCAATCAGATATGGGGCAATGGATGGGGCAATCAGATATGGGACAATGGATGGGGCAATCAGTCAGATGGGGCAATCAGATATGGGGCAATCAGATATGGGGCAATGGATGGGGCAATCAGTCAGATGGGGCAATCAGTCAGATGGGGCAATCAGTCAGATGGGGCAATCAGATATGGGGCAATCAGATATGGGGCAATCAGTCAGATATGGGGCAATGGATGGGGCAATCAGTCAGATATGGGGCAATGGATGGGGCAATCAGTCAGATGGGGCAATCAGTCAGATTAATGTGTCCACATATGAAGGACAGTCTCCAAGATGCCAGTCCCTTACAGTATCAGAATAAAATTATTTTTCGTTATGTGCGACTCCAAAATCAGATTTTACCCTGACTACACAGTTCAACAATGATACCGAACATCCCATCCACTAGTTACTTGTGGAAGCTATTACTTTTTTTGCTTACACATAAACCCACCCATCCTACAACTATCGCCCAGCCCTAATCATAGTATTACTTAACAGCATGGAAGATTGGAACTGGGAGTACAGACAGTTGACAGACAGACAGTACAGACAGTTGACAGACAGACAGTACAGACAGACACTTTGAACATGCTTAATTGAAAAATTGTTGCGGAAAAATGTTTTCAAAGTTAAATTTGTTGATATTGAGTCCAACTTATAAAGGTAGAACTGGCCTGACGTATATCCCCTTGGGATTAATTGGACAATGCAGATAAGGTAGGTAGCTGAACAATGCAACATTAAATTAACATAATTTATTGGGTTATGTATGTGTAAATCATGATTGTCAAAAACAAAAAATGTCAATATCAGAAGTTGTTCCATGAAGTCACCTGTGATATGAGCAGCATCAGTGTAGGTGGTTGAAAACGTTAAGGTTGTAATGTTTGCAGTTATGCAGTGGGACCACATTGGTGATATGTTGATTATGTCATAGACTAGACTGATTTATGAAAAAAAGGCCATGTATAAGCTTCTAGGTGCATTTTGGGGTAAAAGTTGTAAAGTTAAAGTAAAAGAGCTGCATGTATATACATGATATATAAATGCTTGTTCAAAGAAATTGTTCAAACATGGTAATTTGGCGGCCATTTTGTTTATGCTAATTAGGTCAAAAACTCAAAATTCGGCTTGGGAACCGGATTAATCGAATTCACCATACCCTAATTATGTAAAAAAGTAAGGTTCCCAACTTTTACCCAAAAATTCACCGAACATTCACATTTCTCAGAAATCCGTCCAGTCCATCAGTGTCATTTTGGTAAGAGTACGTGAATGGCTTTGTCACACAACTGCTTCACACTATTCACATTATTTAAGTATGCTCTTACCCATAGATGTTATCACAGTTGCATATCATTACATTCTCCTTGACTCTCTCTTTCTCTCTCTGAAACATAAAAATTCATACTATTAATTGCTCTTTGGCACACACACGGCTCATTCTGGAATTGTGGAATTTCGCACTCAGAAATAATGTTGCTTAATTGCTCATGGTAACCACCTTTGATTGTATTTTATTTGAAGATAGCATCAAATCACCCCCTACTTATCCTCTTAAAGGTAAGCATCGCACCAATTGTTTGATCAACCAAGTCGGTGAGATGTATATGATTAATACCAGCAAGTGGAGGTGCATGGATTAACTACTGAGACGAGAGATTATTTTTTAAAAAATCCAGATTAAACACAGATTCTGACGAGCTTTCTGGATTGTATAAACATATATCATTATCTTCCCACTTCCAGTTTAAACCAAACACCGTTTCAAATTAGTCTGATCACTGCATTCTCCTCCACAAAAAACCTCCCTCTCCATCATCCATTTGGGTCATGAATAACACTGGATCTCGCTGTAGACATATTAAAAGAAATTCTTCCCTCCAGGTCGTCAACACAGCTGTTCACCACCATCTCAGGTGCTACCCCATCCAAAGCCATGATGTTTTATACACCCATTAAACCTCCCAAAATCTTGTTAATGTATCCATCTTGTCCACCCATTGCGTTCTCCCCTAACGCTCATCATTACCTGCATCCCTTGTTTGTCCGTCTCCATCATCTATTTTCTCCATCCGCCCTGCTATTGACACTTCCCTTTTCTCCTGCCGTTCCCTTTGTTATGTTGTGTTATGATCTGTTCTGTGTCCTAGCTCTTCCATGAGCCAAGACCATCTATATTATAATAGCCGTAGATGATTCTGTCTGTCTGTCTGTCTATCTGTTGGGTGTCTGTCCGGGGTGTGGCTTACTCGGTTTGCAGAGTAGCTCCACCCATAGCTCCACCCATTCTGGGAGTGGCTATAAACAAATATCCACCATTTTATTAACTCGCATAGCTTTGAGTCCTGTTTTGTAGGCCCGTGGTGTCTTGCTCTCCCCCAGTTTTATTTCAAATCAAATTCGATAAATCATTTCATTTTTCACAGTCGCTAACATAGTTTTAGACTCGGTTGAAAAAAAACGGGAAGAAAATCCGATGAAAGTTGCCGTTTATAGAACGAAATGAATTCTCAAAGGCCTGTAACTTCAAGGCCATTGAGTCTCTCTCACGCCTTTATCTCCAATCTAACTCACCATATGATTTCATTTTTATCGATGGTTTTACTTTTAGACTCGGTGTCAGCAATAATTGAGAACAATCCACACACGCGGGAAAATGCAGAGATATATTTTTTAAAATCGCGTCATGGTGTATCATACACCGCCCAACATGACACCGCCGGCAATGTGTCGATATATATTAAAAATTCGCTTTTGCTTTTCCGTTATGATATATTACTATTTCGTTTGATGATAGTCGTCACAAAAACGTCAACAATGATGCCGACATATATTTCTTCGTTTTTATTTCATTCAACATATTAGCCGGAAGTAAAATATGTTTCAGGAAATTACCGAGAGATATTTCTTCGTTTTTTTTATTAGTTATGTGCGCATACACTTTAAATAGGTTTATTTGAAATCTTTAATTTTCCACAAACATTCCACACACGCGGGAAAATGCAGAGATATATTTTTTAAAATCGCGTCATGGTGTATCATACACCGCCCAACATGACACCGACGGCAATGTGTCGATATCTATTTTAAATTCGATATATCATTTCATTTTTCACAGTCGCTAACATAGTTTTAGACTCGGTTGAAAAAAAACGAGAAGAAAATCCGATGAAAGTTGCCGTTTATAGAACGAAATGAATTCTCAAATGCCTGTAACTTCAAGGCCATTGAGTCTCTCTCACGCCTTTATCTCCAATCTAACTCACCATATGATTTCATTTTTATCGATGGTTTTAGAGTCGGTGTCAGCAATAATTGAGAACATTCCACACACGCGGGAAAATGCAGATATATTTTTTAAAATCGCGTCATGGTGTATCATACACCGCCTAACATGACACCGACGGCAACGTGTCGATACATATTAAAAATTCGATATATCATTTCATTTTTCACAGTCGCTAACATAGTTTTCGACTCGGTTGAAAAAAAACGGGAAGGAAATCCAATGAAAGTTGCCGTTTATAGAACGAAATGAATTCTCAAACGCCTGTAACTTCAACTTCAAGGCCATTGAGTCTCTCTCACGCCTTTATCTCCAATCTAACTCACCATATGATTTCATTTTTATCGATGGTTTTGGACTCGGTGTCAGCAATAATTGAGAACATTCCACACACGCGGGAAAATGCAGAGATATATTTTTAAAAATCGCGTCATGGTGTATCATACACCGCCCAACATGACACCGACGGCAACGTGTCGATATATATTAAAAATTCGCTTTTGCTTTTCCGTTAAGATATATTACTTTTTCGTTTGATGACAGTCGTCACAAAAACGTCAACAATGATGCCGACATATATTTCTTCGTTTTTATTTAATTCAACATTATTAGCCGGAAGTAAAATATGTTTCAGGAAATTACCGAGAGATATTTCTTCGTTTTTTAAAATTAGTTATGTGCGAATACACTTTAAATAGGTTTATTTGAAATCTTTAATTTTCCACAATATAATTTACTTGCCATTTATCATTTGATGATTACGAGACAAATTCCTCTTGAGGATCGTGACAATTCATGCGCTGCGTGGAAACTTCTATTTCCAAAATGAATGAGACGATCGATGAAGAACGCAGACTTGAACAGGATGCAGCAAGAAAACGAATGAGACGGGCGAACGAGTCCATCGACGAACGTCAATGCAAACTTGCGGGGTCACCCGTGGGAATCCCACGGGCATGGATGTGTGTGACATTTCGACATATTGAGTTTGATGCTGCACATTCATTTTTACAAAATGGTTACTGGCAAGTCATCAGATCCAGAAATGGTGTAAAAACCACCGTTTAGAGGCCATTTTTCCCCGCAAAGCGGGGGTTGGCCTTTTCGGGGACCGTGGTAGTTGTTGTTTTTTTGTCCCCTTTTTGAAGCAATGTTTTACGGCCGGATGCCCTTCCTGACGCCAACCCTTTTTGCCGCCTTCAACGACAAACAGGGAATTACCAGTGAACTGGTACTCAATTAGCCGACCTCGGAAGGATGACAGGCTGAGTCAACCCCCCTGGCATTAATTCGGCGATCGACCGAGATTCGAACCCAGGATCCTAAGCCGGCACCCTAGCCGCTAGCCCAACACCAGAAATGGTGTCATGAACACAATTTATTTACGCACAAGCACAAAAGCAAGACGGGCCGATTTCCGATTCCGACGGGCCGACGGGCGAGACGGGCCGATTTCCGATTCCGACGGGCCGATTTGGAGCAAGAAAAAGAACGAGACGGGAGAAAAAGGAGAGAAACGAGACGGGGAAAGCCGATTGGAGAGGCGAGTGAGGCGCGATTGGAGAGGAGTGTGAGGCGCGATTGGAGAGGAGTGTGAGGCACGATTGGAGAGGAGTGTGAGGCGTGATTGGAGAGGAGTGTGAGGCACGATTGGAGAGGAGTGATTGGAGGGGAGTGTGAGGCACGATTGGAGAGGAGTGTGAGGCACGATTGGAGAGGAGTGTGAGGCACGATTGGAGAGGAGTGTGAGGCACGATTGGAGAGGAGTGTGAGGCGCGATTGGAGAGGAGTGTGAGGCGCGATTGGAGAGGAGTGTGAGGCGCGATTGGAGAGGCGTGTGAAGGATTGCAGAGGAGAGGAGTGTGAGGGATTGGAGAGGTGAGGGATTGGAAAGGAGAGGGATGTGAGGGTTTGGAGAGGAGAGGAGTGCTAGGTGGAGAGAGGAGAGTGTCAGGTGGAGACAGGAGAGTGTCAGGTGGAGACAGGAGAGTGTCAGGTGGAGAGGAGTGAGGGGTCACATATTATGTGAAATAACTAAATTCACACCATTTCTGGATCTGATGACTTGCCAGTAACCATTTTGTAAAAATGAATGTGCAGCATATAACTCAATATGTCGAAATGTCACACACATCCATGCCCGTGGGATTCCCACGGGTGACCCCGCTAGTCTATCTATAATTCCAGTAATCTCTGTCTGTCTGTACGTTTGTTTGTCTGTGACCGCTGTTTCTCGACAACCACGGGTCCGATATACTTTTAACTTGCCAGGTATATTGCTGGGGACCCGAGGATGTGCCTTTTCAAGGTTTCATATTAATCGGACAATTACTTACCGAGCTATGTCCAAAAAACGATTCAACCAATCAGAGAGCAGCGAACGATCGCGTGTGCCGAACGTGGCGGGCACACTCTGCCTCGGATGGCACATTTGAGAGCGTATTCATTTATTTCACGTTTGCAAACTATGTTGGCGTTAAACTATGTTTTACAACTAATAAAAACGAATTTGCGATTCATTCGCTTTCCTGCGCGTTTGTGCACGCGATGGCGATTTCTTTACCAAACTCCGGAAGCCGTTCGCTTTGGACCAAACCATTGCATGTAAATAGAGGGGGGGGATTGTCACCACTCGCAAGCCGTTCGCTTTGGACCAAACCATTTCATGTAAATAGAGGGGGGGGATATAATTTTAGATATAGATATAGTACGGGCATGCCCTAGTCTATCTATAATTCCAGTAATCTCTGTACGTTTGTACGTCTGTACGTTTGTCTGTGACCGCTGTTTCTCGACAACCACGGGTCCGATATACTTTTAACTTGCCAGGTATATTGCTGGGGACCCGAGGATGTGCCTTTTCAAGGTTTCATATTAATCGGACAATTACTTACCGAGCTATGTCCAAAAAACGATTCAACCAATCAGAGAGCAGCGAACTATCGCGTGTGCCGAACGTGGCGGACACACTCTGCCTCGGATGGCACATTTGAGAGCGTATTCATTTATTTCACGTTTGCAAACTATGTTGGCGTTAAACTATGTTTTAAAACTAATAAAAACGAATTTGCGATTCATTCGCTTTCCTGCGCGTTTGTGCACGCGATGGCGATTTCTTTACCAAACTCCGGAAGCCGTTCGCTTTGGACCAAACCATTGCATGTAAATAGAGGGGGGGGATTGTCACCGGACTCGCAAGCTGTTCGCTTTGGACCAAACCATTTCATGTAAATAGAGGGGGGGGATATAATTTTAGATATAGATATAGTACGGGCAATGCCCTAGTCTATCTATAATTCCAGTAATCTCTGTACGTTTGTACGTCTGTACGTTTGTCTGTGACCGCTGTTTCTCGACAACCACGGGTCCGATATACTTTTAACTTGCCAGGTATATTGCTGGGGACCCGAGGATGTGCCTTTTCAAGGTTTCATATTAATCGGACAATTACTTACCGAGCTATGTCCAAAAAACGATTCAACCAATCAGAGAGCAGCGAACTATCGCGTGTGCCGAACGTGGCGGACACACTCTGCCTCGGATGGCACATTTGAGAGCGTATTCATTTATTTCACGTTTGCAAACTATGTTGGCGCTATGTTGGCGTTAAACTATGTTTTAAAACTAATAAAAACCCCGGGGGGATTGTCACTGTACTCGCAAGCCGTTCGCCGTTCGCTTTGGCGTTGCGAATGGACCAAAACATTTCATGCACCAAACCATTTCATGTAAAGCGTTCGCCGTTCGCTTTGGCGTTGCGAATGGACCAAAACATTTCATGGACCAAACCATTTCATGTAAATAGAGGGGGGGATATAATTTTAGATATAGATATAGTACGGGCATGCCCTAGTGTATATAAAAACAAGACCGGAAGTCTAACCGGCCTTGTTTGATACTTTAGTTGAAGAGGATAGTATGACAAGGGCGGGGATACTGTTACCTGTTACGGCCTGAAGCACACCAAGCCAAGCATTCGATCAAACCGGCCTTATTACTCCCGCCAGGGAGGTGTGTGTGTGTGTGTGTGTGTGTGTGTGTGTGTGTGTGTGTGTGTGTGTGTGTGTGTGTGTGTGTGTGTGTGTGTGTGTGTGAACAACATATCTGGAAAAGTTCTGAACGGATTTGGATGAAAGTTGGTGGGATGATTGCACTTGGGATAAGGAAGAATTGATTAGTTTTTGGTGAAGCTCAGGAAATTATTCCGGATCCAGGAAGTTTTTTGGGGATTTTTTTTCTCTGTTTTCCTTTAAAAACCATTTCCTCTGCAATAATTGGACTGATTGAGAGCAAATTTTTACCATAGGAGGGACTCGGTCTGCAGAATATCTTAATGGAAATAATGACGTCACAGGTCACGTGGTTCGGCCGCCGTATTGTTTTGAGTGAAAAACACTAAAATCCAATTTTCTCCAAAACGCCTGAACAGATCGAGGCCAAACCTTTCAGGCAGAATCGCATACCCACGACGAACAAAAAAGTCAGCGAGCATGACGTCATGCATCACATGGTTTCAGAGTTACGACGTTTTTAAGCACAAACATTTAAAACCTAGCTCCTCCCTTATTTGTGATCCAATCTAGGGGAAACTTCACAAATCTGTTCAGCATACCAGTCCACTAAAATGTCCTTTTGGAATTTGCGATAGGTCACGTGGTTTGGCAGATATCGTTAATTAAACGCAAATAATAAAAACATTTATATCCCTTGAACCACGTCATTGATCGACGTGAAACTTCATACTGTGGTAGAAGTCATGAAGAGTAACAAGTGTGCAAAATTTGAAGATGATTGGTTGTACGGTCTGGAAGCTGGAAGTTGTTATTGCGTGAGGAAGAAGAGTCTTCGCCTGTGGACGATTAATTATTTATCACATGTACAAACTTGCAGGCATCGTTTGACACAATCTCCCAGGTTAATTTTAACCTCAAATAAAATTATAATTCCAGATTTGTCAATGGCTGAGGTATATTAACAAACGAATAAAACAGATTTGGCAAAATTCGAACTTTTTTTTCAAAGATCGCATATTTACCCACGGTTGTGAGAGGCTGAAGAAGAAGAAACATCGCATGAGCTTCCCAGACCAAAAAATAATTCTGGCTCTGCGATTTTCAGGTTTATTTATCTATATATCTACATATCCTGCGGCCCCCCCCCCCCCCTTCCCATGCCTCTTCCCCCCGGGCCCTCTCCCTTCCACACATCTCCCTGCTCTCGGATGTTGTGTTTGTGTGCTTCCCCTTTTCTCCCCATCTTGTCTTCCGCTCCCTCTTTTTGTGTATTTTGTTTGTCTGGTCGATTTGTTTGTGAAGTAAATGTTAGCTCTTTCACGAGCCTCGATTCAGTATACAACAACAAAAAAAAAAAAAAATCTGGGCAGTGTCTGTTGTCACTGAACTACTCCCTCAAACTTTTATTTCTGTGGTTGTGAAGTGTTTTTAATAACGTGGTGGTGGTTTTGAATCACGTGGTGGTGAGGTATTTTGAATTATGTGGTGGTGAGGTGGAAAATGACGTGGTGGTGAGGTGGAAAATGACGTGGTGGTGAGGTGTTTTTAAATCACGTGGCTGTGAGGTGTTTTTAAATCCCCCCGCTATGAGGTGTTTTTAATTTTGTGGCTGTGAAGTGTTTTTAATTTCATGTTTCGTGGCTGTGAAGTGTTTTTAATTTCATGTTTTGTGGCTGTGAGGTGTTTTTAATTTCGTGTTATGTGGCTGTGAGGTGTTTTTAATTTCGTGTTTTGTGGCTGTGAGGTGTTTTTAATTTCGTGTTTTGTGGCTGTGAGGTGTTTTTAATTTCGTGTTTTGTGGCTGTGAGGTGTTTTTAATTTCGTGTTTCGTGGCGGTGAGGTGTTTTTAATTTCGTGTTTTGTGGCTGTGAGGTGTTTTTAATTTCGTGTTTCGTGGCTGTGAGGTGTTTTTAATTTCGTGTTTCGTGGCTGTGAGGTGTTTTTAATTTCGTGTTTCGTGGCTGTGAGGTGTTTTTAATTTCGTGTTTCGTGGCTGTGAGGTGTTTTTAATTTCGTGTTTCGTGGCTGTGAAGTGTTTTTAATTTCGTGTTTCGTGGCTGTGAAGTGTTTTTAATTTCGTGTTTCGTGGCTGTGAGGTGTTTTTAATTTCGTGTTTCGTGGCTGTGAGGTTTTTTAAATTTCGTGTTTTGTGGCTGTGAGTGTATTTAATTTCGTGTTTTGTGGCTGTGAGGTGTTTTTAATTTCATGTTATGTGGCTGTGAGGTGTTTTTAATTTCATGTTATGTGGCTGTGAGGTGTTTTTAATTTCGTGTTTTGTGGCTGTGAGGTGTTTTTAATTTCATGTTATGTGGCTGTGAGGTGTTTTTAATTTCGTGTTTTGTGGCTGTGAGGTGTTTTTAATTTCGTGTTTCGTGGCTGTGAGGTGTTTTTAATTTCGTGTTTCATGGCTGTGAGGTGTTTTTAATTTCGTGTTATGTGACTGTGAGGTGTTTTTAATTTCGTGTTATGTGGCTGTGAGGTGTTTTTAATTTCGTGTTATGTGGCTGTGAGGTGTTTTTAATTTCGTGTTATGTGGCTGTGAGGTGTTTTTAATTTAGTGTTTTGTGGCTGTGAGGTGTTTTTAATTTCGTGTTTTGTGGCTGTGAGGTGTTTTTAATTTCGTGTTTCGTGGCTGTGAGGTGTTTTTAATTTCGTGTTTTATGGCTGTGAGGTGTTTTTAATTTCGTGTTTTGTGGCTGTGAAGTGTTTTTAATTTCGTGTTATGTGGCTGTGAAGTGTTTTTAATTTCGTGTTATGTGGCTGTGAGGTGTTTTTAATTTCGTGTTTTGTGGCTGTGAGGTGTTTTTAATTTCGTGTTTTGTGGCTGTGAGGTGTTTTTAATTTCGTGTTTTGTGGCTGTGAGGTGTTTTTCGTTTTGTGGCTGTGAGGTGTTTTTCGTTTTGTGGCTGTGAGGTGTTTTTAATTTCGTGTTTCGTGGCTGTGAAGTGTTTTTCATTTCGTGTTTTGTGGCTGTGAAGTGTTTTTAATTTCGTGTTTCGTGGCTGTGAGGTGTTTTTAATTTCGTGTTTCGTGGCTGTGAGGTGTTTTTAATTTCGTGTTTCGTGGCTGTGAGGTGTTTTTAATTTCGTGTTATGTGGCTGTGAGGTGTTTTTAATTTCGTGTTTCGTGGCTGTGAGGTGTTTTTAATTTCGTGTTATGTGGCTGTGAGGTGTTTTTAATTTCGTGTTTTGTGGCTGTGAGGTGTTTTTAATTTCGTGTTATGTGGCTGTGAGGTGTTTTTAATTTCGTGTTTCGTGGCTGTGAGGTGTTTTTAATTTCGTGTTTCGTGGCTGTGAGGTGTTTTTAATTTCATGTTTCGTGGCTGTGAGGTTTTTTTTAATTTCATGTTTCGTGGCTGTGAGTTTTTAATTTCGTGTTTCGTGGCTGTGAGGTGTTTTTAATTTCGTGTTATGTGGCTGTGAGGTGTTTTTAATTTCGTGTTTTGTGGCTGTGAGGTGTTTTTAATTTCGTGTTTCGTGGCTGTGAGGTGTTTTTAATTTCATGTTTCGTGGCTGTGAGGTGTTTTTCTTTTCGTGTTTTGTGGCTGTGAGGTGTTTTTAATTTCGTGTTTTGTGGCTGTGAGGTGTTTTTAATTTCGTGTTTTGTGGCTGTGAGGTGTTTTTAATTTCATGTTATGTGGCTGTGAGGTGTTTTTCATTTCGTGTTATGTGGCTGTGAGGTGTTTTTCATTTCGTGTTTTGTGGCTGTGAGGTGTTTTTAATTTCGTGTTTTGTGGCTGTGAGGTGTTTTTAATTTCGTGTTTTGTGGCTGTGAGGTGTTTTTAATTTCGTGTTTCGTGGCTGTGAGGTGTTTTTAATTTCGTGTTATGTGGCTGTGAGGTTTTTTTAATTTCGTGTTTCGTGGCTGTGAGGTGTTTTTAATTTCGTGTTATGTGGCTGTGAGGTTTTTTTAATTTCGTGTTTCGTGGCTGTGAGGTGTTTTTAATTTCGTGTTTTGTGGCTGTGAGGTGTTTTTAATTTCGTGTTATGTGGCTGTGAGGTGTTTTTAATTTCGTGTTTCGTGGCTGTGAGGTGTTTTTAATTTCGTGTTTCGTGGCTGTGAAGTGTTTTTAATTTCGTGTTTCGTGGCTGTGAGGTGTTTTTAATTTCGTGTTATGTGGCTGTGAGGTGTTTTTAATTTCGTGTTATGTGGCTGTGAGGTGTTTTTAATTTCGTGTTATGTGGCTGTGAGGTGTTTTTAATTTCGTGTTTTGTGGCTGTGAGGTGTTTTTAATTTCGTGTTTCGCGGCTGTGAGGTGTTTTTAATTTCGTGTTATGTGGCTGTGAGGTGTTTTTAATTTTGTGTTTTGTGGCTGTGAGGTGTTTTTAATTTCATGTTTCGTGGCTGTGAGGTGTTCTTCTTTTCGTGTTTTGTGGCTGTGAGGTGTTTTTAATTTCGTGTTTTGTGGCTGTGAGGTGTTTTTAATTTCGTGTTTTGTGGCTGTGAGGTGTTTTTAATTTCATGTTATGTGGCTGTGAGGTGTTTTTCATTTCGTGTTATGTGGCTGTGAGGTGTTTTTCATTTCGTGTTTTGTGGCTGTGAGGTGTTTTTAATTTCGTGTTTTGTGGCTGTGAGGTGTTTTTAATTTCGTGTTTTGTGGCTGTGAGGTGTTTTTAATTTCATGTTTTGTGGCTGTGAGGTGTTTTTAATTTCGTGTTTTGTGGCTGTGAGGTGTTTTTAATTTCGTGTTATGTGGCTGTGAGGTGTTTTTAATTTCGTGTTATGTGGCTGTGAGGTGTTTTTAATTTCGTGTTTCGTGGCTGTGAGGTGTTTTTAATTTCGTGTTATGTGGCTGTGAGGTGTTTTTAATTTCGTGTTTTGTGGCTGTGAGGTGTTTTTAATTTCGTGTTATGTGGCTGAGGTGTTTTTAATTTCGTGTTCCGTGGCTGTGAGGTGTTTTTTATTTCGTGTTTCGTGGCTGTGAGGTGTTTTTAATTTCATGTTTCGTGGCTGTGAGGTTTTTTTTAATTTCATGTTTCGTGGCTGTGAGTTTTTAATTTCGTGTTTCGTGGCTGTGAGGTGTTTTTAATTTCGTGTTATGTGGCTGTGAGGTGTTTTTAATTTCGTGTTTTGTGGCTGTGAGGTGTTTTTAATTTCGTGTTTCGTGGCTGAGGTGTTTTTAATTTCATGTTTCGTGGCTGTGAGGTGTTTTTCTTTTCGTGTTTTGTGGCTGTGAGGTGTTTTTCATTTCGTGTTTTGTGGCTGTGAGGTGTTTTTAATTTCGTGTTTTGTGGCTGTGAGGTGTTTTTAATTTCGTGTTTTGTGGCTGTGAAGTGTTTTTAATTTCGCGTTTCGTGGCTGTGAGGTGTTTTTAATTTCGTGTTTCGTGGCTGTGAGGTGTTTTTAATTTCGTGTTATGTGGCTGTGAGGTGTTTTTAATTTCGTGTTTCGTGGCTGTGAGGTGTTTTTAATTTCGTGTTATGTGGCTGTGAGGTGTTTTTAATTTCGTGTTTTGTGGCTGTGAGGTGTTTTTAATTTCGTGTTATGTGGCTGTGAGGTGTTTTTAATTTCTTGTTTCGTGGCTGTGAGGTGTTTTTAATTTCGTGTTTCGTGGCTGTGAAGTGTTTTTAATTTCGTGTTTCGTGGCTGTGAGGTGTTTTTAATTTCGTGTTATGTGGCTGTGAGGTGTTTTTAATTTCGTGTTATGTGGCTGTGAGGTGTTTTTAATTTCGTGTTTTGTGGCTGTGAGGTGTTTTTAATTTCGTGTTTCGCGGCTGTGAGGTGTTTTTAATTTTGTGTTTTGTGGCTGTGAGGTGTTTTTAATTTCGTGTTTTGTGGCTGTGAGGTGTTTTTAATTTCGTGTTTCGTGGCTGTGAGGTGTTCTTCTTTTCGTGTTTTGTGGCTGTGAGGTGTTTTTAATTTCGTGTTTTGTGGCTGTGAGGTGTTTTTAATTTCGTGTTTTGTGGCTGTGAGGTGTTTTTAATTTCGTGTTTTGTGGCTGTGAGGTGTTTTTAATTTCATGTTATGTGGCTGTGAGGTGTTTTTCATTTCGTGTTATGTGGCTGTGAGGTGTTTTTCATTTCGTGTTTTGTGGCTGTGAGGTGTTTTTAATTTCGTGTTTTGTGGCTGTGAGGTGTTTTTAATTTCGTGTTTTGTGGCTGTGAGGTGTTTTTAATTTCGTGTTTTGTGGCTGTGAGGTGTTTTTAATTTCGTGTTTTGTGGCTGTGAGGTGTTTTTAATTTCGTGTTTTGTGGCTGTGAGGTGTTTTTAATTTCGTGTTTTGTGGCTGTGAGGTGTTTTTAATTTCGTGTTTTGTGGCTGTGAGGTGTTTTTAATTTCGTGTTTCATGGCTGTGAGGTGTTTTTCATTTCGTGTTTTGTGGCTGTGAGGTGTTTTTAATTTCATGTTATGTGGCTGTGAGGTGTTTTTAATTTCATGTTATGTGGCTGTGAGGTGTTTTTAATTTCGTGTTTTGTGGCTGTGAGGTGTTTTTAATTTCGTGTTTCGTGGCTGTGAAGTGTTTTTAATTTCGTGTTTCATGGCTGTGAGGTGTTTTTAATTTCGTGTTATGTGACTGTGAGGTGTTTTTAATTTCGTGTTATGTGGCTGTGAGGTGTTTTTAATTTCGTGTTATGTGGCTGTGAGGTGTTTTTAATTTAGTGTTTTGTGGCTGTGAGGTGTTTTTAATTTCGTGTTTTGTGGCTGTGAGGTGTTTTTAATTTCGTGTTTCGTGGCTGTGAGGTGTTTTTAATTTCGTGTTTTGTGGTTGTGAGGTGTTTTTAATTTCGTGTTTTGTGGCTGTGAGGTGTTTTTAATATCATGTTTCGTGGCTGTGAGGTGTTTTTAATTCCATGTTTCGTGGCTGTGAGGTGTTTTTAATTTCGTGTTTTGTGGCTGTGAAGTTTTTAATTTCGTGTTTTGTGGCTGTGAAGTGTTTTTAATTTCGTGTTTTGTGGCTGTGAAGTGTTTTTAATTTCGTGTTTTGTGGCTGTGAGGTGTTTTTAATTTCGTGTTATGTGGCTGCGAGGTGTTTTTAATTTCGTGTTTCATGGCTGTGAGGTGTTTTTCATTTCGTGTTTTGTGGCTGTGAGGTGTTTTTAATTTCATGTTATGTGGCTGTGAGGTGTTTTTAATTTCATGTTATGTGGCTGTGAGGTGTTTTTAATTTCGTGTTTTGTGGCTGTGAGGTGTTTTTAATTTCGTGTTTCGTGGCTGTGAAGTGTTTTTAATTTCGTGTTTCATGGCTGTGAGGTGTTTTTAATTTCGTGTTATGTGACTGTGAGGTGTTTTTAATTTCGTTTTATGTGGCTGTGAGGTGTTTTTAATTTCGTGTTATGTGGCTGTGAGGTGTTTTTAATTTAGTGTTTTGTGGCTGTGAGGTGTTTTTAATTTCGTGTTTTGTGGCTGTGAGGTGTTTTTAATTTCATGTTTCGTGGCTGTGAGGTGTTTTTAATTCCATGTTTCGTGGCTGTGAGGTGTTTTTAATTTCGTGTTTTGTGGCTGTGAAGTTTTTAATTTCGTGTTTTGTGGCTGTGAAGTGTTTTTAATTTCGTGTTTTGTGGCTGTGAAGTGTTTTTAATTTCGTGTTTTGTGGCTGTGAAGTGTTTTTAATTTCGTGTTTTGTGGCTGTGAGGTGTTTTTAATTTCGTGTTTTGTGGCTGTGAGGTGTTTTTAATTTCGTGTTTTGTGGCTGTGAGGTGTTTTTAATTTCGTGTTTTGTGGCTGTGAGGTGTTTTTAATTTCGTGTTTTGTGGCTGTGAGGTGTTTTTAATTTCGTGTTTTGTGGCTGTGAGGTGTTTTTAATTTCGTGTTATGTGGCTGTGAGGTGTTTTTAATTTCGTGTTATGTGGCTGTGAGGTGTTTTTAATTTCGTGTTATGTGGCTGTGAGGTGTTTTTAATTTCGTGTTTTGTGGCTGTGAGGTGTTTTTAATTTCGTGTTATGTGGCTGAGGTGTTTTTAATTTCGTGTTATGTGGCTGAGGTGTTTTTAATTTCGTGTTTCGTGGCTGTGAGGTGTTTTTAATTTCGTGTTTCGTGGCTGTGAGGTGTTTTTAATTTCATGTTTCGTGGCTGTGAGGTGTTTTTAATTTCGTGTTATGTGGCTGTGAGGTGTTTTTAATTTCGTGTTTTGTGGCTGTGAGGTGTTTTTAATTTCGTGTTTCGTGGCTGAGGTGTTTTTAATTTCATGTTTCGTGGCTGTGAGGTGTTTTTCTTTTCGTGTTTTGTGGCTGTGAGGTGTTTTTCATTTCGTGTTTTGTGGCTGTGAGGTGTTTTTAATTTCGTGTTTTGTGGCTGTGAGGTGTTTTTAATTTCGTGTTTTGTGGCTGTGAAGTGTTTTTAATTTCGTGTTTCGTGGCTGTGAGGTGTTTTTAATTTCGTGTTTCGTGGCTGTGAGGTGTTTTTAATTTCGTGTTATGTGGCTGTGAGGTGTTTTTAATTTCGTGTTTCGTGGCTGTGAGGTGTTTTTAATTTCGTGTTATGTGGCTGTGAGGTGTTTTTAATTTCGTGTTTTGTGGCTGTGAGGTGTTTTTAATTTCGTGTTATGTGGCTGTGAGGTGTTTTTAATTTCGTGTTTCGTGGCTGTGAGGTGTTTTTAATTTCGTGTTTCGTGGCTGTGAAGTGTTTTTAATTTCGTGTTTCGTGGCTGTGAGGTGTTTTTAATTTCGTGTTATGTGGCTGTGAGGTGTTTTTAATTTCGTGTTATGTGGCTGTGAGGTGTTTTTAATTTCGTGTTATGTGGCTGTGAGGTGTTTTTAATTTCGTGTTTTGTGGCTGTGAGGTGTTTTTAATTTCGTGTTTCGCGGCTGTGAGGTGTTTTTAATTTCGTGTTTTGTGGCTGTGAAGTTTTTAATTTCGTGTTTTGTGGCTGTGAAGTGTTTTTAATTTCGTGTTTTGTGGCTGTGAAGTGTTTTTAATTTCGTGTTTTGTGGCTGTGAGGTGTTTTTAATTTCGTGTTATGTGGCTGCGAGGTGTTTTTAATTTCGTGTTTCATGGCTGTGAGGTGTTTTTAATTTCGTGTTTTGTGGCTGTGAGGTGTTTTTAATTTCATGTTTCGTGGCTGTGACGTGTTTTTAATTCCATGTTTCGTGGCTGTGAGGTGTTTTTAATTTCGTGTTTTGTGGCTGTGAAGTTTTTAATTTCGTGTTTTGTGGCTGTGAAGTGTTTTTAATTTCGTGTTTTGTGGCTGTGAAGTGTTTTTAATTTCGTGTTTTGTGGCTGTGAAGTGTTTTTAATTTAGTGTTTTGTGGCTGTGAAGTGTTTTTAATTTCGTGTTTTGTGGCTGTGAGGTGTTTTTAATTTCGTGTTTCGTGGCTGTGAGGTGTTTTTAATTTCGTGTTTTGTGGCTGTGAGGTGTTTTTAATTTCATGTTTCGTGGCTGTGAGGTGTTTTTAATTTCATGTTTCGTGGCTGTGAAGTGTTTTTAATTTCGTTTTATGTGGCTGTGAGGTGTTTTTAATTTCGTGTTATGTGGCTGTGAGGTGTTTTTAATTTCGTGTTTTGTGGCTGTGAGGTGTTTTTAATTTCGTGTTTTGTGGCTGTGAGGTGTTTTTAATTTCGTGTTATGTGGCTGTGAGGTGTTTTTAATTTCGTTTTATGTGGCTGTGAGGTGTTTTTAATTTCGTGTTTTGTGGCTGTGAGGTGTTTTTAATTTCGTGTTTCGTGGCTGTGAGGTGTTTTTAATTTCGTGTTTTGTGGCTGTGAGGTGTTTTTAATTCCATGTTTCGTGGCTGTGAGGTGTTTTTAATTTCGTGTTTTGTGGCTGTGAGGTGTTTTTAATTTCGTGTTTCGTGGCTGTGAGGTGTTTTTAATTTCGTTTTATGTGGCTGTGAGGTGTTTTTAATTTCGTGTTTTGTGGCTGTGAGGTGTTTTTAATTTCGTGTTTCGTGGCTGTGAGGTGTTTTTAATTTCGTGTTTTGTGGCTGTGAGGTGTTTTTAATTCCATGTTTCGTGGCTGTGAGGTGTTTTTAATTTCGTGTTTTGTGGCTGTGAAGTGTTTTTAATTTCGTGTTTTGTGGCTGTGAAGTGTTTTTAATCTTCTATATAATATATATATATATCTGTGCAGTGTCTGTCTTGTGTTGTCTTGTCTTGTGTTGTCACTGAACGACTCCCTCAAACAAACTTTTGTGAAATCGTACTATTCCAACTTGACCCACGGCGGAGTATGCGCTCTACTGATAGTCCTTGAGCCAGACCAAAAGTAATGCTCCGGCGGGGGGAGTAATTCTCATTATGATTTTCCATTAGACCAATGTCTCAAGTGTCAGAAAAGGTGTGATGGACATCTGAGAACGGTAGCTTAGTGCCCGGATGGACGCCATCTTTGAAACCACCCAGCTCGAAAATGCCCATTTGGTGGGGTACATTGTTGCACGTGTATCTGGACTTCTATACTAGCTATCGATGTGCGGTTGACGACTAAATATACGTCCGATGTGTACCGTCTAAATAAAAAATAATATGAAGCATTTTGTTTTAGATTAATTATTATAAAAATCAATTATCGAAAAAAAATCATATATTTTTCAATATTTTATTATTAGACTTGTACTTTTTTTAGTGAAACAACACTGGTATGATTTTCCAAATTATGCATTGTGCTACACCGTTTATCTGTCTATAAAAATAACTCAAAAACTAAAACATATCATCCACCACGAGTTTACAACAAATAAATGTAAAGAGGCATAAAATGACTTAGGCCGCCGCTGGCATTATCTATTCTGACGATAACGCAAGTTAGGAATGTCGTACGGAGAGGATTTTAACACCATACGATATCTAATAAGCAGGCGGAAATTGTTACATAGGAAATCTGCACTTTGGTGGCCATCTTGGATTTCAAAATGGCCGCCAATTATATTAATTATTCATTACTAGAGTTTGGAAAGACGTATGGAGCTGATTTTAACACCATACGATGTATATTCCTAATAAGCAAGCGGAGGTATCATTGAACATGTCATGTTTTAGTCAAATAACACCGGTATGATCTTCCAAATTATACATTTTGCTAAACCGTTTATCTGTCTATAAAGATTTTCAGGCAATTTGGCCTGCATTATAATAGAGAACAACATATGCTATACAATATACAGTGCACACAAAGTTAATCATCAGAGTCGCCATCAGAGTCATTGGCATCCTGAGCCACGATAGCATCATCCTGCACCATGTTGGAGCATCCCTGCAGCTTACACACAACAGTGCACTTCAACCCATTCAGTATGCAGGAGCAATCTGACGGTCGACACGTCCTTCTGCATGTGCATGAGATGAGATTCAAGACGACATCTGGAGCTGGTAGACCCGCCATCCATCGGATTGTGAGCGAACCGCCATCATCGAGTTCCCAACCATGTCCTGCTGATGGTGTTGGGACGTCTGGTAGGTTTTCAAGGCTGCGTCGCCAGATAGCCGCCTGATAGTTGGCCCTAAGCGTATGCTGCATCAAGGAGTCTTCACAAGGCGGCAATTGTCCAGATTCGATCTGGCCCTTCTTTGCACAGAACATGTGATAACGGAGCGAATTAACACCGACGATCTTCGTGTTCTTGGCGTACAGCTGACACGTGAAGGCCTGAATGCTATTGAAGACGTCTGTTGGTACATTCCACGAAGATCCCAGATCTGTGAATGCTTGAAGATACAGCTCATTCGCTTGCACAAGCTTCAAAGCCTTTATCTTTCCTTGGCTAGCCAGAGCACTCACAGTGTCACACCCGCTCCATGCATGAAGCCCTGGCAATGCACTGCAAACTCCAGACCCCAATACCGCAGCCAACTTTCCAACGTCGATCATTCTGACTCGAACCTTTGTTCCTCGTCTGATGAAGAGCTGACTATCGATGGTTCTGCTGAGATGAAGACTGATGATCAGAACGTCGGTGTCATCTGCCACTAAGATGATCGTCTTGTAGTGGGTAGCGGCGTGCTTTGCGTGGAGAAACATACGCGTGTCTGCTTCCTCGTGGCTACATTCGAGTGCTTGCACCAACTTCCACCTATCGCGGGTCAGTACCAGACATTTTTCACCACAGGTGACATACAGTGTTCTGTTGCCTAGCTTTTCGCGATTTGTTTCATGTTTCCACGACTCCGCCAGAAACACAACCAGTTTCTCCTTTGTCTGGCTGCAAGCAAGGAGACGCCGCCAGTTCATGATTTTGTGTGCGGGTCTGATCTCGCTGAAACTGATGCCTTCATTTGAACCGCGGTTCACACGCTCAGCTGCTTTGATGGATTCTTCTGTGTATGTGTCAAAGACAACATCGATGCGCTCACTGCCTTGACCAGCGTGAAGCGCTGCAGCAAGGATGCGGTCAGATAGTTCTTCGAACGTGTCGTTCTCGCCATGCATCTTTTGTATGAGAGCCATCGCATCAATTAATTGTTGCACTTCGCTTGTCAACGTTCTCGGCTGGTTCCACAAGACCTTCCATGTGTTTCGCAAGTGCAGCTTTGTTCGTTTTTTTCATTGACCCATCAACGTTTGCCAAAGACCATGGTAACGGCCCTAGTGGGTGACGAAGGACAAGTTGCATGTCGAGGTTCCTTGTCTTGGCGATGAGTATCATGGTGGCAAACAGTTGTCTGTCAGCTCTCAGGACGATCTCCTTGTTTGTGCCCTTCACAACTTTCTGCTTGATCTTACCAAAGGTCTTCAAGTTTAGCTTGTTCAATGTGTCATGAAAGCCTGTTCCCTCTTCAAGACGTTTCTGGAAGCTTTGATACGCCGCTTCCCCCTTTTGCAGGGTGTTGAGTAGGTCATTAGAAACGTCCTCCCTCGCAGCCGCTCCGGTAGATATACTGAGAAGACATGACGGATCATCGGCGAATGGATTGGTCCAGTCATTTTCCAGTAGATCACAGATAGCTGTGACGCCAGACTCATCACGTTTGATGCGAGAAGTAGACAAGTCAGGGTGCTTGGCGTGAGATGTGTCGCTGCCATTCACAAGGATAGTTTCTCGTAGTTGCCTCAGTGCAGTAGCCCGATTTTCTGCAGTTAGATAGTATCGTGACACAGCCCCTTGTCGAAGACTAAAACCTCGTGTTCCTCCAGCTGTTTGCGTATCTTTGTTTACTGTTTCTTCTGTTGTCTGATCAACAGCGATTCTGGCAAATGGATTCCCTGGTCTAAGCTGTACGGAGAAGTAGCCTTGATTGAAATGCCTGTACAACTCGGGGCATGTTTCGTGGAGTTGCGTCATCTGTGCATAGTACACTGGTAGATATCTAGCATAGTTCACCTTGTTCATTGCGAAACACCAAGGGATCACTCTTCTGACACAAGCCAAGTGAAGCATCCAGTCGCCTTCTCTATCCGCACGAATCAACCCCAGCAGGGTCTCTACCATATCAATATACATCATCCAGAAGCGAGCCAGGTCTCCATGTTTGGTTCGCAGAAAATGTAGGTATTTCGCGAACATGTCAAAGCTCTGTACACATGAATCATCATCGAGAGCAGCAGCGAGAGTCTCGTGGCAAACATCCTCCTTGATGCTGCGAATTTTGAGGTCAGTGCTTCGAATCTGGGGTTCCTTGTCAGGATGATTGCTTTCTATCCACACCTGGAAGCCCTTCCAAATGATGCGCATTAGTGCCTCGTACATCAACTTGTGGAGTCGCACAGCACGGTTGTATTGCTTGCCTTCCAGAACCCTGTTGATGGAACCTTCAGCGATTACTCCTGACTCAACAGCTACATCCCGAAGGCCTGCATCTCCAAACATTTTCCCAATGCTCGACATGAAGTTACAGATGGTATGGAAGTTCCCCATCATGAGCACGATTCTTCCATATCGATCGACATCTTTCCATGCTATTTCGGTCGCCTTAGCAAATAGTGCCTGGTCTAGCACCACCGGTATACGCTCAAGCTGAAGTGATGACATGATGTTCAGAGCTTCTCTGAGGATTTCTTGCACTGTTGCCATATCTGTGGCAGGCGCGTTTATAGTCGGCAGGTAGCCAACTACATCTTCCGTCACCTGAACACGATCTCTAGTCATGATGTTGAAACCAGTCCACGAACTGATTGTCTGGTCGCATGGTTCCAGCGAACCCATGGTTCCCCCCCCCACCCCCCCCCTCAGAAATTAATCAGGTCACCGCAACAAATCTCAGACTGAGATATAGAATATAGAATATAGATATAGAATAGACTGACGTCACTTTCGGCACTGGGTTCTGTGGGTTGATTATCGGCGGGAAATTCCAACTGACATAGTTTCGGTTTGTGGAAAGTGCATGCCTTTTCATATATTTTTTGTGTAAACTCGTGGTGGATGATATGTTTTAGTTTTTGAGTTATTTTTATAGACAGATAAACGGTGTAGCACAATGCATAATTTGGAAAATCATACCAGTGTTGTTTCACTAAAAAAAGTACAAGTCTAATAATAAAATATTGAAAAATATATGATTTTTTTTCGATAATTGATTTTTATAATAATTAATCTAAAACAAAATGCTTCATATTATTTTTTATTTAGACGGTACACATCGGACGTATATTTAGTCGTCAACCGCACATCGATAGCTAGTATAGAAGTCCAGATACACGTGCAACAATGTACCCCACCAAATGGGCATTTTCGAGCTGGGTGGTTTCAAAGATGGCGTCCATCCGGGCACTAAGCTACCGTTCTCAGATGTCCATCACACCTTTTCTGACACTTGAGACATTGGTCTAATGGAAAATCATAATGAGAATTACTCCCCCCGCCGGAGCATTCACTTCAAAATATGGCCGGTTGGCTCAAGGACTATGAGTGGCGTTATAGTTATTCTTATGAAAACAATACTGCTGTATTATAATAAAAATAATGCAATAATAATCAGTTTATTCCAAAAAGACTTTCACAGCCATAGGCTGAATTACAGTCAATTTACAAATACTGCATTCTGATTGCAATAAGTTATAACTAGAACACCACTCAGTAGAACGCATACTCCCGCCGTGGGTCAAGTTGGAGCCCAATCTTCCAATGGTAAAAAAATCCTTCAAAAAAGTTCCTGGATCCGGAATAATATCCTGAGCTTCACCAAAAACTAATCAATTCTTCCTTATCCCAAGGGCAATCATCCCACCAACTTTCATCCAAATCCGTTCAGAACTTTTCCAGATATCTTGTTCACAAACACACGAACACACGAACACACACACACACACACACACACACACACACACACACACACACACACACACACACACACACACACACACACACACACACACACACACACACACACATTACTCCCTGGTGGGAGTAAATATCAAAATAATAAAGTAGATCAAAACTATCAATTGTGACAAAGTAGACCCAGAGTGGTGCACAACGAAGGCACCAAAGTGTAGCAAGAAAAATAAATAAAGCTGTACCAAGCCTCCCCATGTAATTTAACCAGACTGAAGAAGCCATGGAGGCTGCGACATTGACCGTCTCACCGACATCCATCCCACAACTCTGGTGATATCCACAGCGTTTGCGCAGAAAAACACTGAGAGGTCCCATGCACGCATAGCAAAGAACACCAAGGTCCACATGCAGACCAAGCAGCAGACGGAGGGGCGCAGGAACGAGCACGCAGGTGGGCCCGATGGCGAGCAGATCAAGTCATGAGCAGAGGGAGGGCAACGTGATAGGAAGGGAGTTCCCCTCTGTGATGCCAAGGCAGACACAAAACGTCATCAACAAAACCAAGGAGAAGCATGCAAGGCAGAGCCAGGTGCGCAACGCAGAGCCAGGTGCGCAACGCAGAGCCAAGTGGGCAACGCAGAGCCAAGTGGACAACGCAGAGCCAAGTGGGCAACGCAGAGCCAAGTGCGCAACGCAGAGCCAAGTGGGCAACGCAGAGCCAAGTGGACAACGCAGAGCCAAGTGGGCAACGCAGAGCCAGGTGCGCAACGCAGAGCCAGGTGCGCAACGCAGAGCCAGGTGCGCAACGCAGAGCCAGGTGTGCAACGCAGAGCCAGGTGCGCAACGCAGAGGCAGGTGCGCAACGTAGAGCCAGGTGCGCAACGCAGAGCCAGGTGCGCAACGCAGAGCCATGTGGGCAACGCAGAGCCATGCGCGCAACGCAGAGCCAGGTGCGCAACGCAGAGCCAGGTGCGCAACGCAGAGCCAAGTGCGCAACGCAGAGCCGGGTGCGCAACGCAGAGCCGGGTGCGCAACGCAGAGCCGGGTGCGCAACGCAGAGCCGGGTGCGCAACGCAGAGCCGGGTGCGCAACGCAGAGCCGGGTGCGCAACGCAGAGCCGGGTGCGCAACGCAGAGCCGGGTGCGCAACGCAGAGCCGGGTGCGCAACGCAGAGCCGGGTGCGCAACGCAGAGCCGGGTGCGCAACGCAGAGCCGGGTGCGCAACGCAGAGCCGGGTGCGCAACGCAGAGCCATGTGGGTAACGCAGAGCCATGTGGGTAACGCAGAGCCAGGTGGGCAACGCAGAGCCAGGTGGGCAACGCAGAGCCAGGTGGGCAACGCAGAGCCAGGTGGGCAACGCAGAGCCAGGTGGGCAACGCAGAGGCATGTGGGAAACGCAGAGGCATGTGGGCAACGCAGAGGCATGTGGGCAACGCAGAGGCATGTGGGCAACGCAGAGCCATGTGGGCAACGCAGAGGCATGTGGGCAACGCAGAGGCATGTGGGCAACGCAGAGCCATGTGGGCATCGCAGAGCCAGGTGGGCAGCCAGGAGCCAATCAGTCGAAATCCAGGGCAGTTCCCGTCTAGCCAGCGGCCCAAGCCGAGGACAGCACGGGCATGAAGGCAAAATGTAGAGCCAATAATATGGCACCACTCACGACTCACAAGTTTTCAGGCATTCTTCCATCACGATCCTTGCTCAAAATGAAAACCCCTCCGATGAAACCCACCGCCAGAAACCTCCCGGCCACTGCAAGAGTGGCCCGAAAGGCCATGAACCCGAACATCATAAAAACCGCCACATCCACAAACAGGGGCACGCAGTCCATGCTGTAATGGGAGGGCGCACCTCGCCGGCACCAAAACCATCAGAGGGTCGGTCACTGCAGAACCACGTAGGCCTCCGAGGCAGAACCCCAACACCGAACCGTGCGATAAAAGGAGCTCAAGGTGTCGGGACAGTAATTATGAATCCATATTGAAGTATTGAAACTCCCTCGTTTGCTAAATTTAAGTATTAATTAAAATAAACTAAAACTGCAAAACTTAAGGACTCTTTTCACCACGAGACACACGCACGATACCGGCTAATCCCGGTATTAGTTTATTCTATGTTTCGAGTCAACAATGAACCAAACAAACACCGCTTCAATCTAGAAACTTTGCAATAACGACAAAGGGATTGCTGTGTTACGATTTTATTTACTATATTATTAGTATTAACGCTATTATTATTATTACGAAAACAATACGAATGTATTTGTTTATTCTATGTTTCGAGTCAACTATGAACAAACCATACACTGCTTCAATCTAGAAACTTTGCAATAACGACAAAGGGATTGCAGTGTCATGGTTATATTTATTATATTATTAGGATTAACACTATTATTATTATTATTACGAAAACAATACGACTGTATTAGTTTATTCTATGTTTCGAGTCAACAATGAACAAACCATACACCGCTTCAATCTAGAAACTTTGCAATAACGACAAAGGGATTGCAGTGTTACGGTTATATTTATTATATTATTAGGATTAACACTATTATTATTATTATTATTATGAAAACAATACAACTGTATTAGTTTATTCTATGTTTCGAGTCAACAATGAACAAACCATACACCGCTTCAATCTAGAAACTTTGCAACAACGACAAAGGGATTGCAGTGTTACGATTATATTTACTTTATTATTAGTATTAATGCTATTATTATTATTATTGTCATTGTTATTGTTACGAAAACAATACTACTGTATTAAGAAACCCCTGAACCTGGGCTAATTTGTCCGAAGCGGCCTGAATTGAGCCATGAAGGCATGAAGACGAAGGCCTATACGTAGTGTCGTTGGAAGATCCGTGATGTCTATGCTTTTGATATTTGATGATCATTTTAACAATCGGTTTGTTTGTATTTCACAATGAATGAAAAACGTAAAAGGTAGAGCATGGCGATTGTGATATATGACAGGTTCGACGATATGTTCGGCCTGAACGAAATTGGAATTAAAATGGCAGTGTGCGGAGTCAGCCGCGGTACCACCGTAATGACATCAGACATAAAATCACATCACCCTGTCATGTGACCAGATCCTCAGCTCTGATTGGTATACGTTAGAGGGCACATACATACATACAAAAGGATGGACAAACACTGTTCTAGACGGCTTTACCCTATGGGCTAAGCCGTAAAAATAAAATTAACATTCGCTTGCAGCTTGCACTCCTATGCATCGGCATCCTGTCACTAACCCTAAACTTGAGATCGATACTTTTGAAGGAAATTCGTATAGATTACCACTGGGTACAAAGGTACATACCACATTCAATAATTTCAATTTTCTTACTTTCAAATTAATTTACATAATTAATTGCCGTTTGAAGCTAATTGGTTGAAGCTGATATCTGTACCGACATGCATACTGTTATGTCGGGGGGTAGAGTAATATCTAGATCCAGGTAGATCTGCATAGGTAGGTGCACGACTGTGGTGATAGGGAATCTACCTGTAATAAGTTCTATATGTAGCCCGAATGTCAGAATAAGTTGTATCTTCGTCCCCGCCATGAGGGGGCGGGGCATGCTAATTAGTACAGGGAATATGTATAAAATTCCCTTGTTTGTCGTTCACTCTGTGAGCAACCCAATGTCCCTTATAGCAATACATCCTATAGACACTTAGATAGGTCCATTAGTGCACACATTAAATAATTCCCCGCCACCACAATGACTTTGGAAGAGCCACAGGCACCGGCCACGTAGTACGCCACCATGGGCGACAAACATCGTGCCAGGCAGGCTGGGACCACGCCCAGGGAGCGTGTGATTGGTTGGGATAACAAGCTGGCCACTGATTGGTGAAAGGAAAGTGGAAGGAAGCGGCACACTGATTGGCCATCGACCGTGGACACCTCGGCCAATTAGAGCGGAAGGCACGAACACTCGGCCAATCATTGTTGAAGGCGCGGAAACACTACTTAGAAGCAGGTCGCTGGTTGGAGAAAAATTCCCGGTGACGTCAGAAGGTGGGAAAGACCACAAAGAAGGGAGGGACTGATTGGAACGCGGGAGAATTGATGTCAGACCACGGGGGACAAAACGTCTCGCTCGTGGGCATTCTGGGGCTTCCCTGGTCGTCTTCCCAGCGTTCTTCCCTGGTGGTTCGTCATCTTCCCTGGGTTCCTCGTGGTGCTTTTGGTCTTGGTGCTCGAGGTGCTTGGAGCAAGGTGTGGTGCTACGAGCAGACGGGACCACGCGTGCGACCGTTCAATCTTGGTTTCATTAGACCACAGAATCTTGTTTCTCACAGTCTGAGAGTCCTTTAGGTGCTTTTTTGCAAACACCAAGCGGGCTTTCATGTGTCTTTCGCTGAGGAGAGGCTTCCGTCTGGCCACTCTGCTATAAAGCCCAGATCGGTGGAGTGTTGCAGTGATGGTTGTCCTTCTGGAAGTTTCTCCCATCTCCACAAAGCATCTCTGGAACTCAGCCAGAGTGACCATCGGGTTCTTGGTCACCTCTCTTACCAAGGCCCTTCTCCCCCGATTGCTCAGTTTGGCCGGGCGTCCAGCTCTCGGAAGAGTCCTGGTTGTTCCAAACTTCTTCCATTTAAGAATTATGGAGGCCACTGTGCTCTTGGGAACCTTCAATGCAGCACAGATTTTTTTTTGTAGGCTTCCCCAGATCTGTGCCTCGACACAATCCTGTCTCTGAGCTCTGCAGGCAGTTCCTTCGACCTCATGGCTTGGTTTTTGCTCTGATATGCATTGTCAGCTGTGAGACCTTATATAGACAGGTGTGTGCCTTTCCAAATCATGTCCAATCAATTGAATTTTCCACCTGTGAACTCCAATCAAGGTGTAGAAACATCTCAAAGATGATCAAGAGAAATGGGAGGCACCTGAGCTAAATTTCAAGTGTCATAGCAATGGGTATGTACTTTTGTCTGTGATATTTCAGTTTTTTCTTTTTAATAAATTTGCAAAACTTTCTAAAATCCTGTTTTCTCTTTGTCATTATGGGGTATTGAGTGTAGATTGATGAGGGGAAAAATGAATTAAAACGATTTCAGCATATGGCTGCAACATAACAAAATGTGAAAAAAGTGAAGGGGTCTGAATACTTTCTGAATGCACTGTAGGTAAGGATTTGCTGCTTAGTAGTAGTTGCTTCATTTAAAATGCATTGCAATGTTTTCCTTGTATCATGGAGACGAATGTTATGCTTATGGTGTTATGTTTTTAGATGTTCCAGTTCGTTGTCTTCTGTAATATTTACAGTGAAATAAAGAATTGAGTCCAAATACTTTTGTCAATTTCAACTTATTTTTCGAGAAAATTGTGAGTTATTTGAAAAAAGTGCAAGGGTGCCAATATTTTTGGCCACGATTGTATAAATATATATGTAGTCTAATTTGGAGAAGCTTCACTTCGCTCGTCACTGATCCTTGGAAGGAGTTCGACACAGCTGTGATTTTCACTCCAGGCTTGAAATTCCGAGGAACTGTTTTCATCACACCTTGCAATGTCATTCTATGTCACACAATCAACCCTCGCATATAGCGTAGGGAGAAAATTGATGATGTATTTCGGGTTTCGTCTCATAATCCATTGGGGGTGGGGGTGTTTTATAGGAGGGGTAAATTATTTGGGGCTAATTGCACCTTGCACTGAAGATAAATTTTCTCTCTTTTTAGATGACACCCATAATAGTCAGGGCCTTTAGGGATATGTTGGTTCAAATTCTTCCAAAAGCATCAAATTTGGCGCAGATGTTGCCCATGCCATACTCTTTCGATTTTTGACGGGCGCCAAGGGCGGTATGATCCGGGGACCATACCGGTCCATCCCGCCATGTCACCTGACATATGACGTCATAATTAGGATATGCATCCAATCACATGGCGTACTATAAGTGGTCAAAGTTCAAAATGAATCGATCGAAAAATGAAGGCAGGGATCCATTTTTAAGGTTTTTATAAAATCCAATATGGCCGCCAGGTCACATGACCTATGCAGTCATATTTATGACATGTATACAATCATGTATACATGAACCCGGATCATGATCGCACAAAAATTAAACACAAGGATATGGCATACAGTTCATAAAACATCAAAATCCGTACCTTTGTAATTAGACTGATGAACTGCATATGCCTGAAAATTAGGAAATAAACATGTAAATATTTCCTCTAATTGTCAAAAATAAGGCCAGAGTTCGATTACCCAACCCAGAAACATAAAATGGTGAACCTCGCGTAAATCTTGACAAACTCAAAAACCGACATGTTTGACTCAAAAATGACCTTTAAGATGACCTTGAGGGTTGACCTTGACCTCGAATCATCAAAATAACATCATAATTGGATTCCTCGACCTCGAAAACCCCTGAAAAGTGGTATCATACATGATTCCAACCCTTTTGGTTATTTAACTGATTTTCCTCTAATCCGGGTGGCGGCCATTTACTATTTCGCCAATATGGGGCCCCCGGGGGGAAGGGGGGGGGGCGCCCGTATTGGCGCCCGTCAAAAATCGAAAGAGTATGGCATGGGCAACATCTGGGCCAAATTTGGTGCTTTTGGAAGAATTTGAACCAAACGGCCCCAAAATATCCCTAAGGGCCCTGACTATAATGAAAATAAATACATGATCACTCTAAAATCAAAATCCGTCGTAAGTTAGAATCACATGTGGTGTTTAGCAGTGCATTCAATTCCCTGGTACCTCGCACTTGAATGTTCTACTCAAATGTGTGGACACTGATATTGATCATCTACTGGGTATCGCTTCGTACACTGCGGAGTGGCATGAGAGAGAATGTCCAATAAAGGTTGTGAAAAATCTTCACTATACGTGATGTAATGAAAATCCCAAATCGAAGTCGAGAAGAATAATGGTTATGAAGATGATGTTTTATAATAAATGAAAAAAAAAAAATGAACCGATGATGTAACTTTATAAATTAGATATGGAAAAATCATTCGTTATTTATTTGGCGAAAACAGTCAGAAATTGAACGGCAGCCATAAAAGTCAAACAACAGCAACAACAGCTTCCCATTACACTGCAGAACATATAAAACAAACGTCAACCACGTTAGCTTTAGCTGCCCAGTTGCATCCATTGTTCATGTGTATTTACACGCCACCGCGGAGTTATTAAAATTCCATGCGCGCTGCGGCGCTTTATGCCGCTGCTACATGCAGCTAAATGTGTTGAAAACAAACCTGGTATACGTTGTACAAATGCAACGTTATGGATTCTTCAGTATGGAAGAGACAATCCTCTAGCAAGGTGAGTATAACAATACATGTACAAGAGCGAAATTTGTTGTGAAAAAAAATTCGAACTTGATGAGAAAACATCGCAGGGGACAAAATACTTGGGGAGCAAAGTGCAAGTTGCTCTCCACATCACCCTCATAAGAAAGTGTGACTAAAGTTCCACCAGACTGGGACTTACGTGAGGCCAAATCCAGCAGTTCACGTCTTGTGTGTGGAATTTCATCTAAATATTGTAGTCTACCTTTACCTTACTTTTGTAGCTAAACTGCCACACCTTCTGCCTTCAGACCTTTTTCTTCTATAGACCTTCTGCTGACAGGGAAAACCCAGCAGGTAAGGTGTACATCAGTGAAATTGTCTTGGACTTCCTATGTGGTATGAGCTAAACCTGCATTTTAATTCACTTAGTCAGATTTTAGGCTGCGCAACTTTACTTGGCTACTTGTAAAATTATATTTGGTAACCTACCACTACAGATTGTATCAGTATTTGCAGAACTGCCGTACCTCATTCAATGTTAGTAGTCCCCTACCGGTGTACACCGGAGGGGACTATAGGTTTGCACTCCGTCCCTCCGTCTGTCCGTCCGTCCGTCAGTCCGTCAGTCCGTCACGCAAAGAACAGTTTTCCGGACTTTTTTTTCTAAACGCTTAATGCTAATGATTTCAAACTTGGCACATGGTTTCCTCATGATAGGTTACAGATCAAGTTCGAACTTCACGACCTTTCGATCATTTTTGACAAAGTTATGGCCTTTTTAACTTTGGTAATTTCCCCAACAGTTTTCCGGATGACAGACTGCCGGTAGGGGACATGTATTGCAGCGCAATACTCAGAATGCTTGTTATCATGGTAATTTACTCATATTTTTCAGTCAGTTCAGTCTTTTGGGCAGCCACTGGTAACATGTAACTCAATGCTACTTGCCGCACGTTCAGGTTGATGGCGACTAAACTTTTGACTTTTGATCTAAAAAAACCAATCAGCTTATTCTAGCTTATGATTGATGAACAAATTCAGTGACCCAATGTGTAATTTCTTAAAATTTCAGGTCAATTGGATGAAAATTGATCTTATGTGATGCTGACCTTTGACCTTTTGATCTAAAAAAGAAAAACCATCGGCTTGTAGCTTTTGATTGGTAAACCAATTCTGTGACCAATATGCAAATTAAAATTTCAGGTCAACTGGATGAAATACTGATGATTTTATGTAATACTGACCTTTGACCTTTTGATCTAAAAAAAAAAAACCCCATCAGCTTCTAGATTTTGATTGGTGAACCAATTCAGTGACCCAATATGTAAATTCTTAAAATTTTAGGTCAATCAGATGAAAATTGATGATTTTATGCAACCTTGACCTTTGACTTTTTGATCTAAAAAAAACAATCAGCTTCTAGATTTTGATTGGTAAACCAATTCAGTGACCCAAAATGTAAATTCTTAAAATTTCAGGTCAACCAGATGAAAATTGATGATTTTATGCAACCTTGACCTTTGACCTTTTGATCTAAAAAAAAAAACAATCATTTTCCAGCTTTTGATTGGTGAAGCATTTCAGTGACTCAATATGAAAATTCTTAAATTTTCAGGTCAATTGGATGAAAATTGACGATTTTATGTGACGCTGGCCTTTGACCTTTAAACTAGATTATTAATTTGTCTTCTCCATATTCTCATAATAAAGCTTTGTTGAAAGTATGATGACAAAAGTTGAAATGGTTAAAAAAAACAAGTTACAGCCCGACCACAAACACACACAAATGCAAAGACAGACACGCACACAAGTGATTGCAAAACCCCGTCTCCCATGCTAATTATTATGCTCGATATCATTCATAATTGAGAAACCAGTGTTGATACGAAATATTGTAGGTGATGGATTAATAAACGCAATAACAACAAAAAATTATGAGAGGAATAAAGGAAAATAAAAAAGGGCAAAAATGGTTAACATATACTGTGTTACCAAAAGTATTGGACATTTAAGAAATATTCATGGAAATCAATTCACAACAATTAATTTGATTTAAGTATTGGGTGTAACTGTCACAAACAGCTTGTACCAATGTTTGTTCAATATCAGTACAATATTGCACCTCCTCCAGATCAAGTGCAAGTTCACTGTGTATTGTGGCCTGTTGACTATGGCCCTCAGGTAGGGTTTGAATACATCCTGGAGTGGCTCCTTTGCATTTAATTCGAGGCTCTATACTGGACACCTCAGATGTTCAACATTTATTCCCTCCAACTAATTGCAGACACAGCAGTATGGCAAGGTGCATTTTCATGCTGGGAGACGTTAAGGCATCGTCGTATTGTATCAAAGCTGATAAAGGGAATTGAATGCTTATTTGGTGATAATGTTTGAAGGTCATGTGATTGCAGAAGTGAACACAAACTTAGAAGAACCTGAAAGTGAAAATATGGCAAACCAAACTCATAAGTCATAAGAAATAATGGATGGATGATCCTCCTTGCACCATCAAATGGATAAGGCTGCCGAGGCAGGTTCATCGTCTGGGGGCACAATTCCTGGACAGGTCACCCCTCGGCCAACACAGGACACTCGACCGGCTCACTTCACAGGAAGCTGGTACTCATTGTGCCGACCTCGGAAAGATGAGAGGTCGAGTCAACCGGTGTGGCGTTATTTTGACACGACTGGAACTTGAACTCAGGACCACGAGATCCTAAGCCAACTGCCTTGGCTGTTCAGCCACCACAAAGCTTTGTAAGAAATAATGCTTATAGAATTTGCAATCTCAAATTAGAACTCACCTGTTCGGTGGCCATAATTGATAAATTAGTGATGCTTCATTGCATACATTGCCTACTCTATAAGAATGTGTGAATAAGTCAATTCCGACGTAAAGGTACACTTAAATTGCCTTTTGGGGGGGGGGGGGGATACAAGATCGAGGCTCGTGTAAGAGCTAGCATTAATCACAAAAACAACAACAACAACAACAACAACAAACGGACACACAAACACACAATAAAGGGGGCAGAGACAAGATGGGGAGAGAGAGGGAAGCACACAAATACAACTGCAGTGAACAGAGACATCGGGAGATCTGTGGGAGGGAGAGGCCTTGGGGGGAGGAGGCATGGGAATCGGGGGGGATCAACAATGCCTTATTAAAGATCTCTCTACATTTTTCTTGAAATCAGGTTTCCTTTACTCTTACATTACTAAAAATAAAGCCATGATAAAAAATGTATGCATCTTTCTTTGTCCACCCATGCTATCAGATGTAATGCTCCACAACGGCTTTGCGGGAGCGGGAACAAAGCAAAGTAAAGCACAAATCCATCAGTTTGGCGATTAGGTTTTTCATATTCAAAGAAATCGCAGGGAATCAAGGCTTTTGTTGGATCACGCTATTTTCCACAATGGGCCTCAAACCCCTGCTAGGATAAGGTATTGCTTGATGTCCTTCAAATGTTGCTTCATCATTTCTGCACAGTTATTTTCTCCACCAGTCACATTGCTGAAACATTAGGCCACTTTATTTACGTGAAAGACAAGTGAATATCACTTTTACAAATCCATGGTGTGAGGAATTCAGATTAAAATTCACAGCAGTATTACTTTTTGTTATAAGCTGCACTTGTTAGGATAGGCCTCGTGATAGTGGCTATGCTGGTCATGTCCCATATTCTTCGTTTGGTGACATGATAATTATGACAAAGCTGAGAGTCTTAGTGTCATCAACTGTACATGAACATGACAAATTCATAATTGAAACAATGCCAATCGCATGTACCATCTGATTTTTACAGGAAAAAGCATCACCGGCCACTTCTCCTTCCTTTTTCTCAACACCTCTCAAATCACATCCTCCGCCATTTCAAAAAGTGCATCGTCATCGTTAACCTTTTCATCAAACTTTATCCCATTACCCCACTATCAACCACGATAGCTACCCATCAGATTAGGCTCAGTTTTCATGTTTCCATCAGGTTAGGCTCAGTTTTCATGTTTCTACCACTAAGTGGGCATCATCTGGGACTGTGCATGCATCGTTGCATCGTGTGCCCAGATTTAATAATCTTCCCAAGGAGGAAGGAGCTTCACATGATTTCAATAAGAAATGATTAAACCTAATTTCGTTTACAATACGTTAGATATGAGCAGAGCCAGTAGGTGGTCAGTCATATAAATTGTTAATGCCTTCACTTTTGAATAGGAATCTTCCCCAAGTATAAATAATTAAATATTTACATCCCAACGTTGCATCTCAATATTGTACATCATCTGCTCGTTATGTTCTATGTTCATCACTGCCTCTTGTGCTTTTTTTTTGTGGGTGCCTAAAACAATTCCCTACACCAACTAAGGAAAATATTACAAACATATACACACACACACAAACACACACACATCCTGGATCATGTAATACCTTTTTTTTTTTTCTTTTTTTTTTTTGTATACAAGATCGAGGCTCGTGAAAGAGCTAACATTAATCACACAAAAAGACAAACCGACACACAAAACACAAAAAACAAGGGGAGCGGCAGACAAGATGGGGAGAGAGGGGGAAGGACACAAAAGAGAGGGGGAAGAGGGGGAAGGACACAAACACAACATTTGAGAGCAGGGACATCGGGAGGACTTGGGGGGAGGTGGGAGAGGAATAAAACATATGAACACTGCAAGGACTCTGGGGTGAATTACCGGGGGTAGAAAAGATCAAGGTTTTCGATGGGGGAAGATAAGAGATGGTGGTGAACAGCTGTTTTAAAGACCTGGAGGGAGGAGTGGGATTGAAGGGAGTGGGGGAGTTTGTTCCAGAGGCGGGAGAAAAGGGGAATGAAAGAGTGAAGGTGAGCAGAGAGCCTAGACTTTGGCAGTTTAACCATAAGAGGGTTGCAGGCAGATCTTGTGCGACCTGAAGGAATATTGGGGGGACAGAGCACAGAGAGAGCTGGGGGAGCAAGGCCGGAGAGGAGTCGGTAGAAGACAGAAAGACCACCAACCTGCCTGCGGTGAGTGAGTGAAAGGCCCTCGGTGTTGACTACATCGCAGGAGATTCCAATGATTCTGAAAGCTTTGGCATCAACAGCGTGAAGCCGAGCAAGGTGTGAGGCAGGAGCACCAGCCCAGAGGGGGGAACAGTATTCCATTGAGCTGCGGATGAAAGCCTTGTATGTGGTGAGGAGCTCAGGTGTGCCAAGGAAGGACGTCGCACGACGGAGGATGCCCAGTCGGCGACTGGCTTTGGAGGCCAGCTTGGAAATGTGGTTTTCCCAAGAAAGATCATGGCAGATAGTGAGACCCAAAATCTTGAGCGACAGAACTTCTTGGAGAGGATTGTTGAGAAAGTAGATGGGAGGGTTGTCCAGTCGGTCCTTTCGGAGAGACATTGTAAGACTGTGAGATTTGTCAGGATTGAAAGACATGTTCCACTTGTTTGACCAGTCTGTGATTTTGTCCAGGTCTGCAGAGAGTGAGGAGGCTGCAGACTGCCGATCTGAGGGATGAGGAATGGAGCGACAGAGAGTAGAGTCGTCAGCAAAGAGATAGAGAGGATTTTCAAGAGAGTCAGAGAGATCATTGATGAAGACCAGAAAAAGCACAGGGCCCAGAACACTACCTTGGGGAACTCCAGCCTGAACAGGAAGAGGAGATGAGAGAAACCCATTCAGGGCCACACGTTGACTACGACCAGAGAGGAAGTCCACCAGCCATGCGTGGAGATTTCCATGGATACCAAAGGGAGGAGAGTTTGGTGAGCAGAGCAGGGTGCCAGACCGTATCGAAGGCACGTGAAATGTCAAGGGAGACAGCTCTAATTTCCTGTTTGGCGTTGAGGACCTCCATCCATTGTTGAGAAAGCAGAAGCAGCATGTCCAGAGTAGAGTGACCAGGTCTGAAACCAAATTGATGATCAGAGATCAAGCCATTGGAGAAGAGGAAAGATTTAATATCTGAAGCAATGATGGATTCCATGACTTTGCTGATAATTGGGAGAAGGCTGATTGGTCTGTAGTTTCTGGGATCAGTTTTTGCACCTTTTTTGTGCAAACCGGTGATGTTGGCTGATTTCCAAGCAGATGGCAGATGACCTTGAGCAAAAGAGAGGGTGAAGAGAACAGAAAGAGGGAGTGAAAGAGCAGAAGAACATGATTTTAGGACCCGTGGGCTGATGCCGTCAGGACCAGTTGCAGAATCAGAGTCGAGGGTTGACAGAAACTTTTCCACCTTATCAGGAGGAAAGGACACAGAGTCCAGGAGCAGCTGGGCGACTGGGTACGGTGGGTACAGAGAGGGATGGGTTTGGGACACAAGATTTGACATAGCTACAAAGGCTCAGGCACTATAAAGTGATTTAAATTAAAAATCCAAAAGAAAAAAATCGAACTTTTATTTTTTTTCAACATTAAAAAAAAAGGTTTTTGTCATATCTGAGAAATATGGTGACACACAGACTTATAGTATAGATTGTTAATATTTCCTCTACTGCTTTTTTTTCTTATCAAACAATAATTGCCATCATTATCATAACCATTGCCGGTGTGTGCCCCGGTTTATAATAGGTACACCGTATCCCTGCGTGTCGTAAGAGGCGACTAAAGGGTTGGCGTCAGGAGGCTAACATGGCTAATCCCCGCTCTAGCAGGGAAAATGGCCTTTAAAAGGGAATTTTTATTATTATCATAACGATTCCAGTATTAGGAAAAATAATAATGATGGAAAGAGGAGTGCGATCGGAGTGAAAGCTAAACAGGGAAGGCTAATATACCTAACAGAGTCTTTTGAAAATTGGTTTGGGAAAAGCGTGGGAGTGAGGTTCGAAGTTGCGGCGGAATGGTGCAGTTGTTCATCCAAACGGATCGAGAAGGATTAGCCGGAGATTGGTTGTTGCTGGAGCTTCAGGGGCAGCTGGAGTCTCGGCAGGGTCAAGGACTTGGTGGTTGTCTTTTGGGGGATCTGCATTACACCCACGAGGGTGTTCCAGTATTCATCATTGGACATCACATCCTGTACGGGAAGCAAGTGAAGCTGGAAAAGCCACTGGCGGTGCTGATCAAGCGCGATGGCAGCGGGAATGATTCACAGCACACCAAGGAAACAAACCAAACAACAAAATCTGGATGGGGTGAAGGCCAAGCAGTCGATACGCACTACGCCTTGAAAGCTGTTATTCGGCACAAGCTCGTCTTCAAAACTCGCCCAAAGCCTATCATCACCCACGTGCCCAAAAAAGTTTTATTCTTTTGTAGAAGTTGAGCAAAACAATTGTTAGGTCATTATTGTTTCTTCTTTTTCTTGTTTTTCTTCTGAATTGCGCTGTTTTTTTATTTATTCATGTTGCTGCTGCCGCTGATTGTTTCGTCGGCGGTGATGTCAATATGCTGCTGCAAATAAGGTGCCGTCTCTTTATTACGTATGCCAGTGTGGAAATTTGACCTTGTCTCCAATTAAAATCTACATTGATATCTATCTATATCTATATCCATCTATATCCATCTATATCCATCTATATCCATCTATATATCTATATATATCTATATCCATCTATATATATCTATATCCATCTATATATATCTATATCCATCTATATATCTATATCCATCTATATATCTATATCCATCTATATATCTATATCCATCTATATATCTATATCCATCTATATATATCTATATCCATCTATATATATCTATATCCATCTATATATATCTATATCCATCTATATATCTATATCCATCAATATATCTATATCCATCTATATATCTATATCCATCTATATATCTATATCCATCTATATATCTATATATCTATATCCATCTATATATCTATATCCATCTATATATCTATATATCTATATCCATCTATATATCTATATCCATCTATATATCTATATCCATCTATATATCTATATATCTATATATCTATATATCTATATATCTATATATCTATATATCTATATATCTATATATCTATATCCATCTATATATCTATATCCATCTATATATCTATATATCTATATATCTATATATCTATATATCTATATATCTATATATCTATATATCTATATCCATCTATATATCTATATCCATCTATATATCTATATCCATCTATATATCTATATCCATCTATATATCTATATCCATCTATATATCTATATCCATCTATATATCTATATCCATCTATATCCATCTATATATCTCTATATATCTCTATATATCTCTATCTATCTATCTATCTATATCTCTATCTCTATCTCTATCTCTCTCTCTCTCTCTCTCTCTCTCTCTCTCTCTCTCTCTCACACCCCCTGCTGGCCGTTCGTGTGTTGGGCGTGGCAAGATGGCGGTTGTACAGTTTGGCGAGGTGTGAGTTGCTCTGGCTGTCGAGTGTTCCGGCTGCTTTCTCTCACATTGTTTCAACCTCTCACTCTCACATTGTCGAGTGTGCCTGAGCAGCCCTGTACTCTTGTAGTGAGTACACATGAAACTGTTACTCCCACTGTGCTTGATGAACCGGAGCTCCCTCGTGGAGTTGATGAGACCCTCTCCCAACCCCCACCATGCACAGATGCCACAGTTAAAATCGATGCACCGGATGTGCAAATTGATTGTGATCTGGAGGTGGCTGTACCTGCACCATCTGAACAAATTGCGACTGAAGAACCGAAGGAACTTGTGGTTGACAGCATGGGCTATGAGTCTGATGAAACATCTTCTGTTGCTTCGACCTGCCGATGTCACAGGCAGCGATGTTCCTCCTCACAACCTTGAGGTTGATTCCTCAGTATCTCCCGATGCCGTTCATGCCTTCTTACACAAAAGTTTTCGCAAAAAGGGGGTAAAAATTAAAGATCATTTTCCAGTCCTAGAAGATTTCATTCAAGTGGCTCGACTAATGATTTCTAGTGGCTCGCAGACCCTCAACGTCACCGGTTAAGAAAATTTCTAAGTCGTGCTCGGAGCAAACTCAAAGACCATGGTTGATGTCCTGCCGATGTCTCATCACAAATGAAAATACGCATTGCCAGCCTAAATATCAACGGTGGTCGCACGTCTCTCCGTAAAGTGCAAGTTAAACAACTGAGTGTAACAAGGTTGACATCTTGTTGTTGCACGAAACTCATTCTACTGAAGGTTCTTCAGCTGAGTGGGAGTTGTTTCTTAAAGGGCATTGGTTCTTTAGCAATCTATCAAGCCCATTTGCTGAGATAGCCATCTTCTTTCGGCAAACTCTTCCTTTAACTTTGGTTTCCTTTAAAGAAATTGTGAAGGGATATTTAGCTTCGCTGATTTCCTCTGTTGGTCAGCAGCTTTTCACAATATTCAATGTGTACGCACCAAGTACAAATGCTGAAAGATCTTCCTTTTTTGACTGTCTCGACTCGTATCTTGCTGGTGTGCCCCCTGATCACTTTCTATGTATTGGAGGAGATTTCAATTGCACACTTAACCCCTCCCTTGATAGGAATGGGGCTGAGCCACATGCAGCCAGTACAAGACCTCTCGTTCGCTCAATCTCAAGATTCAAGTTGACAGACATTTGGAGATTGCAACATCCGATGCAGCAACAATTTACTTGGTGTCGCTGCTCTAACAATTTAGTGTCGCTAGCTCGACTTGATAAATTGTACGTTTCTGAGCATTTCCTCAACCTAGTCTTAAACACCTCTATTCTCCCATCTGGGTTTTCCGATCACCACATCATCACTATGCATTTCCAGTTGCCACTCATTAAGGTGGTGAGCCCTTATTGGAAGTTCAACACAACACTTCTTCAAAATGAAGTCTTTGTTGCATCCTTTAGGACCTTTTGGGCACATTACATCACGATGGATAAAGAGTTCTCGTGTTTACGTCAGTGGTGGGACAACGCTAAAGCTCAAATTAGAGTTTTTTGTCAAAGATTTTCACAACACAGTACTCGGGATCATGATGTAAATATAGATCTGGTGAAGACACAAATTCTTCACTTGCAAAACAAAGTGTCCTCCTCTAGTAATAATGGGCAGCAGCAGACGTTGTATGAAAAGAAAGCCCTGTTAATGAATTACTGGCCAAACGCGCAAAAGGTGCACTCCTTCGGATGAGAATGACTCATTTGCAACAATTAAATAATCCGAGCAGACTTTTCTTCAAGCTGGAAACTGCCTCAAAAAAACAGAAACAAATATTGTCCTTGCGTTCTGCTGACGGAAGGATTTTGACTGATCCAAGTGACATTAAACTTACTATTACGACTTTCTTTTCTCACCTCTACTCCTCCAAGCGCACTTTCCCAAACCACATACATTAATTTACCGCGTCCTTGCCTACACTTACTGAGGCCCAGAATTTGACTGCTGAAGGCGAAATAACATTGGACGAACTCGCTAGTGTTTTAAAGACCTTGCCCACCAGCAGGGCACCTGGCTTAGACGGGTTGTCAGTGGAATTCTACAGCACCTTTTGGGATTTGCTGGGACCATGTCTATGAATTGTCTTCATAGAAAGCATACAAACTGGTGAACTTCCCTTGAGCTGCAGACATGCCATCATTTCACTAATCCCTAAAAAGGGAGATCTTCAACTTGTTGAGAACTGGCGCCCGATCTCTCTACTCTGTACCGATTACAAAATCCTGTCTAAGTTACTCGCTAATCGCATAAAGACCTTAATTGGGCACATTGTATCCCCCGACCAGTCTTATTGTATTCCCGGCAGATCGATATTTGACAATATTTTTCTGTTCGTGATTTGATTTCGATTCGGCATTGTCAGAATGTTAACACCGGACTGATCTTTCTAGATCAGGAAAAGGCCTTTGATAGTGTTGACCATTCGTATTTACTTGAAGTTTTGAAGGGGTTTGGGTTTGGTTCCTTCTTTATTTCTTGTATCAAACAACTTTAGTTTGGTGAACATCAAAAACAGTTTATGTTCACCTTTTCCTATTCAGCGAGGTATTAGACAAGGTTGCCCTCTCTCCGGGTACCTGTATTCACTTTCCATTGAACCCTTGCTGATTCACTTACGCCACAAACTTTCTGGGTTCTCGGTGACACCTCTTGCTAATCCTGTTAAGGTGCTTGCGTATGCTGACGATCTGTATGTGATTGTTAACACTCAGTCTGACATTGTTGCACTCACAAGTGTTATATGTGAATTCAATTTGGCATCTTCTGCTACTGTCAATTGGAGTAAGAGTAAAGCCTTGTGTCTTGGTCCTTCTGCGTTATTTGTCCCACCTTTTCTGCCTAATGCTTTGCAGTGGAGGTATGATGGTGATAAACATCTCAGTGTGTTTCTTGGGAATGAGACCTTTTCCTTAAAGAACTGGGATCAGATGGTTGATCAAATTTCCCATATCCTTAATTGTTGGAAAAGATTGTCCAGCCTACTGTCTTATAGAGGTCGAGTGCTGATAATTAATAACTTGGCTGCTTCCAAACTCTGGCATCGGATGGCTGTCTCACAACCGCCCAAATCACTAGTCATTAACTTGCAGCGTATCCGTGTGAATTTTTTCTGGAATGGTATGCACCGGCTTCGAGCTGATCTTCTAAGTGTCCCTCTGGATAAAGGGGGTCAAGGACTTGTGGACATTACCAGTAAAATACTGGCTTTTCGACTAACTACCTTGCGCCAACTTCTGTACAAGGAAGTCCTGTCTTGGCGGCCCCTGGCTTCTTGCTTGTTGCAGCAAGCTGGTAAGCTCAGGTGTGGCCCCGAGCTCTTTCTACTTGATCTGCAGCGAATAGACATCTCCTTGCTGCCCTCCTTGCCGCCGGTTCAGTGCCTCCTTCCAGTATGAAACAAGGATACGTATAAATTTTGGAACCAAATGTGTGAACCCGTTTTCTTCAACAGCCTATTTTGTCATGACTGCCAAAGTCGGTCCCTAATTCAATCTTTTATTGAATCTGGTTTTTTCCTTATCAAGGACTTTGTTAACCATACTTATTCTGGATGGCAGACCCCCAACCAGATTTTGGAAGTTTGCAATGTTACCTCAGCTCGACTAATTGGACAACTTCTTCGCTCAATTGCTAAAGTGTTTAACTCCTTTAATTTATCGTGGCCTCGACTGCACGATGTTCAAAACACAAAAACGATGCACCCTGACTTCCCTGATTTTTTTTTTCTGGTGCTCCTTCCGCAAAGCCTCTACAAGCCTGTGCAAAGGCTACTCTGTACGTGCAATGTCTTAATGTTGTTATTTCTGCCAACCTCAATAGCCCACTGACCACCCACTGGAAAGAGCTTCTGCCCACAGGGGCTCCATCTTCTCCTACTTGGTCCTCCATGTACACGTCACCTGTGTCTAAACGTGCCGGAGACATACAGTGGAGGCATGCACATTATTCCTTGCCTTCCAACGTGTTTCTCAAAAGACTGAACCTCGTGATATCTGATGAATGCCCTTTTTGCCATCACTCCGAGGACACTTTCCATGCATATGTCGGATGCCAAAGGCTGGCTCCACTTTTTCAACTCCTGAAATATACTTTCTGGAATTTCGGTTTTTGTTTTTCCTTTTATCATTTTGTGTACTGCATGCCTGTATCTAATGAGAATGTCGGATCTCAAATTGTTAATTTCTTACTTGCTGAGGTCAAACTCGCGATATATATTACACAGAAGAGTAGGGTTTCTGGGATAAGTTCACCGGAATGCAGTATTTTGTTAGCCTTTAAAGGCCTTGTGTTTGCCCGTCTTAAAACTGAATTTCACTTTTACCGAGAGACTTCTCGGGTTAATCACTTTGTTCAGAAATGGTGCAAAGCTGAAGTCCTGTGTAAGGTGGAGGGAGATGAACTTTTTTTGGTGCTCTAATTAATATCTCATGTTTTTCTGTTCCTTGATTTAATTATTTTTGTTGACTGCCATTGTATTACTTGTTTTGCTTTTATACTTTCATACTTTTGTAATAAAAGACCCTAAAAGATTGGAGGAGATTGGAGGTCACGTCTCTTCAAAGCTGTCCATGCGCGCACGCTTTCGAAGTTAAGTAACTCTTCACAATTGTGTTTTTGTCGAAACTGTATCTTTCTTTCGGTGTGTGTAACTATTGGTGTGTCTTTAATAGTATTATTGGTGTTGGTTTTTCATACCTGTGTACAGAATCGTCGGTTAGTTCGTGTCGCGTATTCTGAGGCCTAGTGTAGTACTAGTAGGCTACCGTGTCTGACCTTGGCTTGAGGCTTTGTTTCTGTCTCAGCGGTTCTTCGATTGCGCTCGCAATTACTTTCGGTCTCTGTTTTCAGCTCAACTCAAAAAAAAAAAAAAAAAAAAAAAAAAATCCCTTCTCTGTTCTTATCCGTTGTTCGTTCTTATTTGTTCGTTCGTTCTTCGACCACGTCGTTCGTGATCACATGTTCACGTCGTTAAAAAAATGTTTCAACTGTCCCCTGAAGAACTGTATTCTGTCATATACTATAACACCTTTTTCTTCTTCTTCTATAAAAGGATGCTTTCGACTTGCTCACCAAATCTATTCATTCCAAAAAAAAATTCCATCTCTTACAGTTACAGTGCCTCTTTCATACATTCCCTAAACTCTCCAGACCTCCACCCATCCTTCAGCGTCCTCAAACGTATTTTTGACTCAAAGGTCTCAAGAAACTCATTTTGAAATAAATGTTCGTTTCCCATTAATCGTACATTTTTCAAAATCCAATCTCACCCCTCCCCTCCAAATCTTCCCCATCACCCCTTCCCTTCAAAACTTCCCCATCACCCCTCCCCTCCAAATCCACCCCCTTGCCCCATCCCTCCAAATCTTCCCCATCACCCATCTCTTTCAAATATTCCCCCTTGCCCCTCCCCTCCAAATCTTCCCCATCACCCATCCCTTTCAAATCTTCCCCCTTGCCCCTCCCCTCCAAATCTTCCCCATCACCCCTTCCCTCCAAAACTTCCCCATCACCCCTCCCATCCAAAACTTCCCCATCACCCCTCCCCTCTAAATCTCCCCATCACCCATCTCTTTACGGCTTCGCCTTCGCTCCCACCTTTTGTTCATATGTGTGTTGTACCGTCCACCAAACAGTGATGACTCCATTTACATCTCGCTGTCTGATAATATGGACCAACTTCTATCTACCCATCCCAACTCTCTCTTCCTCATATGTGGTGATTTCAATTGTCACCATGCCAGTTGGCTGGGTGTGGGTACCTCTCTCATCAGCCATGGCTCTTCAGCAAAGGACTTCTGTGACTCACTGGGACTGACACAATCTGTCAATTTCCCAACCCGGATCTCAGTCAACGGAGCATCTTCTCTTCTGGACTTGGTTATGACTAACTTCCCTGAAAATATCTGCTGCTCTTCTTCTGCTCCAATCGGCTCATCTGATCATGTGCTTGTTAAAGTGGACATCTCTCTGACCATTCTCAGAGAGCCTCCTCAGCATCGACGAGTCTGGCATTTCACTCAGGCCAACTGGCACGGTCTTCAAGCAGCCATCAATCATCTGGACTGGTCTCCCATCTCTACCGCCTCCGACATCAACTCATCCTGGGATCCAACTCATCAACTCATCCGACATCAACTCATCACTCATCAACTTATCCCATCTCGTCTTCAGTTGTCATACCCTTCCTCCCGTCCATGGTACACAGAATCTTGTGGTGAGGCTATTGCCCAGAAACAACTTGCTTTCGTCTCCTGGAAAGCAAATCCAACGGAAGGAAATCTCATTTCCTTTCACAAAGCCCGAAACAAGTGTGTGTCCACTCTCAGGAGAGCCAGGAAACAATATCTCTCCGTTCTCAGGACAGAACTCTCTTTTCTGTCTCCCTCTTCCAAATCCTGGTGGCGTCTGGTCAAATCTGTTTCTGGTGTTTGTTCCCCCTCCATCCCCCCCCCTCACCTCAAACGGACACACGGCTGACTCCGCATGTGAAAAAGCTGAATGCCTCAACTCTGTGTTTGCCTCTAAATCCTGTGTCCCAAACCCATCCCTCTCTGTACCCACCGTACCCAGTCGTACCCAGCTGCTCCTGGACTCTGTGTCCTTTCCTCCTGACAAGGTGGAAAAGTTTCTGTCAACCCTCGACTCTGATTCTGCAACTGGACCTGACGGCATCAGCCCACGGGTCCTAAAATCCTGTTCTGCCGCTTTTTCACTCCCTCTCTCTGTTCTCTTCACCCTCTCTTTTGCTCAAGGTCATCTGCCATCTACTTGGAAATCTGCCAACATCACCGCTTTGCACAAAAAAGGTGCAAAAACAGATCCCAGCAACTACAGACCAATCAGCCTTCTCCCAATTATCAGCAAAGTCATGGAATCCATCATTGCTTCAGATATGAAATCTTTCCTCTTCTCCAATGGCTTGATCTCTGATCATCAATTTGGTTTCAGACCTGGTCACTCTACTCTGGACATGCTGCTTCTGCTTTCTCAACAATGGATGGAGGTCCTCAATGCCAAACAGGAAATTATAGCTGTCTCCCTTGACATATCACGTGCCTTCGATACGGTCTGGCACCCCGCTCTGCTCACCAAACTCTCCTCTTTTGGTATCCATGGAAATCTCCACGCATGGCTGGCAGACTTCCTCTCTAGTCGTAGTCAACGTGTGGCCCTGAATGGGTTTCTCGCATCTCCTCTTCCTGTTCAGGCTGGAGTTCCCCAAGGCAGTGTTCTGGGCCCTGTGCTTTTTCTGGTCTTCATCAATGATCTCTCTGACTCTCTTGAAAATCCTCTCTATCTCTTTGCTGATGACTCTACTCTCTATCGCTCCATTCTTCATCCCTCAGATCGGCAGTCTGCAGCCTCATCACTCTCTGCAGACCTGGACAAAATCACAGACTGGGCAAACAAGTGGAACATGTCTTTCAATCCTGACAAATCTCACACTCCTACGATGTCTCTCCGAAAAGACCGACTGGACAACCCTCCCATCCACTTTCTGAATAATCCTCTCCAAGAAGTTCTGTCACTCAAGCTTTTGGGTCTCACTATCTGCCATGATCTTTCCTGGGAAAACCATATTTCAAATCTGGCCTCCAAAGCCAGTCGCCGACTGGGCATCCTCCGTCGTGCGAAGTCCTTCCTTGGCACACCTGAGCTCCTCACCACATACAAGGCTTTCATCCGCAGCTCAATGGAATACTGCTCTCCCCTCTGGGCTGGTGCTCCTGCCTCACACCTAGCTCGCCTTCACGCTGTTGAAACCAAAGCATTCAGAATCATTGGAATCTCCCATGATGAAGCTAACTCCAAGGGCCTCTCACTCACTCACCGCAGGCAGGTTGGTGGTCTATCCGTCTTCTACCGACTTCTCTCTGGCCTTGCCCCCCCCCCCCCCCAGCTCTCTCTGGGCTCTGTCCCGCAAATATTCCTACAGGTCGCACAAGATTTGCCTGCAACCCTCTTATGGTTAAACTGCCAAAATCAAGACTCTCTGCTCACCTTCACTCCTTCATTTCTCTTTTTTCCCGCCTCTGGAACAAACTCCCTCACTCTCTTCAATCCCACTCCACCCTCCATGTCTTTAAAACAGCTGTTCACCACCATCTCTTATCTTCCTCCATCCAAAACCTTGATCTTTTCTACCCCCGCTAATTTCACCACAATTCCACTTTTTTGAAATACCAACTTCTGTCCTGGAAGTCCTTGGTGTCCTTGTGTTTTTTACTTCTCCCCCCCCCCCTTCCCATGCCTCCCCCCCCCCCCCCCCCCAAGCCCTCTCCCTCCCATACATCTGCCTGCTCTCAAGTGTTTGTGTGCTTCCCCTTCTCTCCCCATCTTGTCTTCCGCTCCCTCTTTTTATATATTTTGTTTGTCTGGTTGAATTGTTTGTGAAGTAAATATCAGCTCCTTCACGAGCCTCGATTCAGTATCCCACAAAAAAAAAAAAAAGTCTGTGTGTCTCTTTTTCTTTTTGTCTCTCTCTCTTTCTCTTTCTCCTTCTTTCTCTCTCTCTCTTCGGAAATGCACACAAATTAATGAATCATCCTTCCTGTGAAACACCAGGATGACAGTTTATAGTTGGGTCGGGATTCAAACCCAATCTAGACAGAGTAGAGTCAAGGGTGTGTACCTCTTGGCCATCCTGTTAGCCCAATAACTAGTCAGCGAAGTAATTTAAAGGGTTCGGGAAATCAATTCGAGTACCGTGAAATGGGGTGAATAGGGACAGCAAGGTGAATGGGGACACAAACTGAAAAAAAGTTCGGAAACTTTTTTCGCTGAAAATTGATAACCATACTGATTTGTTGATATTTGGGTTGAAAGTGTTCTCTTGTTTTTTTTTAAAAGCAACTTATAGTCCCTATTAACCCCATATATGGGTTAAATAGGAATAAATAGGATTTTACGGGGTGAATAGGGACAGTCACTAATACAAAAATAATAATAATCAAGAAATAGGGACAGTTTGGAGAAACTTTTTATCCCATTTTTTTTTCATTGGCACCGTGGTTTATATTATGGGTGCATATTATGTGCATCCATCTGAGCTATCAATTTAGCAATAAGTTGGAAACTCAGGATTGTTTCTTGATTATTATTTTTTTGTATTAGTGACTGTCCCGATTCACCCGTAAAATGGGGTGAATAGGGACAGCCATAAAATCCTATTTATTCCTATTTAACCCATATATGGGGTTAATAGGGACTATAAGTTTCTTTTAAAAAAACAAGAGAACACTTTCGACCCAAATATCAACAAATCAGTATGGTTATCAATTTTCAGGAAAAAAAGTTTCCGAACTTTTTTTCAGTTTGTGTCGCTATTCACCTTGCTGTCCCTATTCACTCCATTTCACGGTACATAAGCTAGTTTACCAAAGTAAAAACAAAGCCTCAAGCGGCAAAAATTATAAAGTTTTACTTCCTCTTGCAGACGGCAGTAAATAAATGGTCCCTCAGGAAAAGGGGATTATAAGAACATAACCTGTCTCGCCTCTAGACTAGATCCATTGTTTAGGACACTTGTAATATTCTGTGCAGGCAAATACAATTCATTTTCTGTCAAAGCAGACACACTATCTAATATATAAAGCTATTTCTAATCACTGACTGACTGTCTGATATTAAACTCCGGGACCTTACGCATGTCATAGAAAGCTGAAATTTGGCGTGCGGACGGACATCAAAGCCGCTACACCGGGAAAAGGGAGAAATCACAGAACCGTCAGAAAGCATCCGTAAATGAAAATTTACGTTGAAAAAAAATGGTAAATGTATACATTAAAACAAAACTCAATCAATATCTCGCATTTGAAAATTGTAATTTCTATAACCGTAAACTGTGAAATAAACATGACAATAATATCCGTAAATGAAAAAGAAAAAGCATCTCTAAATGAAAATTTACGTTAAAAAAGGTAAACGCATCCTTAAAAAAAACCTCATTCGATATCTAGCATTTGTAAATTGTAATTTATATAACCATAAACTGTGAAATATACATGACATTAAAATCTGTAAAGGAAAAAAGAAAAAGCATCTGTAAATGTAAATTTACATTTTAAAAAACGTAAGAGCATCCTTACAAAAGAAACTCATTATATATCTAGCATTAGTAAATTGTAATTTATATAACCGTAAATTGCGAAATAAATATGACATTAATATCTGCAAATTAAAATTTACGTTAAAAAACGTAAACACATCCTTTAAAAAAACCTCATTCGATATCTAGCAGTTGAAAATTGTAATTTCTACAACCGTAAAATAAACATGACAATAATAACTGTAAATGAAAAAAGAAAAAGCATGCATTAAAAAAAAAGCATTAAAAAATGTAAACGCATCCTTTTAAAAACCCTCATTCAATGTCGAGTATTTGAAATTTCTAATTTCAATAACTGTAAACTGTGACATAAATATGACAATAATATCCATAAATGAAAAAAGAAAAAGCATCTCTAAATGAAAATTTACGTTAAAAAACGTAAACGCATCCTTTTTAAAAACCTCATTCGATATCTAGCATTTGTAAATTGTAATTTATATAACCATAAACTGTGAAATATACATGACATTAAAATCTGTAAAGGAAAAAAGAAAAACCTCTGTAAATGTAAATTTACATCAACAAAAACGTAAGAGCATCCTTACAAAAGAAACTCATTATATATCTAGCATTAGTAAATTGTAATTTATATAACCGTAAATTGTGAAATAAATATGACATTAATATCTGCAAATTAAAATTTACGTTAAAAAACGTAAACACATCCTTAAAAAAAAAACCTCATTAGATATCTAGCAGTTGAAAATTGTAATTTCTCCAACCGTAAAATAAACATGACAATAAATAATAACTGTAAATGAAAAAAGAAAAAGCATGCATAAAAAAAAGCATAAAAAAATGTAAACACATCCTTTTAAAAACCCTCATTCAATGTCGAGTATTTGAAAATTGTAATTTCTATAATCATAAACTGTGAAATAAACATGACAATCATATCTGTAAATGAAAAAAGAAAAAGCATCTGTAAATAAATATTTACGTTAAAAAAACGTAAAAGCATCCTTTAAAAAAAAACCTCATTCGATAACTGGCATTTGTAAATTTTATTTTTATAACCATAAACTGGGAAATAAACATGACAATAATATCCGTAAATGAAACGAGAAAAAGCATCTGTAAATAAATATTTATGTTCAAAAAACGTAAAGGCATTCGTAAAAACAAACCTCAATAAACATCTATAATTTGAAAATTGTAATTTATATACGAGTGTGAACTGTAAAATAAAAATCTCAATGAAAATTTACATAAAAACCGTAAACACGTCTGTAAAATAAATAAATAAATAAATAAATACCCAAATTGATATCTTGCAGCAGGTCAGTGATGCTTGCCTATAAGCATAAAGCTTATATTTATTATGTACCTCCATATGAAGCACTGTTTGTTATTGCTTACACGATGTGTAAGCATACCCCACTATTAAACGCATATGAGCCAATTTAAAATACAACCAATTTGCCTTTTTGGCTTTTTTTTGTACATGTAGAAAACCTCTATAACATGCCAGCCTGTACCCGATATCCTAACCAGGCCTCTATGTAGAGTAGCAGCATGCGAGAACTGAGTTGCACACTGAGCACCGCTTCCTTCTGTTTTATGAGAACACGGAATGCAATTTGCATGCCAGCATTGCATGAATGTATCCATTCATCTCCACATGGCACACACTGGCATTATGACCAGTGACCACCTCACGTCCCAGGATGTATGACTAACGTACACTGTGAAACTGTTGAGATGGAATATGTGTAAAGTGATATTATACATTCATAACAAAAAAAAACGTTTTCCGGCCAGTTTCTCACTTTGCTTGATCATGTGTCTAAACACTAGAAATATCACTGTCAAAGTAGTCTTAGCCATCGTGGTATGTCAAAACAAATAGGAAATAAAGTACCTTTAATGGTAATTGGTATGCTATGAATAAAAGAGAAGCTAATGTTTTGGGCCTTATACTCCGTCAGAGCAAAAGAGAAAGGAAATGCGGTGAGGGTTGGTAAAAAAAGATGTCTGCAAATGATGTCATCACTAACATTCTGGGAAATGGAAAACCACAATTGCGAATGATCTAGTCAGGCAGCTTAGCAAATGGATGTGGATGTTCTGGACAAAAGCGCTAAATTTTCCCCACATGCTACCCATAGCTTTTGCTTTCCATTTTTGGTAGGAACCACTTCCTCCGATACATTATGGCGGCCATCTTGGATTTTCAAAATGGCCACCATGTAAAAACTTATATCTATCAATATCTCAGCTTCTAAGCCACTTAGGATCATAATATTGGTGCATATACAAACATTAACATACATTTTATACATTTTCATCATGCATAATCTTGGTGTAAATTAAACATACATTTTCAGGGTCAGGGAATACAACAACACCATTTAGGATAGTGTCAGATTGGTTATTTGGTCAAAAATAAAACAAGGCTTGGTTATTTTCAGTTTTTTTTCAGGCGGAACAGTTCCATCAACATAGAGGAAAGAAAAAGAAGTAAAACAGATGGAGAAGTTAAGTGACATGTTTTATAGGATGATTATTTCATAAGAAATTAATAATTTCATTTATTTTCAGGTTGACTAGCATGATGGATTGGAACATGTGCTTGATGTGTCAAGAAAAGACTACAGAGCTTCTGAAATCCCCACTCAATGCACAAAGAAGTGGGGACAAGTCAGAACCATACTGCTCCTTCCTAAATACCGTTAATTCTTTCAGAGTCCTGGGAACATTACCAGTGGTGCTTAACTTTGTGGAAGACATGACTGCAGGTGAACTGGTCCAAAACCGGGGTGAATGGCACAAATCTTGCTATGTCAAGTTCAGCAAAGAGAAGTTGGAGAGAGCTACCAAAAAGCATGACATTGATGATGCTGCAGAGAGCAGCACTTCTAGGGTTAAACGGCACAGGATGCATGCCAGTCGATTGACAAAATGGTCTGTCTGTTTTGTCATCGAGAGGATGGACACCGAAACAAATTGAGAACATTTGGAGCTGATGAGACCATAAGACAGATGGCTACCAAGCTACAGGAAACAGAGTTAATGGCTGGAATATAAGGTGGCGATCTCATTGCACTCGATGATAAATATCATCTGCAGTGCTTAACAGAACTATTTAATCGGTACAGATCACTGAAGCGGCAAAATGAGCAGGAAGCGGGGGGCTCTTCTGAGGAAAAGAAGATAAAGGCAAGAACACTCGTGGAGCTCTTTACTCATGTAGACAACTGCGTGGAAGATGGGACCTTCTACTTCAAATTTTCGGTCTTGCATCAGCTGTATGAAAACCGCGTACGATACCTTGATGTTGATCAGGAGACTAACAGAACCCGATTCAAGGAGAAAGTTCTGGCATACTTCCCACAAGCACAAGAGCAAAATGAAGGTAAAAATAAGATTCTGGTATTTGAACATGGTATGCAGCAAATTCTAAAGCAAGCCATGGCATGCGATTATGAAGGTGATGCACTACTGCTGGCTAAGGCTGCCAAGATAGTGCACAAAGATATTGTCAGCTTCAAAGGTTTCCACTTTGATGGCAAATTTCCTTCTGGTTGTCAACAAGGATCAGTGACATCTACTCTCAAGACCCTTGTGTCTATGCTGTTGAATGGTGCTGACCTGAAAGACCAAGATTCCACAGACTCGCAGGCAAGCCTGACAGTCTCTCAGACCATTCTCTTCAACTTCAAGAAACATGCGTCGACTTCTTGTAAGTGTCGGCATTCCCTGGATAGGGAACCACCATTGCCACTGTACATCGGAATGAAGACTTACACAGAGTCCAGGTCGAAAAAGATAATCACACAGCTATATGACTTGGGTCTCCGTGTAAGCTATAACAGAGTTCTTAAGCTTGAGAGCCAGCTTGCGACTGCTGTCTGTGAGAACTTTCAGGACAAAGGAGCTGTGGTTCCTGCTCAGTTGTGACGTGGACTGTTTACTGTTGGTGCGCTTGACAACTTGGATCACAATCCTTCAAGTACAACTGCTAAAGGGTCATTTCATGGCACAGGCATCAGTCTGTTTCAGTTTCCCACTTTGTCTAATTTGGGAGAGAAGCAGAATGACATCAGACTGCCTTTGGCTGATACCAAGAAGAATCACCGGTTGCCAGACAGCTTCACCACATTGCCAGCTGTGGCTTTGAAGACAGCAAAAGTGTCCGTCTGACAACTGTCAAATGTATCAGCACCAAAAGACGGACAACTGGTAGGTGCACAATTGAAGGAGAAGAGCTGGCTAGAGCATGCCAGACAACAGATGGAGAAAGATGAAGTTGAAAAAGGTGACATTATTACCTGGTCAGCATTCCATGCCTCCATGCAAGATGCATCAGCAGATCAGCACACCACCCTTACACAGCTCTTGCCCATTTTCTATGAGAAGGCAGCTACTGCAGCTATGATCAAGCATGGAATTAATGTTCTGCATTGGGCTACATAATTACTCAATCTTGGACAGATACCAGTTATAGCCTTTGATGCACCACTCCTTTTTCTTGCCAAGTTCACTCAGTGGAATTTGCTAGACACACACGGAGAGGATAAGTTCATAGCAATGTTTGGTGGCCTGCACATAGAGATGGCGATGTGGAAAACGTATGGTGACTACTTGGAGGGATCCAGATGGACCAATGCGCTGACACAAGCTGCCATTGCATCATCAGGCACCGCTAACTCGTTTCTGAAGGCCTCACATCTGACCAGAACAAGGCACACTCACCAGGTGACTGCTTTGGCACTGGCAAAGCTCCAGGAGGATCACAGCAGCATCAAATAATCCACTAGAGCAAAGCGAGGAAAGGGTGTTCGGAGAAAGGTTGCGGGCAAGAACAAGCTCCCAGGAAACTGGGCCGACTTCTTACGTGACCCAGCCAACAAACAGGAACTGTTTGCATTCCTTTCCAACAAGATTGCCACTGTGGATTGCCCCGAAGAGAAGTAAAATCATCATCACATCTGGTGTCACAGCTATTCTTCGAGGAACCGATTGATCCATGGCACCATGTGATCATGACGAAGCCGACACCAGGCTGCTGATCCACTTATGGGATGGTACTCTTCAGAATGGCTGTACCAACTGTCTGGTGCGCACTGTTGACACGGATATCGTGGTGATTCTCATTGGCAAGTTCCATCACCTGATCACCCTGTGCCAAGATGTGAGATTTTGGGTTGCCTTTGGTACGGGCAAGAACTTTACATATAATCACATGAATGATATCTACAAAGACCTGGGTAGGGAGAAATCCCTGGCCCTCCCTATCTTTCATAGTTTCATGGGATACAATACTACATCTGCATTCTTTGGAAGAGGCAAGACGTCAGCATGGGAGGCTTGGAACTGCTATCACGATGTGACATGTGCCTTTACCTACATGGCACTTCATCCTTACACAGAAGTAGAGGTTGGTGCTCAACATTTCCAGCTGCTGGAACGCTTCACTGTTATCCTGCATGATAAGACCAATGACCAGCAACATGTGGATGAAGCGAGAAAGGAGCTGTTTTGCCAGAAGGGGAAGACAATGGAGAGACTTCCCCCAACACAGGATGCACTATTGCAGCACACAAAGCGAGTTGCATATCAGGCAGGAATATTGTGCACCAGTGAGCAGATTGAGCAGCACGCACCTACTCCAGAAAGTTGAGGCTGGACTCTCGATGAGGACAGCAATTCATGGGTTCCTGTGTGGAACATGTTACCTGTGGTCTTCAAGGCCTGCAGTGGAACTAGTCAAATGTAGCTGCAAGATTCAAAGTGGATGTGGTGCTAGGTGCGCATGCAGAAAGGCACGATGGAAGTGCACTGAACTCTGCAGTTGTCACTGTGAGAAGTAGGCTGGGAATAAAATGCATGTGCAGTGGTGTGTGATGACAATATACCACCGCCATAATGTATTTGGAGGAAGTGGTTCCTATCAAAAATGGAAAGCTAAGGTAACGGGTAACATGTGGGAAAAAATTGGCACTTTTGTCCATAACGTCCATCTCCATCTCAAATCCGGTCCTAAGCTGCCTGACTAATCTAATTTCTAAACAGGAGCACACACCTACTTCTTGGACTATAATTGTCGGAAGATCAGAATTGGAACAATTCATCAACTTCATCAATTATTTTCACCCAACTCTCAACTACATGTGAGAGATTTCAGATACTTCTGTTACATTCTTGGATTTCAAACTTTCTGTGGTAGATTATGTATTAACGACCACTGTTCACTAAAAGCCAACAGACTCTCACAGCTACCTGAGGTACTCATCCATCTCATGTTAAGAATTCCATTTTTATTCGCAGTTTCTGAAGCTCCATCACCTCTGGAATGATGATTTGGAGTTTGGATCCAAAGCTGGTGAAATGTGTTAGTTATTCACAGATCGTGGCTATCCCAGTTCTGTTCTGGAAAATACCCTCAGCCATGTCTAACCCATCAACAGACAAAATTTTATTTTTCCAAAACCTGATAATAATGACAAACCTCTCATTGTTGGCGTATCATCCCAACTGTCATGCAGTTAAAATAATCATCAAAATAAACTTTAAAATCCTGCAGGATCACACAGAAACTACTTCCATATTCTCTCAACCACCTCTGTTTTCATTCAAACGCAGCAAACCTTTGCAAAAGTTTCTGGTTTATAGGCACACCTTCCAATCTACCACCTGGAACATTCAAGTGCATGTGCAGTCATTCCAATACCTGAGACTTCATCAACCCCATTAAATCAATATCAGGACCAAAGTACACCATCAATGTCAAGGATCATTTTACCTGTACCACTCCTAAGGTAATTTACTGAATTTCCTGCTCACTTTGAAGTAAACTTTACCTTGGTGAATCTGGACAACGGCTTGTTACCGCTTGCTATAGATAACACCTCCACAATGTCAGGACCAACAATCATGACATCCATGAACTAGTTTCTCATAATTTTAATCAGGCAGGACATGCTATTCATCATACGGCTGTTTGTGGTTTGATATTCTACCTTGAAAGCAATCACTACTGGAAACTCAAAGAACAGTATTTCATCCACAACCTTGGAACATCAATACCAAATGTCTTGAATGGAAAAACTATTTCTGCTCATCACCAGGCTCATCCTTCACCTCTTTCTTTTTACCTTTTCAGTCCATTTCCTTCCTCATCTTCCACTTCCTCTTTCGTTCATTATCTTTCTCCCTTTTCTCCACTCTACCCCCTTACAACCCCTAATCCATCTCCGACCCTATCTCTCTCTCCCCTCACCCCATCTACTCCTCTCTTCCCCTCTCTCCCCTCTTTCTCCATTTCTTTGTCTTCTCATTCTATCTCCCCTATTCTTCTTTCTCTCCTCCTCTCAACCAACATGTCACTCATGACGTTTCACTCTCAGCAATATGTCACACAAATGACACACACACACACACACCCTTGTGCAATCAGTGTTCCCTATTCTCAGCACATCAGTGACGAAGTCAGTTGTGGAAGTCTTATTTTACCAACTTCCACCCATTAATTCCTCTCTCTTTTGCTCTGACTAAAGGTAAGGCCTGAAATGTCAGCTTCTCTTTTTATTAATGGTGGATCAATGACCATTTAGGGTATTTTATTTCCTATTTATTTTGACTTCTCTTGCCGCCCATACATATCGCTAAATTTATGCTGAAGTTAGCGATTGCATTCTTTCATTGTGGTTTGTTTGCTGGTTGAACTATTTTGGGGGAATTCAGTGAAACAATTGGCAGGACAAAGTCGACTTGAACTTTGGATTTTTTAATCCTCATAATCCTTCTCATATTTTAACAATCATTAAATACCTACAATAACTTTGTCTCATTATTATCCCACATGGACAAAGCAAAAAGCAGGGTTCAGAAATTGGTTCACTTCTGTCTGCCTGTCCTTCCATCTACAAACATCCTTCCATGATTGTGGAACAACTTGATTTGAATTGAATGTTATATTTTGAACACGAATTGGAAAATGAATCGGAAAATGAACCTGCCGTTTATCAGTTCCTTGGCGATGAATTTTTCCCAATCGCGCATACAGAGAGGAGTGAGATAACTTGTTTTTTCATTTGCCTGCATGTCTGGCAGTCAAACAAAATTTAAATTCATTCCAAACAGGAAACGTACTGTTTTTAAAGACGTTATAAAGGCCACAAACAACAGACACAAATAACGAATGTAAAATGATAAATAAGGTGGTGTAAAAGACACTGCATCAATGGTGGTAAACTTCCAACTTTTTAAATTATAAAACCTTTAAAATCTTCATTTTATTTCCATTTAATTATATACCTGAATAGTGTAGCAGCATAGCAAACCTGTTGTGCATTTTGTGATATAAGCACCAAATTTGGCACAAATGTACATTAATATGTTGCGAACATTTTCAGATATTGGGCCACTTGAAATTCCGTAATTTTTTTTTTCAAATTTTTTCAAATTTCGTAATTTCAAATTTTTCGGGTGACACCGTCACAATTTCGGTCTTCGAGGCCGGCCGATATAGTGGGGCGGCTTAGCCCAAATATTCAAAAGAATTGTGCATTTTGTGATACAAGCACCAAATTTGGCACAAATGTACATTAATATGTTGCGAACATTGTGTGGTCAGCAATGAAGACGAGAGTCTGAATTACATGTATGCAAAAGACCTTGTGAACCAGTGAAGCAAATACACGGGTAAGCATGAATTAAATCTAGGGCATGATATAATTTCCATGATGTTTACCTCTACACTCAATGGTGGAAGGAGGTAATGTTTTGATCCCAGCTTGTCTGTATGTCTGTTTGTCTGTTAGTCCACAAAATTCCAGACAAAGCTTGTAGTAGCGGTAGTTGTAGTGGTAGTGGTGATAACAGAAATTGTTATATAGAACTGAACTTATATTATTATTATATGCAGAAAATAACTTCATTTCTATATGCCCTGCAGTGGACAGGTTAATTGGTTTATGCACTGAAGGGGTCACCCTGGTGTGCACTGCTGTGTTCTGCCTCACTGAGTTGTTCAGGTATGATGTACTCAGCACAAGCTTCCGGTCGGCCCGGAGGTGGGGGTGCGGGGCCTGTCACGGAACGTCAAAACAAACGGCCTGCCGGGGCCGCCCAAAAGTCGGGCGTGAGGGGCGCGTCCACTAATGGAACGCCTCTCGCTTCCCAGATCGAGGGCCACGTGGTCAGGAGAACCTCGTCCCTTCCGGTCACACTTTGCCTATCGGCCGGCCTCGAAGACCGAAATTGTGACGGTGTCACCCGAAAAATTTGAAATTACGAAATTTGAAAAAATTTGAAAAAAAAAATTACGGAATTTCAAGTGGCCCAATATCTGAAAATGTTCGCAACATATTAATGTACATTTATGCCAAATTTGGTGCTTGTATCACAAAATGCACAATTCTTTTGAATATTTGGGCTAGGCCGCCCCACTAGAACACGAGAACACAAATCACATTTTATCGCTTCCAAAATCCTTCTGTTTAGCAGTACTTGGACAAAATATTCATGCCCTGAGGTTAGAGTATTTATGAGAATCAGCATTTCTGCCATCTCATGCCCTGAGGGCAGAGAAACTGTGTGAGTAACAGACAAATAACACATAACAGACAAATATGGTGGCAGCCAGCCAGCACTGCTTGTTTAGTGCATCTTTTTCTCAAATATTACTCCAAAATCTATATTTTCTCCAAGAGAAGATGGCAGAACGTTTGTAATTGTGTAAATGCATGGATAAACCTCGATGGTGATGAAAAAGGCATCTCAGCTGAACATTGTCAGCTCTGGACAGTTCCGCTTGATCCATCGGCTTCGTAGGATCCAGATCAGAAATTTTTTAAAAAGTGATTCTTCACCATTGAGTGAGAGGGCAAAAAACAATATATACCACAATAAATGGACGGATTCAGACAAAACTTGGCGGACAGGTTTGGTGTGTGACGAAGACGAATCAATTAGATTTTGGTGAAGATCTGAGCACGGATCCAGATACGAGACTTTTGAAAATTTTTAAGTGATATGGCCAAAACGGATAGGGCAAAATCGATATGTAGCATGATATTTCAAAAAGTTGTGGACGATTTACGACAAAACTTGGTGGATGAGTTTCGTAAGTGACGAGAACAAGCAGATTAGATGTTGGTTCAGGTCCGGATCCAGATCCGGCCTATCAGTGGACACAAAACGTAAACTGTTCAGCCTGGTGGAGGTATGCTCTCCACCGAGTGCCGTTCTAGTCAATCTAGTTCT